>NC_135349.1:1155000-1455000 GCF_023851605.1 Tamandua tetradactyla
GGTCCCTCCAGTGAGCCGGGCGCTTGCCCCATTTCCTCCTGAGGACCCCCCCACCGCTGCCTCCCGTCCCCGCCACCGGGTTCATTCAGGAGAGGCAGGATGCTTTAACTCTGCTTTTCCTCTCTGTAAAATGGGGGCACCGGTGTCTTTAGAACAGTGGGCCTTTATAATTCTGATCAAGTTCCCTTCGTTGGTTATTCTTTTACAAATTTTGCTTTTTGTGCCATGTTTAGGAAATGTTTGCCAAACCCAGGGCCATTAAGCTCTTGCCCTGTGGAAAGGTGAACCACAGACACGGACCTGTGCGCAGAACAGCCCACATTTGAAAATGGGCCAAACGTTTACATGGACGCCCCTCTGGAGGGGACACACGAGGCAGCCACAGCAAGGGGGCGGGTGGCCCACGGGGCAGGGGACGGTGAGCAGCAGGCAGTGCCGGGCTGGCAGGGAGTGGGCGCATGGCCCCTCCCCTGGCAGGAAGGTAAAGCGCTGCAGCCCCTGTGGAGAGGTGGGTGGTTGTGCAGTTAAACACACCCAGCCGTACGACTCGGCTGCCCCACTCCGAGTGTTTTTCCAGAGCTGAGCATACGCATCTACACAGGCTGCCCACGAAAGCTCACGGCAGTTTTATGGGCAAACAGGGCAGCTTCATCACCCACCTACTGGTAACTGGGCACCGAGTGCCTGGCACAGCCACGCGCTGGACGGCGGGTGCTGTTATTACCTCCCGGGAGGCCTTTCTCTCCCTCCACATTTCAGTGTGCACATGGAGAAACTGAGGCTGGGAGCGGGGCAGGGCGTTGAGGGCAGCAGCCAGCGGGTCAGTGCGGCCGGATGCGGCGCTCGGCCCTGAGGAGCTCTGTCCTGGGGACAGAATGGGGGTGGCTCCAGGCGTCCCCCCGAGCCGGCGCAGTGCAGCGTTACTGAGCACAGCTCAGAGCACATGCCTCTCCCAGCACCGCCGAGAAGCTCACCCTTAAGACGCAGGTAGGAGTGCCTGCCCGGAGCCCCGCTGTGCCGCCCAATTAACCGGGAGAGCCGGCCTCGCAGGGACTTGCTTCCTGGGGACGGCCGTGACAGCTGACAGCGCAGCGAGGAGGGCGACGGGCTGCGGGAGCGCTGGGCGTGCTCGGATTCTAGGACGGAGGGCGGCAGCCGGGCTGCGGTTGCTGACGACAGAGGCGGAGACGAGTCATCCGCAGCCACGCGGGCTGGGCCTGGGGGCCCGGGCAGTGGGCATGGCAGTGGGGACCCCAGCCCTCCTGCCCAAAGGGGTTTCCGTGGCCCCAGGTGCTTTCTATTGCGGTGTCAACAAGCCACCCTGAACTTCATGGCTTAGACAGCACAATCGTCTTTTCTGCTTACTGGCCTGCAGTTTGGGGCGCAGTGGGGGACGCGCGTTTCTGCCCCGTGTGGCGTTGAGGGGTGTGGCACGGCTCGACAGGCAGCAAAGGACCCGCCCCCAAAATGGCTCAGTCCTGTGGCTGGCAGGGACTCGGCTTCTCTCCCCACAGGCGTCTCCACACAACTGGGCTTCCCGGAAGCGAATCTCTGGGTTACCAGCGCGAAGCCCCCTAACAGAGGGGCCGCTGGAAACCGCCTTCCATGGCCTAGCCTTGGACACAGCGTCCTGCCACCCCATTAAATTGGCCGAGGCCATCACAACAGCCTGTCCGCGTTCAGAGGGCGGACACAGAGACCCCTCCTCGCCATGGTCAAGGCTCTGGGAGAGTGTGCCGAATGGAAATTACTGCCAGGGCCAGTTTTCGAAATGTCAGCTGCCCCATCCATGGAACCCAGAAACTGCAGGCAGAAAGGACCTCAGGGTCCTCCAGTCCAAAGGCCCCCAAAGTCCACTGGAAGACGGTGGACTTTGAGTACCCATTGCTTCAAGAAACCCCAGACGGCTTCTCCCTCCTGCAGGGTCACGGGCGTGTGGAGGCAGCCGAGGCCCCCCGCTCACCGCCTCGGAGCTCAGGGACGGAGAAGGCCGGAGCCCGGGAGCACAGAGGGGAGCCTGCGGCTCAGCAAGGCTTTGTCCAACTTCACCAACGGCGGCAGTGAGGCCGGCTCGTGCTTTGTTTGGCCCGGAATTCCCCAAACTTTGCTGACAGTGGAAAAGTTTTTTTCAAACGTGCAATTTCCTGTTTCATTGACAGACTCACTTCCTCCCGTCTGCTGTCATCACTTCTTCACTCAACTAGCATTCGTGATTGTTTGCTCGGGGGCCACCCAGGCTGGCCATGCCAGGACGCCGAGCAGCATGGACAAACTCCAAGCAATTCCTTTCCCTCGATCAGGGTTGTTAAGTGTCACCATTTCTGCACTGGGGCTTCCCTGGGACACTGGGGTCTACCATGACCCTGCCAATACCTCCGTGAGACTGTGAGATCGATTTGCACATTTTACAGAAGAGACTGAGGGTCAGGGTGGAGCACGGGCCTGGCCACGGCCCGGCAGCTGGTGACTGGGACAAGAGGGTCCTGAGCACAGGTGGTGAGCTGTGGCCCAGCACAGTCTGCCCTGTCCTTGCAAACCGCGAGGGCCTCGGAAGGAGCCGGCCCTGGCTTGGGCTTTACGCCACAGGTAGGGGTTCCCCTCACCATCAGAGAAGGCGCGTGGCGCACGTGTGCAGAGGCCTAACTGTTGGGACCGTGTCTGCTGGGGGCCATGGGGGTGGCCCCCAGTCCTGGGCCCCAGAGGTAGAGCAGGGAGGGGCAGGGCAGGGCCTGGGATCTGATGGCCCCAGCCGCTGCCCCTCCCCAGCCACCAGCGCAGGGTGGGGGGCACTGTCGCGAGGGCCCCCACACGTGACCTTGGCAAGCTTCTGTTCGTCCTGCCTCGTACTTTATCCACCAAAGGGGCTGCGACCTGCTCCTCTGGTGGTCAAGAAGGAGGCGTGAGATCTGGGGCACCCAGCGCAGGCTGCCCCCCGCCCCTGGGGGAGCCCCGAGCTGAGGACATGGCAGAGGGCCCCAGATTCCTTCCGGAGGTGGGGGAGGGGCCCTGCCCCCCACAATCAGCCCGGCTCAGCCGCCAGGCCCTTGGAGTTAACAAGTTCAGGGTCTGATGATTAACTAGATTCACAAAGTTGATGAAAAAATTGGGATATAAATAAATATTCCTGGAGATATTCCACCCCCTGCAGGCATGAACTTTGAATAATTGCAGAGAATTATGCTGAGGACTAATCAGAACTTTTTTTCGCCTCTTGCTAATTACCTCTGGGCTTCATCAGTGTCAGAGTCTAATCAACTCCAGACGTCTTAATTGACCCTTGGGTAATGTTAGGAGATGGGAAAGGCACTCGCGCCGCATCCAGGGGGGTCGGGGCTGGGGGGCCTGCGTGCTGGGGGCCGGGGGTCCCCAAAGCCAATAGGACAGGGGCCCTTCTAAGACAGAGGCCTGGTGGAGGCGAGGTGCAGGTTGGGGTGACACAAGCCGAGGAGTGCCCAGGCACCTGGATTTGGGGTTCTGCGGACTGACTGGGGGAGTTGCGGTGCTGTCCTTCTCCCTCCTTTCCCCCCAGTCCCGCCCTGCTGGGCTTCCCCCCCCCCCGGGGGGGCTGAAGTGGGCATCTGGGGCAGGTGTCCTCCCTCTGGGGGGGTCACAGGCCCCCTCAAAGACAGCGTCCACCAAGGTTCCCAGGGGCTCTGTCCTGCCTGACCCCACGACCTCACTCTGTGCCCTGGCCCCAGCGGCTCGTGTCCCCCAGCCCCGGGCCGTCTCTAGGGCCGAAAGCCATGCCCAGGCTCAGGGCCCTGGGGTCTCTCCTGTCGCCGGCATGCAGAGTTCAGGAAGGCTCTGTCTTTCTCTCGCCATCTGCTTTCACACTTTCCTAAAAGGGGCGATAGTGACATTTACAGCAGGGAGGCAGGAGCTGCGGGGGCTGTGCAGGAAGCAAGACCACCCCAGCTCCAGCTCTTGCAGGTGGGGGTCTTGGGGGTGGGAGGCGTGACCAGGAAAGAGGGTGACCAGGGGAGGTGGGGGCAGGGGTCCTGAAAGGGCAGGGGTTCCGGAAGCAGGGCGGGGGGGTCCTTGGGGAGTCTGGGTCTCTCTCTCCACCCACCTCCTGTGGGAGGGGGTGTCCGGGTGGGCAGCCCAGGGCCCCCGTGGCACACAGCAGTGGCCGAGGGGGGTTCTGGCTGGGTGGCCCCTCCTGGTACTGGTTGGCCCGGTGCCCCCCCGCCCCCCATGCCTGGGCCTTCTCCGGTCCCTCCCGGTCCTGCGCGGGCAGGTGGCCTGTCCCCTGAGCCCCGCAGTCCTCCTGCCATCCCCTCAGCCTCGGCCCCCTGGGGAGGCATTTATTTCCGTTTCCTGGTGAGAGACGGGGCACGGGCATCGAGCTGGGCGCAGAAAGGGCCCAGGATGTGGCTTCAGTTTTGTCTTGAAACAGGCCAGGGACCAGGGTCCCTGGGGAGAGACGGGCACCCCAGGAGGGCCGCTGGCTGAGGCCTTGCCCATAGGGGGCACGAGCTGGGGTGGCCTCGGGGCTGGGCAGAGCGAGGGACAGACTGGGGCTTAAAAGCCAGATTGGGTTTCCCAGCCCCTCCCAGGGGAGCAGGCCTGTGGTTGTGACCCAGAAGGGGGATCCCGTCCCTGGGGACACCTGCATTCCAGCCCTACTTGCTGTGCGAGCATGCAGCCCCCTCGGCCTCAGTGTCCCTCCTGTCACCGTGCTCCCCTGGGGCCTGCTTCTTGGGAAACCCCCACCCCACCCCAGGGCATCCCGGGTGGCCGCTGGGGCGTCCGTCACCCATGGGTTTGGGGGGCCGGCCCTCTTGGCGCGGCTGCTTCTTGGTAGAGAGCGGGTGGTTTCTCCCGCAGCGCCAGCGCTGCTCCAGCCTGGAGCAGGAGGGGCCCCGACTATTTCATGGGTTTAATTTTCCGTTCCCCAGCGCCTCTCTTCTCCCTTATTGCATTTTGGTCTTCTGGAATGAGCACACATTTTCCCGGTGATATTTTCTAATAAAAACCATCATTTATGATTCTTTTTCTCCCCCACTAAATGTCAGCCTCATTTGATTTCCTCTACACGTGGTTCATGCTCGGCAGCGGAGGTGGGACGGGCTGGGGGCCACCGGCTGGCCACCCTGTCCCCAGCAGCCCGGTGTGGCAGGCGAGACTCCTGCGCCTTCTTAGCTCCACTGCGTGGAGGAGGCTGAGGCCACCTGGATCGGGGTGTGGCCTGCAGGTCGGGGTCCAGCGCCCCCAGGCTGGCCTCGAGCCCAGGTCCCCACACGCCGTCCCTCGGGAGCGTCCAGGGCAGTGGTCTGCAAACATCGCTCTCAAGCCTCGCCTCGCTACACACCTCATCGAATAAGTCCAAAGGTGTCCCGCTGCTCCGAAGCCAGAGGCTGAGGGGCCCTTCCTCACCCCGAGACGCGGTTTCCCCAGTTTTAGAGACAGTGCAAAGCCGCACACTTTCCGAAGGTAGGAGCCTGCATGCCAGGGCCGCACATGTACACACACGCGCGTGTCCACACCTACACATGCATACACATATGCACGGCACACCTACACATGTACAGCACACACACGCACACCTTGTACACATGTACAACACGCACACACCTACACTTGCTCACAGAACACAGCCCTGGGCTGCCCGTGATTTTGCTGTGTGACCTTGGCAAGGCACCAAACCTCTCTGAGCCTTCCTCTGTGCAAAGCAAGGCTGGGGCGAAGGCTCCCTCCGACCCCTGCTGGGTGGGTGGTGGTGACTCGGGGCTGACCTCCCTTCTGTGACGCCCTGTGCAGTGGGGCCCCCGTGGGTGGGGGAGCTGGGGAGAGGGGGCGGTTCTCGGGTTCTGGCTGAGGTCAACCGAGGAGGGAGCCCACCGCCCTCCAGCTCGCTCCCCTCGTCAGTCCTGGAGCTCTATGAATAGTCAGTGAATTCATGAATATTCATAACCATGGTGCCTGTTCCACCTTCTCGCCCTTGGGCCCCTCCCAGGCCCCTCCCCACGGCCCGCTGTAGCCTTGTCTCCACCGACCTAGGCTCCACCATGGAGACGCACTGGGAGGGAAGGGACCCCAGAGGGTCAAAGGTCAGGTTCCCACATTCAGCTCTGACCCTACTCCCCATGTGACCTCCAGTGAGGGCCCTGCCCCCTGTGCCTTGGTTTCCCTTCTGCGCCCCTGGGGGCGGGCCATCTGACCTCGCGGGCCCTCCTGTTCCCAGAGGGTTTGGCCACGTGGGCCTGCTCTGGAGCAAGGGTCTTCTCTGGTTCCACTTTCCAGGGCGAGCCATTGTGCGGGGACAAAGCCAGGAGGCTTGGGTTCTCGGGGCTGTGCCGGCCGGATTTCACGTCACCCGAGACGGAAACGGAGGCTGCGGGGGGGCCTGCAGCCAAACCGTGTCCCTTGGGGCACTGGTGGGAGGGGTGCACCGAGGGGGTGAGGGCTGCACCAGGTGGGCCAGGTACACTGAGGGGGTGGGGGTGCTGCAGCAGGACGGGGCTGACTGCACTGCGTGGGGAGGTGCTCCGAGGGGGGTGCTAGGCTGGGGGGAGCGACGTTTGGACCTGGGGGGCCTGCGGGGACTGGGAAGGGGTGATAGGTCCTGCTCCTTTGGGTCAAGGTGAGCCGGCAGCTTAGAGCTTGGGCCCTGGGCCCTGGGGCCGACTGCCTGGGGGAGACCCAGCTCCAGTACTGTGGGCTGGGCCCCCCAACCTCTGACCCGGCTGCGTCCAGGCTGGGCTCGCCTTGGGGTCCCCGGCCTGAGCTACGAGCCTGCCTGGCGTGAGCCGCCCCACGGACGGCATCGGACTGTTTGTCCAGAGGGGCCTGGATTGAGCAGCGACGCAACCCAGAGCCCAGAGCGTGGAGACTGGGAAGCCGCAACCCCGGGACTGGAGGCTGCCCCCACGCAGTGCACCCGCCGCCAGGCCACCCCGTCTGCTGCCCCTTTTCGGCTGTCATGCTGTGGGTGGGCTGGGCACCAACAGGGTGCTGGGCGCCCCCCCGGCCCTCATGAGCAGGCCCTGGGCCCGAGTCCTCCTTGCACGTGAGCACGGGGCAGGCTTGGCGGCCTGGGGCTCCTGACCCCATCTTGCTCCCGGTGCCGCTCTGCCCTGTCTCCTACCTGGGCACCTCCGCGGCCCCTGGGACAGTGCTCTGGCCCCATCACAGCATGGCCGTGGGGCTACAGAGGGGGTCGGTGCCCCCCAGATCACAGGCTCAGAGCTGGGAGGGCTCAGTCCCTGGCCTTGGCCTTCCAGGTGGGGGCGGGTGCTGGGCCCTGTGCCCTGGGCTCCGTGGCCGCCCCGGGGACCTGGGGTTGGGTGGCCCAGCCCGTGCTGTCTGCCCATGTGTCCCACCCTGGGGTCAGTGTGGCTTCCACCGGCAGCTGTGGGACGCCAGGAGGACTGGGGTGGCCTCACAGGGCCGGGCGGGAACGGGGCACCTGTGGCGTCAATTCCCGGCTCCGGGCCGCCACCGGCTTGCGAGCCCCGCGTGTCTGCCGCGCTGCGGTCCCCGCTGTCCAGGAGGAGGGTCGGCCTCCTGGCGGCGCAGCGCCCTTCCCTGGGCCTTCTGCGGGGACAGACATTTCTGGCGCGGCTGGCTTCCTGGGGCTCCAGGCGAGGAGAGGACAGGCCGTTCCAGCGGCCGCCTGCCCCGGGGAGTGGAAGCCCCTCCTGACCCCGAGCCTGTGGCTGCAGCTGGCCCGGGGCACGAGAGTCCATCCCTGAGCCCTGGCTGGGCCGTCTTGCTCAGTGTCATGTGCACTTTCCGGGGAGGGGTCCACGGCGTGCAGAGGCTCGAGCGCAGCCCCTGGCTCCAGAGCCCCTGCCCCTGCCGGCCTGGGGCCGGGGCCGCCCCTCCTCCCTCTGAAGTGTGGCCTCAGGAGCCGAGGCGGGTCTGCCAGGATGCCCAGCTGCCTCTGTCCGTGCTGCCCGGGGCAGACCCCCCCCCCCAATCTAAGCCTCTGTGTCCTCCCCGAGGGGGAATCGTTTCCGATGACAGGTTTTCAGTCGGGGGTGGCGATGCTCGGGGAGGGCGGGTGGCCCCGCCAGGCTGTGCCGGGGCCCAGGGATCGCTCTGCAAGATGCGGCCTGGGTGGGGGGGCAGGGGTTGGAGCATGAGATGGAAACTTCAAGTTGATGAAAAGGAGCTGCGGCGGTTTTCTGTGTCTTGCTGCTGTTGCGCTGGGGACGTGTTTTATCTGCTGCCCACTTGACAGGCTGTCATGCAGCTGGGCTCCTGCCCGCGGTTTCCAGCAGAGCCCGCTCGGGTGTCCCTGCCGGCAGAGCTTTCCAGAGAGGAGCGTGGGGTGCGGGGAGCCCCCAGCCCGTACCAGGCCTGGACCCCAGAGTCTCTCATACGTGTGCAGGCAGGAGCCCCTGCCCAGCTGCTTAGTGGCTCGGCCGGCCCCTTCCTTTTGCCAAGCCTCGGTACCCCCTGAAGTATCCATTAGGGCAACACCCACGTAAACTGTAAAGTGCTGTGCCAACCTGAGACTTGCAGATGACGACAGGGATGGATGGGCGAGTGGGGCGAGGAGGGCATTTGTAAGAGGGTCCTTGAGAGTCAAAGGCCCTGGGGGAGGGGGCAGGGCTCGGTGACCTTGGAGTCTGCCCATGTGGGGTGGACCCCAGCCGGGCCCCTTCCAGGTAGGGATGCTGGTGCCACTTCAACCTCCTGGGCCTTGGCCGGCCTCTCTGGCCCGTGGGCTGTGTAAGGGGTGAGTGAGCTGAGTACGTCAGTGCACCCGGTGGGTGCTGCGCACACGTCTGCCAGAGCCCGCCCTGAAGAGGCACTGAGCGCTGACCCGGGGGCTGCTCTCAGGGGAGGGGCCGAGCTGGGTGCATCAGGAGGCTGCGTGCGGAGATGAGGCCTCTGACCCGTGGGCAGCACTGGGAGAGCTTGGCCGTGGGGGAGGGCAGCACTGGCCCCCCAGGGGAAGCCTGGTGTGGAGAGTCTCCTGGCCAGGACCCCCACCATGCAGGTGCGCAGCGGTGGCCTCTGTCAGCGAGCCAGGGGGGCAGGGAAAGGAGGGCCGAAGCAAACGCAGGAGCCAGGCCAGCCAGCTGGGCAGCCATAGGCTGGGGTGTCCATCTTTGCACCCCAGATACCCCTGTCCAATCTGGTGGGCTCGAGGCTCTGTGCTAGACCCTGGGCCACAGACTGGGTCCCTCTCCTGCAGGGGCTCCCCGACAAGCAACCCCGAAATGACAGCAGACCCTGAGCGCAGCCCTGGGGCACAGGAAACGGCACAAACGCAGGCGTAGAGGGACAAGCGAGTGCCCGCCCTGCCGGGAAGTCGTGCACAGAGAGGCTGTGCCGGCAGAGCCGCGGAGGCGGGCAGGGGCTGCCAAGGCCTGAGAGCAGGGGGTTTGATACGTGGAGCTTCGTCTCTCAGGCCACAGCATGAAGGCGACTCGGCAAGAGTGGGCAGGACCGGGGGCCCCAGGCATCTTCCCTGGTCAAGCAGGTTCAGGTTTGGGCAGCTCCCACCCACCCCCTCCTCCTCCGCAGTTTTCTGGAGCCTGCATCAGGTACGGCTGAATCGACGCGTGAGGTGCCTCCAGGGCAGGTGAGGCTGGCACACAGGCTGGGCTGGACATGCCACACACGGGCCACTCTTGGAAGCTGCCTTTGCTCTGGGTGGTAACCAGTCCCCCTCGACTCAGGCTGGGAGGAGTGTTCCGGAGGCAGGGTGGGACTAACACGACTAAGCATCAAATATACCACCCACAAATAACGGGAGCTGGGTTCTTGGCTCCAGGCCGGGCAAGCACGGCGCTTCCAGGGGTGGCGAGGAGCAAGCAGATTAGAGAAATATTTAGGGGCAGAACAGGTGGCCCACAGGTAGACTTGACACCCAGCCTGAGGCAGGTGCCTGGGGTGGGTCCGGTTCGCAGAGGGGAGAGGAACTGGGTGAGGGAGGAAGGAGGGGTCAGTGTTCCTGCAGAGAGGGGCCTGCCCTCGCGGCCTCGGAGCGCTGAGAGAGGACCAGGGGCCCCTGCACGGCCTCGCCCTGGACGGCAGACACACGGCTCGACGGAGAAGGGCCCTTTGTCAGTTGTTGAACTTGGTGTCTGCGCTTAAGATGTAAGCTAGTGTCCTGTTCTCGGGAAATGAGCAGGGAAGTGTGATGAGGTGGAGGGGCGGGATGTGTGCCACCTACCCCCAAAGGCTTAGAATACAGACAGGAATATGGGTAGATAGATAGACAGACAGACAGAAGACAGACAGACAAATAAAATTATACCACACGTGGCAAAATGCTCAGGGTTGGCAAATCTGAGCATCTGGGTGGAGGGTATGTTGCTGTTCTATGTATTAGTAACTTTCCCATAAGGTTGAAGTTACTTCACAACACCAAGTTTAAATAAAACCTGAGAGAAGGGACAGTTAGGAAGAAAGGGGTGTCGCAGGCTCTGTCTCGAAACTCGGCTTTCAGGGCTTTTGCGGGCAGTAGAAACCTGCCCTAACCAGCAAGGCCCTAAGCAAATGCTTCCTCCTCCAGGAAGCCGCATCTGGTTGCCCGGGGTGTTTCACCTGCTGCTGGGCACGTGCAGCTTGCTGTGGGAGAATTTCCATCCAGGCTGTGTGATCTTGGCACTGGGCTTGCTGTCTCTGGGACTTGGTCTCTCCTTATTGAAAAGATGGAGCTTCTGGGCTGCAAGTTTCTGACCCCCTCTGTGGAGTCCGCGTTCACTGGGAGCAGGGGATGTGGAGCGCCTCGCTGGCCCCTGGCCCCCACGCGGGGCCTGCAGGCTCTTGTGGACCACAGTGGCTGTCCACGTAGTAACCCAGGTTCTGGCCAGCACCACTCCTGCCATGGCACCGGCTGCCAACTGGGCCCTGGGACTGGCCCTCAGGGAAAAGCTCGGCTTGGGGAGGTGGGTCCACAGCCCAGTGGCGCCTGCCGACCCTGGGAGCCCATTTGCTGAGGGCCTTTCCGGAAGGGCCCAGCTCAGTGCTAAAGCACCTACTGTGTGCAAAAGTGACAGTGAGGACAGACCCGGGGGGCTCCCGGGGGGCTCCCAGCCAGAAGTGGGGGACGCGGGCTGCATTGGTGGGGGCCCGAGTTCGGCGTGTCTGTGTGAGGCCCGGGTGGGCATTGTCCCCTCTGAGCTTGGAACGGCCCCCGGGCGCCCCCAGGGGCCCCGAGGCAGACCCCCCCCGCCATGCCCTCTCCACGCCCATCCCCTCTGTTTCCCTCCAAGTTGCACGGCCGGGAACTGAGACTTGATTTAGTTAATAAAGCTACTCTGGGCACAGCCCTGGAAGCCCGCAGGGCATCACTCTCGCTCTGTCCTACCTAACCCGCTTTTTGGCAGAATCACCCCAACGAGCCGCAGGGGGGCCGCGGGTGGGGCTGGTGCCCGGGTCCCTCACCTTCGATGCGCACCCTGTGGGAAACAGAGCCGGGCTGGGGCCTCTGTAAGGGAAGGGAAGTGTGGATGCAGAGAGACAGGCCTTGTGTCCCTGCCTGCTCTGGCTTCCCTGGAGGCAGCCTGGCTCTTGAGGACCTCGGGTCGCTGCCTAGCGGAAAGGACAGCACCGAGGAGCAGGTGCCGGGAGGTGATGCTGCTGTCATGGTGCCACGGGCTGTGCAGCTGCAGGGGCCGCGGGAGCTGCCCAGGTGTCCGCGGGAGCTGCCCGGGTGTCCGCAGGCTCCACTGTCCCTCTGTGCCTCTGCCAGCCTGAGAAGTGGCATGGCGCTGGTGCCCACCCGAGGAGCGTGGACAATCCATGGCACGTCCCTGCCATGGGCACCTGCCCGGCAGTGGAGAGGGGCGGCCTGGCACCCATCATGGCTCACCTCAGATGCCTGAAGCAAGCGCATCCTAGGAGGCCCTGGACGCGATGCCTGCGGTGGGGAGCAGGGGGAGGGCGCCCCCGGAAACTTCTTGGGGTGGTGGGTGCCACACCTCGTTAGGGCTTGGGAGGGGTACATTCCAGGAAGATGAGGCCTTAGTAAATGGCATCCTGGAGGCCTGGGTGTTTCATTGCATGCAAACATATGCAAAAGAGTTTTAAAACCCAAAACAAGCAGGGAACCCCAGCTTGCAGTGTGTTCGTGAACCGCTGCGCCCTCGGGAATGGCTGATTGTGGATGGACAGACGGCTGGACTCACAGGCAGCAAAGCAAGTGCTGCAAAGTATCATTTTTGTGGAATCTGGGTGAGGGGTTATGGGAGTTTGCTATTTTAACTTTTCTGTGTGTTGGTAATTCTAAATTAAATGTGAAAAACAGAAATGAAAGAGCGTGTGGGCTCTGCAGATGCCTGGGCTGGCTCCCCTGCCTCTGCCATGGGCCCCTCTGGGGCATGCGGAGAGCTCAGAGCAGTGCCTGCGCACAGTGGGTGCTTAATACATGCACGTGCTGTTGAGTAATTCCCCAGCCCTTGAGTACCGGAGCTGCCTGTGCACCTCAGCCCCTGTGGCACAAGCAGGAGCTTCACCAGGTCCAAAGGCAAGGGACACCCCCGAGCTGAAACCAGCCTGGAAAAGACGAGCAGTGCTGGGGACCTCCTGCTCCCCGATTTCTGAATGTCCACAGAGCTGCGGCCATCAAAGCCGGGGGGCCCTGGCACCAGGACAGCCCAGAGATAGTGAGGCAGGGTTGAGAGGCCAGAAACAGACCCCTGCGTCTGCAGTAAGTGATGTTGGACCGGGCGCCGAGACCACTCACGAGAAAAAGACTGTCTCATCAACCACTGATGCTGGGACAACCCATCCACGTGGGAAAGAAGGTGGCCGGGCCTCCCCTCCCCACACACGGACTCACTCAAAATGGGTCCTCCACCTAAATGGAGGAGCTAAAGCCATGACACTCCTAGAAGGAAGTACAGGTGTGAATCTCATGTCAAACAAAGGCTTCTGAGACGTGACACAAAAGCACAAGCCACCAAAGAAGAAAACTGGACTTCATCTAAATTAAAAACTTTTGTGCTGAAAAAACCCCAACAAGGAAGTAGAAAGACAAGTGGGGGGGAAGAGATTTGCACATCACATGTCTGATGAGGGACTTAGGGCTGGAATGTATAAAGACTTCTTATTAAATTCAATAATAAAAAAGATACACAAACCAATTAAAAACTGAGCAAAGGACCTGAATAAACATCTCTCCGAAGGAGAAATACAAATGGCCAATAAGCACTTGAAAAGATGCTCAAATCATGGGCCGGGGGGAGGGGGCCGGGAACAGAGGGGTGCCAGCTCACACCACCGGGGTCAGCCACGTTGAAAGAGAGACAGTAGCCAGTGCTGGCGACCACGTGGGGCCTCGGAGCTGCACACGCGCCGGGAGAGAGGGACACCGGGGCAGCCACTTTGGAAAGCAGCTTGGCGATGGCTCAGAATGTTAAACATAGAATAACCACAGGACCCAGCACTGCCACTTCTAGGTGTAGACTCAAGAGAAATGAAAACGTGTCCCCATAAAACCTGGTTCCCGAATGCCACAGCTGCATTACTCATAATAGCTAGAAAGCGGGAATACCGAATGCCGTCGGCTGACAGAGGGACCCGTACAGCGCAGCTTAGCCACGCAGTGGTGCTGCTCAGCCATAGAAAGGCACAAAGCTCTGACACGTGCAGCAACATCGGGTGAACCCTGAAGGCGTTACGCCAAGTGAGAGAAGCTGGACACAAGACCACATGTTGTATGGGTCCTTTTTTTTTATTTTTTTAACTTTTTTTTATTGTAAAATATAACATATATACAAAGCAAAGAAAGAATACAATCATTTTCAAAGCGCATTTCAACAGGTAGTTACAGAACAGATCCCAGAGTTTGTCATGGGCTACCATCTCCACCATCTCAGGTTTTTCTTTTCTTTTTTAGTTGCCCCCAAACACCGGAGGCTACAAGCAATATTAATACAGTGATTCAGCAGCCAGACTCGTTTGCTGAATCCTATTCTCTCTATTATATCGCCCTTTCTTTTGATCCCGCTCCCAATCCATAGGGATCTTTGGGAAATGCCTGTTCTGACTTCTTTATGTTGAGAAGGGGTGTCAACACTACAGGATAGGGGATGTAATTAGATGATAATCTTGGAAAGGCTGGACCCTCTGGGTTTCAGGGTTTATCTGACCTAGGAACGTTCTGGAAATTATAGGTTCCAGGAAGGAAAACTTAGTGCATGAAACCTGTATAGAGTCTCTGCTCGAGCCCTGGGTGTTCTTAAGAGTCGATAGGAGTGTTGCTGGTTGGGGGTTAGCAAACTGTGGCAATTAGCACTCTCTGACTGAAGCTTGAGTAAGAGCACCCTCTTGGCTCCATTTGATCTCTCTTAGCCACCGATGCCTTATTTTATTCCTTTTTTTTTGCCCCCTTTTCATCAGGAAGGTGATGTTGATCCCACGGTGCCAGGGCCAGGCTCATCCCTGAGAGTCACTCCCCACGTTGTCAGGGAGACTTTCACCCCTGGACGTCATGTCCCATGTAGCGGGGAGGGCAGTGGTTTTCCCTGCAGAGTTGGGCTTAGAGAGAGAGAGAGAGAGGCCACATCTGAGCAACAAAAGAGGCTTTCTGGAAGCAATCTTAGATCTCGGGTTATGGGTAGTCTCAGCTTCTCCCCTACAGAGATGATTCTCGTGTGGGCAAGCCTCAAAATCCAGGGCTTGGCCAGTTTTCTTGGGAGTCTCCAGTGGTTGAGAGGGTACCTGGGGTTTCCCAGATGGGAGAGTGTAATAGTCCCATATATATATATATATTCCCCCACCTTGGGTCTCTCAAGGGACCCTACCAGCACTCTGTAGTTCATCGCCCACCGTAGTGTGAGATGTGTCCTGGTATCGCATTAAGCTACAGAGAATCACAAGGCTTCGTTTCTGTTCTGAACTCCAGGAGTTTGGGTCATTTAAATGAACTGTCCAGACCGTTGATTTAGATTGTGCATTATGGAAAATTTAGGTTTTAGACCCAACGTGCCTCTCTGCCTTCGGTCTCTCGCAGGAGGTGAAGGTCTGGAGCACACGCTGTCGTCTTTCACCCCACATTCTAATTTTCCTTAGTCCCAGCCAGATTGGCTTCCTTTTTTTAACTCTAATTCAGGCCTGGATGCTTTTTAGTTACTCTAACTGTTATTGCGTGTGGCTGTGCGAACTTCCAGGGCTGCAGGTCTCCATTCTCAGGTGTCACAGAGTTACTCAGAGTCCCAGGGAAATACGAGCCTCTACACATCCAGCTCAGTGTCTCAGAATCTAGAAATACACTCACAACTTCAGACCAAGTGTGGCCGCCCTCAGGACGGACAAGCCAGGCTCTAGTTTCCTCGTCAGTGTTTTCTGAGACAGACCTTGGTGTATCTGTTCTTTTGATTCTGGCTTATTTTGCACAGCACACTGTCCCCGCCTGTGGTTCCTTTTACATGAAATGCCTAGAAAAAGGCAAATTCCCGATGCCACAACAGAGTCTGTAGAATTAGGTTACGGCGATGGTTTACAACGCCATGACTCTACTGGAATCTGCTGATTTGTCATGGTAGATGCTGACTTGTATGGTGTGTGGTCATATGTGAATAAAATTAAAAATGAGGCACCTGGGGTTCAAGTCCCGCCCTGCCCCGTGTGGGGCGTCGATCAGGCTGTGCTCTCCTGTCGGGTTCAGTTTCATCACCTTTGAAATGAGTGCAGGAATGCACCGATGAGGGAGGACCACGACGGGGTGCAAGTCCACACTGGAATGTGACTCAGCCGTGAGAAGGGCACTGCTGGTCCACGCACAACGTGGGTGCTCCTGGAAGACATCACGTGGCGTCAAATAGACCAGATGCCAAAGGACAGACAGTGCACGCTTTCTCCTGAATGAAACACCTAAAATAAGCAAATTCCTAGTGGCAGAATGGGGGCGACGGGTGGAAGGGGTGATGGGAAGTTTCCACTGAACCTGCAGGAGTTTCGCGTTGGGATGGCGAAAAAAATTTGGGACGATGAGTGGACAGAGGTCAGGGCTCCACACTCCCTTCGATGCAGTGAATGTCAGAGAGCCATCCACTGAAAATGGTTAAAAGGATCTCGATGGTCCATGTATTTCACCGAAATTAAAAAATACATTAAAGGCAATAGATGGGTGTAGAGAAGCCTTGCCTCACTGTGTTGCTGCAAGGGTCAGATGAGATGGCAGATAAACCACTTTTAGAAAGTTCTGAACTGGAATGCATTATGAAACGGAATGCATGCATCGTTTACAAAGTTCCCGGGCACAGATGAGTGCAGAGGAAAACCTCTCATTGTCTGGGGTGATGGAAATAGTCAATATCTTGCTTGGGGCAGCGGCCACACGGGTGAATATATTTGTGAAAACTCAGGGAGCTGTACACACAAGAAGCATAAATTTGGGCGGGCCACGGTGGCTCAGCAGGTAGAGCTCTTGCCTGCCATGCTGGAGACCTGGGTTCGATTCCCGGTGCCTGCCCATGCAAAACAAAGAAACAAACAAACAGAAAACTTTAAGAACCATGAATTTTACTGTCTGTAGATGAATAATATATGTGAAATGTTTTTAAAAGTAAGGCCCCCCACGCACCTGTTTCCCCGCTCCCCAGCCTTCCCGTTTCCCTTTAGGAAGAACCCATTGCATTCTTGGGCTTCCTCCTAGAGATAAGTCTGCACACACACAAGCAAACAAATATGTTATTTTGTTCACCCCTTTCTGTATACAACTAGAAAAAATAAGGCACCATATGCACCGCTCTGCCCCTTTGCTGTTCCCCTCACAGAGCATGTCTTGGAGATTGATTTAAACCAGTCCACGTTTGTCTGGCTGCTCATCTGCCTGGGTGAACTATTACACATGCCGCCGTCAGCGGACATCTCGGTCGTCCCTAATATGTAGCCTTGTAGGTGGTGATGTATCATTTCTCACACCCGTGAGCTGCTTTATCTCCAGGATAGATTCCAAGGGTATGTGTATCTGGAATTCCAACATTGTTGCAGAGGTTCTGAGAATACCTTCTTCCCCACACTCTCCCAAAAGGGTGTTTCATTTAACTTTTTAGTTTTTGCCAATTTGATGAAAGATAAATGATATCTCAGTGTAGTTTGGATTTGCATTTCCGTTGTTAATTGAGACTGGGAACTTTTTCATACATTAAGTGCCCTTTATATTTTTTCTGTTCATAATCTCTGCCCATTTTTTCCCTATTGAGTATTTTTCTTATTGATTTGTAAGAGCTGTTTACATATGAGGAAACTGGCCCTTTGCCTGGTGTAAAGTTGGAAATAATGCCTCTCTTTTGGTTTGGGGTTTTATGGGTCTTTGTTTTTGCTATGAAGTTCTGGGTACAGCGAGATTATCACACTTTTTCTTGGGGTACCATTTCCTTAGCATGTGTGTGTGGGGGGGGTATCCCAGACTTGTGTTCTCCTCCGTTCCAGGCACACACTTGGGCCCCGTGCTGCCTGGGTCGGTCACTCCCAACCAGGCCGTCCTTAGAGGTGAGAGGGCAAAGCCGCCAGGTGAGGCTTGGCTCCGAAAGCACCACAGTCGCCCTCCACGCTGCACACAGGAATGTGGAAGTCCCATGGCCACGGGGGTCGGGCCGAGGTGGGGTCCCTGGCCTGTTCCCCAGGGCACGGATGTGAGCTGTGGGGTCTTCTCTAGGGCACAGAGCAGGTGCTCATGCAAGCTCCCCCAAGTGGGATAGGTGCCAAGGGGTGTAGTGTCCTGGGCCAGGGACCCCACAGCATGGCTGGCCTGCCTAGGGGAGGACACAGACAGGACCCTGCCCCTCGCTGCTCCCCAAGGATGCTGGGTGGGGGTGGCACAGTGGCGAGGTTGTTTTAATAGAAACGAGGCTCCCTCTGACCCAGCCCGTGCTGTGAGAGGCCAGGTCCTACCCCTGGGTGGGGTCCCGTTCAGCCACCCCTCCTGGGTGAGGACTTGTGCACATCGGGAAGCAGTCAGGCCACCAAGCTGGATACAGCGATGCCCAGGTGGGAGGGCAGCGTCCAGCTATCCAGCTGGCTCTCCCTCCTGGCTCGGCTACTTCCTCTCAGGAGTGACAGGCTGTGGGTTATGCAGCCCATGAGGGCTGCAGATGGGTCCAGGGCACAGACACCCTCGCAAAGGTGGGCCCTCTGGCCAGGAGGCTTGTGTGTGTGCATATGGTGTGTGTGCGTGCATGTCATGTGTGTGTGTATGCAGGTGTGTGAGAGTGAACAGGGTGTGTGCACATGGCGTGTATGCATGCATGCAAAGTATGTGTGCATGTATGCTGTGCATAGCGTGTGGTGTGAGTGCGTGCGTGGGAGGAGTGCACATGGGGTGTCTGTGTGCACGTCTGGCATGTGCACATAGTGTGTCTGTGTGCAATGTGTGTGCGTGCAGTGTGTACATGCATGTGCAGTGTGAGTGCATGCATGGCATGTGTTAGTGCAGTGTGTGTGTGTATACATGCCAACTGTGTGCATATGCAGTGTGTGTGTGTGTGCATGATGTGTGCATGGTGTGTTGTGTGTGTGCAAGCTGATTTATGAGTAAGGGAATCCTGAGTTCAGCGGCCCCGGGGTCTGGCCATCTGGATGAAATCCTGCTTTGACCATTGACTGGTTGGTTGGGACCCTGGGCATGTTGCTCATGTCCTCTAGCCTCCATCTTACCGTCTGCAGAATGGAGCTGTTGGCAGCGCTTGCCTCTTGGCTGCTGCCAGGACTAAATGAATGGAAGCCACTGTCAGCCCTGGCAGCAGGCAGAGAGGTTTGTAATTCCATGCGGATGCGTGGGGGTGCACTTGGTTTGGGAGCCACTAAAGTATAAACGCGGCTTCAGTAGGGGGAGGGCGGTGGGGGTTCCTTCCAGACCACCCTCTGCCAGGTCCTCCCGTGTGGGCAGTGGGCTTTGATGAGGGTGTCCCGCAGGTGTGGTTGTGTGTAGACACGCGTGTGGAATGTGTGGGTGTGTAACGTGTGCGTCTGTCACAGAGGCTGAGCGTGGGGTCTCGGGAGAAGGGTGCCTGGGAGGACGGCCTCACAGACTGCGGGAAGGGAGGGCGCCGAGAGACCTGCTTCCCCTCCCCCACCGGGTCCGCCCCGAGGTCTCCCGTGCCTGAGGGCTGGGGCCAGCCAGGCCCAGGAGGGTGTCTGCCCTGTCGGAGGAAACAAGGGCATATTCCCACCTCCCAGGGAGCCCAAGAACAAGTCAGGGTGTTAGTACAGAGGGGCCCAGGGCATCCGTCCAGAGAGTTTTACTCCCAGCATAGGGCTAGCGGCTCTGCACTGCCCTGTGCTGCCCGCTGGGGTGTGGGAAGTGGGCAAGGGGGAGCCTGCGGGCCTAGGCTACTGCAGGCTATGGAGAGGGCAGTGCCCCTCCCTGAGGGACGTGGGCTCTGCGGTGCACCCTCCCGCAGAGGTCTTTGCTCTCCTGGCGTGGCTTTAGGATGGGCAGCCCCCAGGCCGAGGCTTGGTCCTTTGGCCATTATCCTCCGGGGGGGCCAAGGGAACTGTGGTGGTCCCTTTCTCACCCCGTCCCCAGTCGGGGTCACAGTGCCCCTCTCTCCCCCAGGAACGAGGAGTGGGGCCACAGCGCGTGGGCCGCTGGAGCACGGGGGAGGGGTGGGTGGGTGTGGTGGGCAGCGCCACAGGCTGGTTGGCGCTCAGGACCGAGCCCCAAGCGCCCATACCCGGCCACGCTCACTCCCTTGCCGGGAACCTCCTCCGCGAGGGGCACCCCGGGGGCGGCTCCCGGGCCTAGCAGCCCCTGGTCTTTAGGCGCGCTCGCTGCGGGGCGGCCTCTCCCTCCTCCTCGGCGTGGCGCTGCCGGGCCGCGGAGCCGGAGCTCAGCGCAAGCGGCGGCGCCGAGGGGGTCGCACCCTGCACCCCGCCGCCCAGGCTTCCGGGGCGCGGGGCTCCCAGGCCCGGACGCGGCGGGTCGCGCAGCCAGGGCCGGGCGAGGGCGCGCTTGAGCCTGATTTGGACATTTCAGAAGCGCGCAGGCCGCTGGCGGGAAGGGGCGGTGGGCTCTGGGAGCCGCCCTGGGAGACGGCGTTGCTGCTCGGCGAGCGCCGCGAGGGGCTGCGAAGGGCACTCGGATGTGCCGAGGTGGCTATTTCTGATCCCCTGGGGTTCGCGAGGAGACCCGGCAGGGATGCTGGGAGGGGGAAGCCCTAACCGAGCCTCCGGGCATCGGAAGGGGCAGGCTGGTCCCACGCCCCTTCCTGCCCCGACGAAAGGGGGGGCAAGAAATGGGGGAAGAGGTCGAACAGTGGGGAGGGAGCCCAGGTGTTGCTGGGGGAGGGAAAGTCCCCGGGGACGGTGGGCCACTGAGGGGCGCCCACCTGCCCCCGCCCCCACCTGCGCCCCGCCCCCAGGAGCGCACGTCCGCTGTGGCTGTGCACCGGGACTCGCGGACGCGCGCGCCCACGAGGGGCTGACTTCGGGTCAACTTTCACTCGGCTCCTGGGTGTGTGTGCACGGCCGCGCTCACACGCGCGTGCACAGTCCCCGCCCCAGGTTCCCACCTCCCACGGCTCTCGGCACCCAGAGCCCGGGTCGTGGACCTCGCAGGGCTTCTGCCCCCAGAAGCAGCCCCGGAGCGGCCGTGGGGCCGGTGGCGCGGGCGGGGGGCACGCGCGGGGGCCGCGAGGAGGGGGCGAGGCCGCCGCTCCGCTTCCCACGCCGCCCCCACGGCCGCTTCAACTTCCCCTCCCGGCGCACCCCCTGGACGCCCCTGGTTCGCCCTCGCGCGGGGAGCGACCGCGGCGCCCGCTGCCCCGGCCGCCCCCACCGCGTCCCCCGCCCCCTGCCCCCCTGCGCGCTCGGCTCCGACATTAAACCTTCGATCACGCAGGGAAAGAATGTGCCACCAGCTCGGCGCCGCCGCGGCCGCCGCCACCACGCCCGCGCGCGAGCCGCCCGGCCCTCGGCGTCCCCGGCGCGCCCGCTGCCCGCCTGCCCGGGCGGCCCGGGGCTCCGAGCGCGCGGTCCCCACCGCCGCCCCGCGCTCTCCCCGCGCTTGACGCAGTGAGCGCCGCAGCCCCGGCCCCGCCGGCTCCCCGGCTCCGCGCGCAGGCCGAGGCCGGCCCGGCGGCCCGGGAGGGGGAAGGGAGCTGTCTGGAGCCCGCGCTCCCGGAGGAGGAAGAGGAGGACCGAGGGGAAGCCGCCGCCGCCGCCGCCGCCGCCGCGCGGGGACCTCAGCGCGCTCTCTGCTCGCCCGTGACCGTGCCTCCGTCCGGGTCCGCGCCCGCGCAGGTAGGAAGGGGCCTGCGGGGAGGGGCTGGGCGGGGGGCTCCCTCTGCCGCAGCCGCGGGGCCACCGGGTCCCCGCCCCTGGGGGCAGCGCGGAGGCGGCGTTCCTGGGGGTGGGGGCTGAGGGGCCGGGCGCGGGGTCCCTGGCGCCTCTCGCAGCTTGTCCTCCCCAGTGCCCCACGCCGAGGCTGGGCTCCCTCCCGCCCGTGGGGCTTTCGTTGCGGCGCGTTGGGTCTGTGGCCCCGGGGTACCTCCACCCCCACCCCCGGCTTCTGGGGCGAGCGCACCCGAAGTTGGCGGCCGCGAAGCCCGGGCCGGACAAACTTCCCTCTCCCACGCCGCAGCCCAAAGGCACCGGGCTCTGGACCCCTCGGGTTCGGAGGCGCGGCGGGGGCCCCGAAACTTTCCGGAGCGCTCAGAGAGGGACAGGCATGATGGGCGGGGGGGCCCAGAAGGGCTGCCTTCAAGGGAAGGGCCCCAGAGCTGCCCCCCATGCTGGTCGGGGGCAGAGACGGACTGGACGGCGTAGGAGGTCGGTGGATAGCGCCCGCGCAGCTGGGGATCTTTGAGGGGGTGTTGCAGAGCCCCCACCCACCCCGCGACCCGGTTGCCGGGCCGCGGCTCTGCCTGTCGCTGCCAAACGGGCGAGAAGGACCGGCTCCAGTCTATTAGTAGGCGCTGGTGGCCGGGACCTCTCCAGGCAGGGACGCTGGTATGCTGGGCTTGGCCACGGTTGGGTCAGGGCCCCTCCCTGCTCTTAGGGCCCCCACTCTGTCGCTTGTCTCTCCCGGCCCTCCTTTCTGCCCACTCACTCCTCTTCTGTCTTGGGGTGTCGCCCCCCGAACTTTTTCTCCTCCCAAACTGCAGGGGGTGTTTGTGGCTGCTCCGTCAAGGGCCCGGCTGGGCCAGAGGATGTGGGCTCCATCCCCATCCAGCCCTTTCCGGGGGATGGGTGCGGGGCCCGGCCGATCTTCGTGGACCAGTAGGAGTTTCCTGCAACCAGTTCCCCTTCCCCCACACCCACGCAGCAACAGAGCCACGGCCACCCCCTGCGGTCGGTCAGCCAGCCCCTCTGAGGTCGCTGGGGGTCACGCAGGGCCGAGGCAGCCGGAAGCTCCAGAAGAGGTTTGGCGTGCGGGGGCACTTGCGGAGATGGTGGTGGGGGTCAGCAGTGTCGTAGTGTCCCTCTTCCAGTGTGGCCTTCACACCCTGAGACCCAGGAGGATTTCCTCACCCCAGCTCCACGCCACCCCATGTTCAGGGCAGAGCTTGGCTCCTGGGTTGGACGGTTTGGGGGTATCTCCCTGCTCACAGACCAGCCCCCAAGCAACTCGGGGATCTTTGTCCCCGGAGCTGGCCTCCTCGCCTTTATCTCTGGGACCCCACGGCCCTCCAGAGCCCCTTGCCCCATTGGGCAACCCCAGACCCCCTAGTGAGCCAAGTGTCACATTCTTTCTCTGCTCTGGGGGAGGAGAGGGGGCGTGAGCGCGGCTTTGGTGCCTGGCAGATGTCCTCGCATCGGCGTCTCTAACAGAATTAATGACTTACACACAGGCCGCCAATGCCACGGGGGAGGGGCGGCCAGCCGGGGACTTAGGGACAGAGCTGCAGCCCCAAGGCGCAGCCTCTGCTCGGGTGGGGAGGGTGCAGCCCCAGGACCCGTGACCCCCCCCCGTAGGCCCCGCCTCCAACCCCTTCACCCTGCTGGGTGCTGCGCTCAGCTTGGGCTCAGGGCGCCAGCAGCTTCCGGGACCCTCCCTGTCACCCCGGCGGAGACCCCTCCCCTCCGCCGAGCCCTCAGCTGAGCCCCCAGCCCGGGTGGCCACATCCTTGCCGGGGAGGGGCCCTCGGGGGCCTCGGCCTGGGCTCCTGCGCAGGAATGGCCTTCGGGCTGGGGGGTGGTGAAGGAGGCTGGGTGCAGCCTGGGGCAGGGCCCGGGGGATCACCAGCTCCAGCCCCTCCCTCCCTAGGGCTGTGCTGCCAGGTGGCCAGGGCGTGACCTCGACCCAGAGGGGCACCCACCCCTCACAAGGGTGCGGCAGTGGGGTCCTGGCTGACTGCAGAGGCTGGGGACCCAGTGCTCTTGGGGACCCCACTCACTCCCTGGGGCAGGATGGTGCCTTTCTCGGACCTTCAAAGAGTGGCCAGAGGCTCCCTGGGGAGGGCCCGTTTCTCCCCAGCCAGAGCCGAAGCTGGGGCGCCCTGGCCTCTCAGTGCCGGGGGCGGTGGCGCCCCTCAGCCTCGGAGCCCTGGCCTGGCCTGCGGGGGCTGGCAGAGGCTATGTGGGGGGTAAACAGGGGCCTGCCTTGGCCGGAGGCTGGGCTGTCACCAGGGTTAAGGAGGGGGCAGCCGAGAGGAAGGCCGGAGCTCAGCTGCTCCAAACAGTCCCCGCCCTCCTTCCCCATGCCTGGCCCCTGACCCCCGAGCTGCGAGGGAGACCCCTTGGCCAGGGAGTCCCTTAGGACTGCATACATCCCCCTTCCCCGCCCCGGCCCCATCAGGCAGGGAGGAGGAGGCCACCGGGCTGGGGATTTCAGCTGCTGCCCCACGACCTGGCAGGGGGGAGGGCCGCGCTGAGCCCACTCCCCTCTCCCTCCCACCTCTGGTGGAACCTTCTGGGCCCACACCGGCTGGGCTCGCGGGAGGGGGCGGGGCGGGCCCCTATGGGACGGGCTGGTGCTGGGCCGCGTTCATTCTCGTTCCCTCTCGGCCCCACACATTATAGGTTTGATCTTGATTTGCTGCCTTTGAATTGAGTCAACTCTTTTGTATGCCGGGTGAATTGCCCAGCTGCTGGCGGGAGCGCAGAGCGTGCCGGGGCTGCTGAGGCGGCCGGGCCAGGGTGCGGGAGGGGGTGGCCAGGGCCTCAAGTCCCCTTGCCGAGGGTGCTGCCGAGGCGGCCAGGAGCCCAGCGAGGGGCGTGCAGGAGCCCAGCGAGGGGCACGCAGGCTTCCGGTCCGGGGGTGGGGCCGCCCCTGGGGCCGGCTCGGGCTCTGCCTCAGGCCGTGTGGTGTGGACAAGACCTTGTGCCGCTTTTGACTCAGTTTCCCCACCTGTGACATGGAGACAGTGGGGCTTCAGCGTCTCCGGGGGTGAGAGTCAAACTAAGTGGAAACAGTGTGTGGGACCCTGGAGTCCTCCTAGAGGTTGAGGGGAAGGAGGGGAGGAGGGAGGGGGACCAGGAGGGGGAGGCCCCCGCCAGGCCCCCGCCCTCGGCACTCACGGGCAGACCCGGGTCTGGAGAAGCCTTGGCTTTGCTGAGGTCTCCCCCCGCCCTTGGGGGGGGAGGTCGCGGGTGGCTCATTCAGGCAACAGCTGTTGCAGACCCCTCCACCCGGAGAGCTGCCCCCCGCCACAGCCATTTAGGTGTGGGGGTGGGAAAGGCGGGGAAGGGGCGGTGGGGGGAAGCTCTCCTGCTTTCTAGTAGCCCCCCCGCCCCGCCCCCCATCTTGGCTGGAGAACCTCCAGCCTCGGCAGACCGAGAGCAAGGAGCGAGGGCAGAGCCGGGAGAGCAGAGGGGGTTTGCGAGGGCGGGGAGGGGAGGGCGCCGTACACCGAGCCGGACTCGAGCCTCGGAGGAGGAGGAGGGGGTGGGGAGGGAGGGCGGGCGGGAGGCGGGCGGGCGGGGATGAACTCCCCCCGCTGCCCGCGAGGCGAGGGGCGGGGCCGCGCGCGCAGATCGATGGGCGAAGCTGGGGAGGAATTTCAATACCGAGAGCGAAGTTAGAGCCTGAAGGACGGTGGTGGCGGCGGGCGCAGCCCGGGAGCGGCGGCGGGGCCGGGCAGGTAAGCGCGGAGCCCGTGGCGCCCGACGCGGAGCCGGGCAGGCTGCGGAGCCTGGAGGGCGTTGGGCTCCCGCCGTCCCGGGGGCAGCGCGGCCCCTCGCGCCCCCGCGCGACCCCCGTGCGCCCCCGGCCCGGCGCGCGATCCGAGCGCAGCGGGCAAAGTTGGAGCAACTTGGCGGCGGCGGCGCGTGAGCGGGCGCAGGGCTCAGCCCGGCAGGGCCAGGGCGCCGGGTGGCTGCTGCGCCCCGCACCACTGCGCCCTCTCTGGGCCCCTGCCCCTTCCCCAGCACCGGCTCACCCTCAGTCCGCCCGCCCCCTTCGCAGCTCGGCCGATCCCCCAGAGCCGCCCTCCCTGCCAGCGACCCTCTGCAGCCCTGCCCTGCCGGGACACCCAGATGCTTCCCCCATCTCCTCTGTCCTGGGTCCTGCAGCCCCTTGGTGACCACACACCCCTCTGCCCTGGGTTCCCTCTCTCTGACGTTGCTGGAATCCCGGAGGTAATCCAGAAACCCCCCTGCGCGGGGTGGGGAGGGGCGTCTACACTGGAGGGCTCTGGAACAGAGGTGGGGGGCTTCACTGCTGTTTGGTGGGGGTCCCCAGCCCTACCCACCCTCCACCTGAGACGGTCGCTCACCATCATTCTGCCCCGCCCCGCTGCTCGGCCTCCTTGCTGCGCCCGCCTGTAAAGACAGGGACCCCCCCCCCCAGGAGAGCCTCTCAAATCCAAGGGCCACCTGCATGCTGTGCTGGGTGCCCCCTCCCATGGGGACCTGACAGCTCTGAGCTCAGAATCAGACACTTCCAGGCATCGGCTGTGTGACCTTGGGGCTGGTGCTGTCTCGGACCCTCAGTCTCCACATCTGTGAAATGGGGATGTAGTGGCAGTGTTAGCCGGTACCTTTTTGTGGGGAAAGAATGAAGGCCACTGGGCAGCCTTGGAACAGAGAGGGACACCCTCAGGCTGGGGCCCAAGCCAGGTTGGCACCTCCCAGCAGATTTTGGGGTGAGCATCTTCCTTTTCCTCGCACCTCCCAGCATATTTTGGGGTAAGCATCTTCGTTTTCCTCCGGGAGCCCTTTAAAGCTGTGATGGGTGGGGCTGCTGACCCTGTTCTGGGGTGCGGACTGTGCCGGAAGCGTTCCCGGGCTCTAAATCTGGGAGCCGTGGGGACAGGAGCTTTTGAAGGGCGCAGACCTAGAGGGAGGAATAAAGGGCAAAGTCTCTGCTCCGTCTCTCCGGCACAGCTTCCTAGAGACGCTGCCCGGCCCAAAAGGCGCACTTCAGCCTCTGCCCAGCCAGGAGAGGAAGAGCTAGTGGGGCTTATCGTTGTCTTAGAAGCGCAGATTCTCCCGTCTCACCTGCCCACCTGGCCCCTCACCTTCTCTGTCGTGCGACTTTCACTTTTAATTCAGCCAGCGTCGGGAGACAGATCCTGAGCCCTAGCCCAGGTTTGTGCCTCATTTTATCAGAAAAGGACACACGCCCAGAGACAGAGGGACACCCCCAGCGGCTTAGAGGGGAGCCCCCTGCCTTTGCTCTCTGGATGCGAAGGGGCTTGGCTCCCGGCCAGGTCCCCAGAAGACGTGAGGTCTCTAGATGAGAAAGGCTGGAACCCGGGGGCCCTGGGGCCGTGTCGACGCCCCAGCGCCCAGCGCCCAGCGCCCCAGGCGGACCACTCGCGCAGGAAGCTGGATGTCCCTTCTGGCCGTGGTGACTGCTGCGTGCCTGTCATCCAGGATGATGCAGCAGGCCGCCGGGGATTCTAAGAACAGCCGGGGGGGGACCTTCCCAGAGCCAGGCTGTCCGGCAGGCCTGGCCGCGCAGGGCCAGATGGGGTAGTAGGGGCTGACGTGGTGGCCTCCACACCTGGAGGGCAGAGTCCCTTCCCCACAGCCCCCCACCCCCACCCCCGGGCTCCTTCTGGAAAGCTCAGCAAGTTTTCAAAGTGCTTTCGAAGCAGATTCCCCACACCTGTGCTGGGTGGGCGCTGCTGCTCCCCAGCGCCCCCCCTTACACCCCCAGAAAGAAACAGGTGGCTGAGCCCCCACAGAGTGGGCCAGCAGCCCCCTCCCTTGGACCTGGGATTTTCTCTTTGGGCTCTAAGTGTCTCTTTGCTGTTTGCATCACCTCCTTGCCCCCCCAATTCTCCATGTCACGGAAGCTCCTTCTCAGCCCTCCCTGGTCCGAGTCCCACGCCATGGCCTGGCCCTCTGTGGCCCAGCCCCCATCAAGTAGGATGCTGTTTCTGAGCGACTGGATTCAGATGCCGTGCCAAGGTGCACGGATTCGGGGTTCGTCTTTCTCTGCAAGAAAGCGACAGACAGACAGAAAGACCCTCAGATACCGGGTGGGTGGGTGGGAAATGCCCCGAGGGTGGACGGCAGCGTAAAAAGTGCTGACGAGCGACAGGTGGGAGATGAATGTCCAGCACCAGGGCCAGAGCCATCAGTTTCCGCGTGTGGCCCAGGAGCGGCTGGTGGCGTGGCCGTGGCCGCAGGCGCCATCTGCCTTCTCTGCAGCCCCTCTGTCTCTGCCACGGTCCTGGAGCTCGTTAACAGAAGCGCAGGTGTTGGCTGGCCTTGGGGGCGGGGGGCGGCTTTGCTGGGGTGGCTGAGCCCCGAGGTGGGAAGCCCATCCCAGCACTCCAGTGTACAGATGGGGAGACTGAGGCCTGGGGCACGGTGGGGCACTGTCCGAGGTCCTGCTGTGAGATGGCCCCGGCTGTGCTGGCAAGGTCAGGGGACGGGAAGGGCTGGGGACCCCTGCCTTCCCCGGGTGCCCATGGCGCCAAATGGGAGCTCCAGAGCGGGCAGGCAGCGGGCAGGAGGGCCCACCCGGCGTCTCTCTCTGGACCTGCCTGGCCTGCCTGTCCTGTGGACCCCTCACTGGTCCTGGCACTGACCTGTCGGAGGCCTTGCCTGGCCCAGCTCCCCATGTACTCGAGAGCAGCGGGGGCCGAGGCGGCCTGGAAGTGTGTGGTGTCGGGGGGTGGGACGGGGCTCCCGGGTTAGTCAGCGTTTGTCGAGGTCCTAATGCTTACTCTGCAGGGCCCGGGTGGGCGTTTGCGGGGTCGGGGCGGTGGGGGGCGTGCACGCTCCGCACCGCAGAGGACGCTTTCCCACGGGGACCACCTCGGGCCCCTTCCGGCTGGGGGACGCGCTGCCCGAGCCCCCGTGGAGCGAGCGGGCAGACCCTCTGCTGGGCTCAACTCCTGCAGGCCCTGAGGGGTGAGGAGCAGTGGGTGGGAAATGGAGTCATGGAGGCTGGCCCAGGCTCCGAGGGGGTCTTGACGGCCGGTGACTCAGCAGGGGGCTTCCCTCCCTCCCCAGCAGGGAGCCTCTGTTCCCCAGATTTGTGTCTGGTCTCGCTTCCTAGGGACGCCCAGTGGAGGGAGAGACGGGTGGCGGGCAGTGGGTGGTGTGGACTCGGGGTCCCTGGCAGGGGCTCGAGCCCCAGGAAGGGGTTTGGGGCCGAGGCAGAACGAGGCCAGGTGCAGAGAGAGATGTGCCCGGGCACCCGTGGTGGCGGGGGAAAGCGTGGCGTAGCCACACAGACAGCTGCCGTGGGCATCTCCTGATGGCGGCACAGGTTCACTGTGGGGGGCCTCTGATTCAGGGGCTCATTTAGCAGGTGGGGACACTGAGGCCCGGCCGGGACAGTGGCAGCAGGCTGGGGCCGGAGCTGGCTGGAGCTTCCTCGCTCAACCTGCCCCTTTGCTCCACTGCCCACCTCCCGCCTCCTCAGGGGGCGGTGAGGCCCTGGCCCAGCTCCGCAGCACAGAGGTGGGGTGCACATGCGGTGAGCCGGCCCCGAAGCCCCGGCGCCCTCCCCACCTCCGCTGCCGAAGCCCCATCCCTGCTGCCCGGCTCTCCCTCAGCTTCTAACGTAAAATGGCCAAGCGACGAGCGTCTGCGGAGCCTCCACTGAGCTGAGAGCGTCTCGCCAGCACCGGGACGGGGAGGGCGCAGCAGAAGGCGTGGGCAGCTGGTCCCGCGGGGTCCCTCCCCAGGCCCCCACCTCGGGGCGCTCCCTCTGGGGAGGGGGCCAGCGCACCCCCCGCTTCCCGAGCAGGAACCAGCCAAGCGTCACTTGGCCATTTGCTCGGAACGCGTCTCCTGCGGCGGGAACCTGAGGACCCCATCGATGAGGGGGCTACCCCCTTCCCCTCCCCAGACCCTTCACGGGCTCCTCTAGGTGCTGCAGAGAACAGCATGGCTGAGCGGAGGCTCGCGGCCCCGCGCTGTCGGGAAGGGCGCAGGAGCTGCAGGGTGAAGCCTCGGGCTGGCCCCCACCGGGCCGGCGGCGCCTGGGGACTGGCAGCCTGCCCCTCCCAAGACCCTCTTGCCATCCCACCCGTCCCTGCACGGCCTCCCACACCGACGGGCACCCCGAGAGCTGGCCGGGCTGGGCAGTGTGGGCTCCTGGCCTCGGCCCCCCGGTCTGCATGACCCCTGCCCTGGCGGGAGAGGCCAGGCTGGTGGAGCACATGGGCCCAGGGGCTTCCCGAGCATGGAGGTAGCAGGGCGCGTCCTGAAAACTGGGCAGAGACCTCGGGTCCAGAGCCCCTGAGGCCGCGTGCGCTGAGCGTGCCTGTGTTAGGGTCACTGGACGGCCTCAGTCCCGCCACCCCTGGTCCCCGGGGACCGGCAGACCCGGATCCTGGGCTGTCTTCCGAGGGGGCGGCCAGCCCCACCGAGGGGTGTCTGGGGCCAGGGGCCACCCTGCAGAAATCTCTGGGGGTCCCGGGCTTGGCTCAGGGGGGCCCAGGGCGGGTCCACCTCCCGCTGGCCGTGGGCCTCAGCAGGGTCACCCCTCTCGACGTCGGGACTTGGGGTGGGGCTTGGAGCAGGGGCGGGTTTGGGAGAGCCCCAGCGTGTGCGGGCCTCGGGCAGGTGCCTTTCCCTCACCTGGCCCTGGCACCCCCTGTGATGTGTGACCCGGCGGGGGCGACACTGGGGAGCCCCGATGGTTGGTTCAATCCCGGGAGAGGCACAGCCACTGTTGACCTCATGGAGCGCCCCCCCCCCCCCCCACCTGGTCTCGGCTGCGCCCCGTGGAACCTCACATGGCCCCCGAGTTCCTGTGGACCTGCCAGGCAGAGAGGCCAGGTCAGGGAAGGCTGGCCGAGGGAGCTGGCCTGTGCCAGGGCCCCGCAGAGGGCAGGGCCATGGGGCAGAGGTGGGCAGGGGCGCCCCGGGTCCCCTCCCAGCCACCCCAGGGCCTCAGGGAGCTTTAGCTGGGAGACCACGTGACTGACCCACTCCCGGATGACGGGAAGCCAAGACGCCGGGGCCTTGGCACTAGGGGGCCCGGCCAGGAGGTGGGGCGGCCGCACAGAGGGCGGTGCCTGAGACGGGAATCGGTGCTGCTTCTGCCTCGGCATTTCTTTAAAAACTGGAGGCACCGCCCTACTGAGAAAAACCTTCTGCACATCAAAACGCGTTTTTCCACTTGTATCCATGACAGGAAGAAAAAGGGATCCCCGGAGACATGAGATTCGGTGAAGCAGATCCTGGCTTCCCTCCGGCACCCGTTCGCCTGTCAGAGATGTGTTTGAGGGGGAGACAGACGCCCCCAAACGAGGGGCGTTGCTGTGCTGCTGGGGCCCGCGCTGCCCCGGGCGCCGGGAGCAGTGTGTGTGTGGGAGTGTGCCAGCGTGCAGGCCCCTGGGTCCCGGCCAGGCACCTGTTGGCGAGCAGCGCAGGGAGTGTGGTGGGGTCGGGATGCCGTCCTGGGAAGGCACTCGGGCACGGTCCGTGGGTCTGGGCCGAGTGGCTGCGTCGCCTGCTTGTCCTCAGCTTGGAGAGCTCCAGATGCCGCAGAGAGAACGGGAGAGGGGGCGCGGGGCGCGGGGCCCCGGGGTGGTCCCTGCCCTGATGCAGGGGGCCACTGGGCCTGGGGGCGGTGCAAGCCGGAACAGGAGCGACTGGCAGACCCTGGCCTCGTGTCCCTGCAGAGTGGGATTTGCTGGGGACAAATAACTGGCCGGAAGTGCCGACCTGGCCACAGCAGATCCAACGCAACCACCCTCGTGAGCCGCCGGCTCGGCGCGCACGCTGGACGCAGACACGCGTGTGTGTACACTGACAGGCCTGCGTGTGCACACACACGGTCTAACGTGCAGACTGGCTCCGTTGGGCACACGGGTCGGTGCACACACACGACCTGGCACACACATGTGCACGCTCCGAAATAGGCACATGCATGTACATGTATCATGGGCGTGGTCCAGGTGTGCACATGGGTGACGTTCCCCCACGTGTGCACACGCCCATGTGTGGGCGGGGCCCTAGGGGAGGCTTCCCTCGAGGCTGGACCACCCCTGCCAGCTCCGCTCTCCTGGCCCCAGGGAATCAGGTGTCAGGGCTGGGAAGGGGGCGCTTCCTGGGTGCTGACAGCAGGGCCTGGGGGGGGGGCCGCGATCTGCTCCCTTTGAGGCTGGGACTTGCGGCCAAGGTGGGAAGGGCCGGCAGTGGGGGGAGAGGGGTGCACAAGCCTTTGGGGGATCACGTGTGCCCCCCCCACCGAGGGCTGGAACCCCGGTCGGTTGGAGCCCCCTTGTGCCCCTAGTCCTGCACCTGGGCAGGTCCCAGGGAGGGGGAAACAGGTGCAGGGTCTTGGCCAAGGCTCCAGCCCAGGGTACCCCACAGCCGTGCAGCCCCTGCCCATCATACAGGTGAGAGGCTGGGCCTCAGCCAGGAGGGCAGGCAGTGGCGGCCTCGGGCTTGGGGACCCGGAGGGGCAGCACGGAGCCCGGGACGGGTGTGGTCAGGCTGAAGCGGGGGTCCTAGTTTAGGACACCAGATCCCTGGTTATCCCTGAGGGTGCTGTGGGGCCAGTGATTCCGGGAGAGCCAGAGAGCCCCCTGAGTGAGGGGACAGGGGAAGAGGACAGCCTGCTTGGCCGGTGAAGGGTGTCCAGCGGCCTCCCGGCCTCCTGCCCCGGTGTGCACAGTGATGGGCCCCAGTCGCAGGTCCCTCTCCGGCTCAGGCCTCCTCCCTCTCTCCTCCCTGTGGTCACCCCTGCTCTCCCCCATGCCATGCCCTTCCCCGCCTCCTTGCCGTCCGTCCCCTGGGCGAGTGGCTCCTGGAGCCCCTCCTGCCCACTCCTTTGTGCCCAGGGGTCTCATGGTGTCATCCTGTCTGCCCACTGGCACCCAGACCCCCACCCAAGAGGGCGGAAGGGGAGGGGTCTGAGCCCGGGGAGGAGCACACTCGCGTGTGTGTGTCACTCGTAGCCGCAGTGGTGCGTCTGTCTCTGTGCTGCTTTGAGGCTGTGGACCCCAGAAGAGCTGGCCTTTCCCAATCCGGTCGTGGGGGGCAGCTGTGGGGGAGGACCCTTGATTCGGTGGTTTCCGTGGAGATGCATCTCCACCATTCAAAGTGGGTCTTAATCCGCTTTTTAACCGGAGTCCTCTAAGACGGAACCATTTTGGAGAGAGCTCAGAGCTGACACAGAGACGTTTGAAGATGCAGAAGGAAAATGCCCCAGGGAAGCTGTTTGAAACCAGAAGCCAAGGGACCAGCAGAGCCCTCCTTGCCCCGCCCAGCTGACCGGGGTGTTCCAGGCCCATCGGCCTCTCTTGAGTCAAGGTACCTTCCTCTGGGTGCCTTAGTTTGGACGTTTTTTATGGCTTTAGAATGAAAAAATTGTAACTTAATCAATCCCCTTTATAAAGGCCAGATCACGTGTGCGTCCGCTTGCTCACTCACTCGCATCATTCTTGAAACTCAGGACTCTGGGTCTGAGGGCATGGGGCCTCTGCAGACCTGGTCCCTGGCAGCCCAGATTGGCGGGGGTCCAGGTCATGGGGGCTCCTCCTGCTTCGAGTGAAAACCAAGTGGGACGGTGGGGAGAGACCCACAGCCTTGGGGCGTGTGCAGTTGCCCTGAAGCCCACTGACAGCCCGGGGCAAGGGTCTGGTCATCGGCCCACCGTCCTGGTGACTCTTCGCCATGCAGGGCCACGTTCTCCTTTAGCAGCTCTGTTGGGGTGTGAACGATGCATCATAAAACCGACTCACTCTGCGTGCACAACTCAGCAGTTTCTCCTAAACCCATGGAGTGGTGTCCGCTGCTGCCAGCCACTTCTAGAACATTCGCCTCACCCCGGTGCATTCCCTTGTGCCCACGTGCACTCGGTCTGCACTCCCGCCTCCAGGTGTGACCTTCTGTCTCTCTCGGTGTCCTTTCTCTGAATGTTTCATAGACATGGGCTCAGGCAATGTGTCTGGCTTTTCACCGAGCAGCGTTAGAGGCGCAGGTGTGGGGAGCCCGTTTCACTGCTGACTCGCGCTCCGTCATGACACTGCCGGTGTGCTCCGCCCGGCCACCGTGGCGAGGGTTGCTGCGAACATTTGTGTCACACCTGTGCACAGATGCTTCCCTTCCCCATGGGCAGATTCCTAGGAGCGGAATTGCTGGGCCGTACGGGAACGTTATGCCTACATTTTTCACAAATCACCAGTTTCCCAAAGCGGCTGTACCACTTCACGTTGCCACTGGCAGCAGAGGAGGGACGCGGTTTCTCCACTTGGCGTTTTCGGTCTCTTTGATGCTAAATGTTCAGGGGTGTGAGTGGGTCTCTCGGTGGTTCTAATTCACATTTTCCTAACTTCTAGTGAAGCGGCGTATTCTCTTCATGGGCTCCTTAGGCATTCATATTTCTTCTTTGATGAAATGTCTATTCAAATCTTTTACCCATTTTAATTGGGTTATTTATTTTATTGAGTTTCATGATTATTCAAAATTATTTCAAGAGGTTAATATATATATTCCCGATACATGTCTTTTATCAGAAATATGATTTGGGAATATTTTATCCCAGTCTGTAGCTTGTTTTTCATCTTCTTAATGACGTCACTTTAAAAAAAAATTTTTTTAAAAACACCTGTATTGACAAAGCTTCACGCACATGCCTTCCATATGTGACATACAATCAATGGCTCACGATTCCATCACAAGGTTGTACATTTTAATGATGTCTTTTGAAGCAGAAAAATTTTTACATATAAAAAAACTTGTTTATTTATATTAAAATCTAGTTTACCAAGACAGTTGTTTTTGATGGGTCCAGTTTTTGGTGTCGTGTGGGAGAACGCTTTGCCTAGCCCCAGCCACAGTTTTCTCCCGGAAGTTCTGTCGCGCTCACCCCTATGCCCTTAGCTCCCTCACCCATCAGGAGTTAGCGTTTGTGAGCACTGCGAACAGCTCTGAGTCCACACCGAGTCTTTCTGGGTTTTGTTTTTTGCATGTGGCCGTCTAACGCCATTAGCTGAAAAGACTGTCCTTTCTGCCTGGCATATGCTGGGCACCCTTGTTGACTGCAAAGCGTGAGGGCTTCTTTCCAGAGTCTCAGTTCTGCTCCGTCTGTCTGTCTGTCCAGCCTAGTGCAGTCTTTGTTACACTCACTTCATAGTAAGTTTTGGAAGCAGGCAGTGTAGATCCTCTAAATTTGTACGGCTTTTCAAAACTGTTTTGGCTCTTTTGGGTATTTTTTTTTGCATTTCCTTATAAATTTTAGGATCAGCTTGCCAATTGCTACAAAAAAGTGCCTGCTAGGATTTTGATGGGGGCTGAGTTTACTGGGAGATCAGTTTGGGGAGAGTTACCATCGGGACATTGTCTTCCGGCCCATGAACCCAGACGGCCCTCTGGGGCGGCCCCTTTCGTGTCTCTTAGCAAGTGTCTATCGTTTTCAGAGTACGAGGCTGGTTAAGCACATTTCTTCAACTTATTTTCAAGTGTTCTTTTTGATGCCACTGTACGTGGAATTGTTTCCTTGACTTCACTTTCAGATTGTTTGTTTCTAGTGTAGTCTTACTTTGTGACCTTGCCAACTTTGTTCTCTGACTCCCTTTGACTTTTGCGGATTCTTTAGGATTTTCTTCGCACGGAATCATGTCATCGGTGAATGAGGGCAGTTTGGCTTCTTTTCCAGTTGGATGCCTTTTATTTCTTTTTCTTGCCTGATTGCGCTGCCCAGGACCGACAGTGCAGTGGGGAGCAGCAGGGGACAAAGGACAGCCTCGCCTTGTTCCCGACCTCAGGGGAAAAGCTTTCAGCCGCTTGTCATTAAGTGATTACGTCAGGTGTTTTCACAGGTGCCCTTTATCAGGCTGAGGAAGTTCCCTTCTGGGTCTGATTTGCTGAACTTTTATCATGAATGGGTGATGGATTTTGTCAAATGCTTGCTCTGCATCTATTAAGATGATCATGTGGCTTTTTGTCCTTTGATCTATTAATATAGTGTATTGCATTACTTGAGTTTCAGAGGCGAAGCTAACCTTTCACTCCTGGGATAAATCCCACTTACATAATCCTTTTTATATGTTGTTGGCTTTGGTTTGCTAATATTTTGTTAAGGATTTTTAAATCTATGTTTATGAGGGATATCAGTCTGTTGTTTTATTTTTTTCTCTTGTGATGTCTTTGTCTGATTTTGGCATCAGGGAGAATGGTGGTCTTATAGAATGAATGAAAAAGTTTTCTCTTCTTTTTTTTTCTGAAAGAATCTGTGAAGGTTTGATATTATTTCTTTAAAAATGTACAGAATTTGCCATTGGCCAGCCATCTGGGCCTGGATATTTCTTTGTGGGAATATTTTAAATCAATTGTTCAATTTTTTGCTGTAAGTTTATTAATAGTTTCTATTTCTTCCTGGTTCATTTGTGTCTTTCTAAAAATTTAACCCCCTCATCTCTGCTGTCTAATTGTTGGGATAAAGTTTGTTCACAATATTCTAATCTTACAATCCCTTTAGTTTCCACAGAGCTGGTAGTGATGTCCTTTTTAATAACTGGTTTTGGTAATTTGTGGCCTCTCTTTTTTCTCTCTATCAGTCTAGTTAAAGTCCTGCCCATTTTGTTGATCTTTTCAAATAACCAAGTTTTGGTTTCATTGATCTTCTCTATTTTTCTATTTCTATGTCATCAATCTCAATTCTGATCTTTATTATTTCATTTATTCTGCTTTGAGTTTAGTCTGCTCTTCTTTTTCCAGTTTCTCAAGGTGGAAACTTAGGTTATTGATTCCAGATTTTTCTTCTTTTCTGATACAGTCATTTAAAATTATAAATGTCCCTCGAAGTCTTGCTTAGGCTCCATCTAATACATTCTATGTCATTTCTTTTGTTTTCATTACATGAAAAGCAGCTTTATTTTCCTTTATGATTTCTTCTTTCACTCCTAGATTATTAGAGATATGTTGTCGAACTTTCAAATGTTTGGGATTTCCTAGATTCATTCCTCTTTTTGATTTCTATCAATCCCATTGTATACTTTACAGAATTTTATTCTTTTTAAATTTCTTGAGACTTGTCTCATAACCTAGCATATGGTCTATCCTGGAAATGTAGGTGTGCATTTGAAAAGAATGCATATTCTGTTGGGTGGAATTCCCCATAAATGCCAGCCAGGTCAGATGGTGGCAGTTGCATTTGACTCTTCTGTGTCCCTGCTGATTTTCTGTCTAGTTGTCCCGTAGGTATTGAAATATCCAGCTATTAGTGTTGGATTGTCTATTTTTCCTTTCAATTCTGTCCATTTTTTTGTTTTGTATGACTATACATTTATAATTGTTAAATCTTCCTGATGCGGTAATCGGCTTATCACTGTGAAATGTTCCCGTCTGACTTTGGTAATATTCCTTGTCTCAGAATATTTCATTTAACACTAGTTTATCCACTACAGCTTTTTTACGGTTGTTTGAATGTATATCTTTTTCTCTATTTTTATGTTCAACATATTTGTACATTTGAATCTAAAGTGTACTCTTTTAGACAGCATATATTTGGATCTTGTGGTTGTTTTTTTTATTATTCAGTCTGCTAATCTCTGCCTTTTGATTGGGCTGTTTAGTCTATTCACATTTAATGTAATTTTTATTTAATATATGCCATTTCCTTAGTTGTTTTCTACATGTCTCATGTCTTTTCCTCCCCTTCTGTTTTCCCTTTACTGCCTTCTTTTGGGCTAAATGCATATTTTTTAGTGTACCATTTTAATTCTTCTGATGATTTTTAAAACTGTATCTCATTGATTTTTTTCCATATTGTTGCTCTAAAAATTATAATATGCATCTTAACTATTCCAGCCTATTTCATATTATTACTAATTTAATTCTGATAAAATATGCAAACTTTACTCCATTATAGCTCCATTTTCTCTCCATCTCTTGTAAAATGAACATGTATATTATATAAACATAGAAAGTCAGTAAAATGTTATAATTATTGTTTATCCAATCTTATGTTTTTAAAATAATTGAAGAATAAAAAAAGAAAATAATACATTTATAGAGTCTTTTCTATTCATTCACATATTTGTCATTTCTGGTGTTTTTCATATCTTTCTGTGGATTTGAATTGCTGCTGAAATAACTTCCCTTCTTGCCTCACAGACTCCCAGTAGCAGCAGAGCATCTAATGACACCCAGTTCTTTCAGTCTGTGCCTGTGAATGCCTTTTTTCCCCCCCTCATTTTGGAAGGAAATCTTCATGGGATATAGAATTCTTGGTTGACAGATTTTTCTTTCAGCACTGTAAATATGTCATTGCACTCCTGTCTCCCCACCGCTGCTTCTGATGACTGATCGGTTATCACCCGTGCCGGAGTTCCTTGTACACAATGAATCACTTTTGCTACTTCATCTGTCTTTAAACATTCTGGCTGTGATGAGTCTAGGTGTGAGTCTTTTCGTGTCTGTCCTACTTGAGGCTCGTTGATATTCTTGGATCTGTAAATTAGTGTTTTTCATATAATTTGGGAAGTTTGGGGCCATTTCTTCGAATATGTTTCCTGCCCGCTCTTTCTGTCTTCTCCTCTGGGATTCCCTTTCTGCATATATTGGTGCACTTTATGTTGTCCCACACGTTCCATTGCCTGCTTCATTTTTCTTCTCTATTTTTTCTCTGTTCTTCATATTAGGTAATTTCTATTGATCTGTCTTCAAGTTCACTGATTCTTATGACATCTCAAATCTGGTCTGGAGCCCTTCTGGTGAATTTTTTACTTCAGTTATTGTACTTTTCAACTCCCAAAAATTTATTGTCTAAAAAATAATTTCTGTGTCTTCATCTTTTTTTTGAGCCATTGCCATCATACTTTCATTTAATTCTTTGAATGTGGTTGTCGTTTGTTTTTTGAGCAGAGTTATGACAATTCCTTTGAAGTCTTTGTCATGTACAACATCTGGGGACACTTAGTGTCAGTTTCTAGACTGATTTTTCATGAATATGGACCACCCTTTAATGCTTGTTTGCACATTTTGTAATTTTGGGTTGCAAGCGGACATTTTTAGATAGTATATTGCTTTGCCTCTGGGTTCTGATTCTACCCTTACCCAAGAGTTGCCGAGGTTGCTAGGTGTTTTTGCCTGAACTGGATCTGCGAAATCTACTTCCCTGTGGTATGTGACCACTGATGTCCCTGCTTATTTTCCTTGTTCTTACTTGAACTCCTGGAGTACAGAATGGGTATGAGGTTTTTTAAGTCTGTATAGCTTACTGTAATAACGGGATACATCTCAGATTATAGTGGGCTGATTATTAAAGATTATTAGTAGGGACCCTTGGAGGTGCAAAGGGAAATATTTACGTATGGAATTATTAAACTCTCCCATCTGGGAAACCCCAGATACCCTCTCAACTATTGAGGACCCCCAAGAAAATAGGCCAAGCCCTGGATTTTGAGGCTTGCGCTAATGAGAATTATTTCTGTAGGGGAGAAGCTAAGACTACCCATAATAAGTCCTAAGGGTTGCTTCCAGGAAGTCTCTTGTTGCTCAGATGTGGCCTCTCTCTCTCTCTCTAAGCCCAGCTCTGCAGGGAAAACCATTGCCCTCCCCGCTACATGGGACAAGACAGGGGTGAAAGTCTCCCTGACAACGTGGGGAGTGACTCTCAGGGATGAGCCTGGCCCTGGCACCGTGGGATCGACAATGCCACACTGACCAAAAGGGGAAAAGAAGTGTAGCAAAATAAGGCATCGGTGGCTATGAGAGATCAGATAGAGTCGAGGGGCTGTTCTGGAGGCTGATCTTACACAAGCTTCAGTTAGATAGCGCTGATTGCCACAGTTGGCTAAACCCCAACCAGCATCCCTCCTGTTGACTCTTAAGAACACCCAGAGGGCGGGCCAAAGTGGCTCATTCTTGCCTGCCATGCCAGAGGACCCGGGTTCGATTCCTGGTGCCTGCCCATGTGAAAAAAAAAGAACACCCAGAGCTCAAACTGAGACTCTATAAAGGTTTCATGTATTAGGTTTGCTTTCCTGGAGCCTATAATTCCCAGAGGGACCAGCCTCTCCAAGATTATCAGCCAGTCTCACCCCCCTGTCCTTTAGTGTCTGCACCACTTCTCAATGTGAAAAAGTCAGAACAGGCCCTGCCTAACATTCCCTGTAGATTGGGAGAGGGATCAAAGGAGGACAAGAAGGGACATCAGAGGAAATAGGATTTTTCAATGAGTGAGATGCTGAATCACTACATTACTATTCCTTGTAGCTTCCAGTCTTTAGAAGCAGCTTGAAGGGAAAATCTGAGATGCTGGAATGGTAGCTCGTGACAAACTGGGATCTGTTCTGTAACTGCTTGTTGGAGAGTGCTTTGAAAGTTACTGTTTTTCCTTTCTTTGCTTTGTAAAAATATTGTATTTTACCATAAAAACATTTAAAAAAAAATTCTTGTTCTTAGTTTTAATTCTGGCATCCTAGGGGTCACCACCGTGTTTGCAGAGCTTAGACTGGCCGAAGGTTGTGTCTGCACTCCTGTGCCCCTGCGTCTCTGCTGTGGGGAAGTTCTCGAGCCTGCCCTGGCTTCACTTCCTGCCAGCCCTCTTGTGCCTCCCCCGTGTGTGCACAGCAGGCCAGCGATGTGTGGACGCAGCTTGTCCCTCCCTGCTCTCCCTGAGCTGGTGGCTGTCCCGAGAGCAGACCCAGCACCCCGGTGGTTGTCACGTTTCGAGTTTCTGGCTGGTCCTCGGTCTGTTGCCTGCTCCAGCCGGGATCACAGTCTGAGCCCGCCGAGTATCTGGATTTCCTCTCCCTGGACACGGAGATGGCTCCGTGTTGCTGGCAGCCCTGCTGAATGGGGGATTTTCACCTTCGGCTGCAGACCGAATCAGCCCCTTCTGGCACGGAAGCTTCTCGCTTAGACCACCTCCTGTCTGTGTGGTGAGGGGGCCTGCCACGCTGCGTGGGGTCGGGCAGCGGGGGACACCGTCCCAGGCAGGTGAACCTAGACTCCCCGTTTATCCAGAGTTCACAAGGTTCTGCAACACCTTTGGCCAGATTCTAGGTTGCTGATGCTGTTACGTTTAATAATAACCAGTTTTATAGTTATTTTTTTGGAAGATGATTTGGTGACATTCGTACTACAACACCTGGAAGTCCCACCCCCTGGTATGATCTTTTTTATTTTTTCCTGCAAGAACTTATTTATATTTGTAGTGTTAATCAGTGGCACACGTAGGTCTGTGCAATCCCTTCCAATCTTGTTCACCTTCAGTATGGTAATGTTATTTAGAGACCCGCCCCGTGGTTTATCTTTTAAAGGCAGAACTTACAGAACATTAAGGTAGGTAGCTCCATGAATTATCACAAAGAGAAATTCACACAGGAGCCACCCACACAGGAAATGAAACATCACCTGCCTCTTAGGAGCCCCCCACCCCACCCCATCCCCTCAAGACCAGGAGCCCTTTCTTCTTCAAAAGGAAACCCTTTCCTGATGCTTAATTCCATAGATTAGTTTTTCCTGCTTTTATACTTCATGTAAATGAAACCACACAGTATGTGTTCTGTTGAAGGGGATATCTGTTAGAAGCAAGATGCAGTGATGATGGTTTTGGAGATGGAGTTGGTGCTTTTCGGTGCTGTGTAGTATTTCATCCATCGATTCTACTGTTGGTGGGCATTGAGGTTGTTTCCAGTGTTTTGCAATTAGGAATCGTTGCTATAAACGTTTTTGTACTTGCATTTTGGCGCATGCCTGCCCTCTCCTCCACCGGACAGACACCTGGAATGGGTTTGTCAGTTACACTTAATGTTAATTTTTGGTAGATATGGCCAAACAGTTTTGCAAAGTGGTTGTACTGGTTTCACTTCTCTGAGCAATATGAGTTGCTCAATTTTGGTTGCTCCATACCCTTGTCAACACTTGCTATTGACAATTCTTTAATTTTAGCTCTTCTGGTGGCATCTTTTCAAGAGGTCATTGGCTATTCGGGTTATCTTTTGTGATATGTCCAATACTCCTCCCATTTTTTTCTAGCACGATATATGTTTCTTAGATATCTGTAGAAATTATTTATATGGAAATAACATTTTCTTTTCTTTATTATGTAAGTTGCAAAAATCTTCTCCCACTCTATGGCTTGCCTTTTCATTCCTCCAGAGATATCTTCTAATGAAAAGTTCTTCATTTTAACGTAGTCCAATAGTGCTTTTTTTTTTGTAGCTGTTAAATCTTTTTTCTCACCATGAGTTTTTTTAAAATTTCTTCTATTTTTCGCATGGGCAGGCACCGGGAATCAAACCCAGGTCTCTGGCTTGGCAGGCGAGAACTCTGCCACCGAGCCACCATGGCCCGTCCTCACCTCAGGTTCTTGAAGATGCTCCTCCGGGTCGCATTCCTTATTGCTTTACATTTGGCATTTAATCTTGGAATTAAATTTTTTGCCTATGGTATGAGGTAGGGATTGAATTTCAATTCTTCTTATATATATTAATATACCTTTTATTGAGAACACCACCCTCTGCCAGTGGCATTATTTTGCCAGTTCATTTAATTTATTTTTTTAGTTTTATTCCTTTTTTAGTTCACTTATTTTTAATCGAACTTTTAACTTTGAGGTAAGTGTAGATTCACATGCAGTTGTAAGAGATAAGAGACCCAGGCTCCCTTTACTCGTTTTCCCCGTGGCGACAAGTTGCGGGACTGCAGTGCAGTGTTCCGGCCAGGACCTGACCCCACGTGGTGAAGACAGAGCATCCCAGGGCCACAGGGCTCCCTGCTGCTGCTCTTTAGAGCCGCCTCCATTGCCCTGGCAACCCCTCAGCTGTTCTCCGTCGCTGTCGCCTCGTCACTTCAAGTATGTTGTATTAATGGGATCACACAGTGTATAGTTTTTGAGGATTGGATTTGTTTCCACTCAGCACCATTCCCTGGAGAGCCTTCAAAGCGGTTGTGCTTGTCAGGACTTGGTTTCTTTTGATGGCTGAGTAGTGACATCATTCTAACCTGGCCTTCCACGTGGCTGTGTTGCACGTGGGCACACGCGTGTGCACTTCGTGTTTGTGGGAGTGCTTGCAAGCATGAGTGAGTCAGTACCGTGTGGGGCTACACAGATCTTTATCTGTGTGTGTGTTTTAATGTTTTTATTAAGAAAACATACAAACATGTTGTACATGGTATAAAATAAATGGCTCACAATATCCTCACGCCATTGTCTACTTATCACCGTGATAAATTTTTTGAACATTTGCATCTCTCCAGCAAAAAAAAGAAAAAAGAAAAAACTCATAGGTCCCATACCCCTCCCCCTCCCTCTCATTGACCACTAGTATTTCCATCTACCCAATTTATTTTAACCTTTTCCCCCCATTATTTGTTTATTTTTCTCCGTATTGTTTACTCCTCTGTCCCTACCCTAGTTGAAAGGAGCACAGATCTTACCGTCACTGCTCCAGTCGTGTCCTGGGTCTAGTAGTGGAGAGTAGGGACAGGCGAGTGAAGTGCCCAAGGACGGGACCGAGGATGGCAGAGAACACAGATTCCCGCTCAGACCCCACACCCTGGGTTCCTGAGGAAACGCACACACACCCCAGTTTCTGGGGTGTCCGGTATTGTTTGGGATTACAGACTGACCCTGACCCCTGGGGTCAAAGGCGGCTCCGCCGACGGGCCTGTTCCTCGCTGAGCCAGGGCTGGAGCCCGGTGCCTGGACCCTTGAGGAGCTGGGGAAGCACTGACAAGGGAAAAGCGTAGCCTTTGTTTTTCATAATTCTGTTGCATCTCCTGACTCCGCTGTCCTTTTACAGCCCTCTGAGCCAGCACCCTTCTTGGCTTAGCACAGCTCTGAGTCTCCATAGTCAGGCGCCCATTCCAGGTGGAGAGGATCGCACTGAGGAGGGTCTTGACCAGTCGGTGGGGGCCCCTCTGGGCCCCCAGTGTTTGGTTGTCCCCAGGAAACCCAGAGTGGGACCAGGAGCTCTTCCCAGAGCAGGCAGCGGTCAGTGTCCGCGCTGGTGCCAGAATACGAACTCTGAGCTGTCCACACCCTGGTGTCCTAAGAGGACACTAAGTCAGGCGTTAGCTCTGGCGTAAGAGTGGCCCTTGTACATGATCAACGTTTCATAAATACATGGATGAGTGGATGGAGAGGGGCTGTAGATGCATGGGTGGGTGATGAATAGATGGATGGAAGGACTGATGGATGGTTGGACAAATTGGATAGATGATTGATAGATGATGATGATTGATTGCATGAATGACTGATTGAATGCTGGATGAATGAATGATGATGGTTATTAATGGTGGATGAATGAAGGATGATGGGTATCAATGGTGGATGAATTCTGGCTAACATCTGTATGAATAATGGATGGATAAATGATGGGTGGATGGATGGTGAATTGATATAGATGGGTGATAGATGATAGATGAATATAGGTAATGGATGGATGGACAGACAGATGATGGATGGATGGGGGATGGGTGATGGATATAGACAGATGGATGATGGACTGATACAGATGATGGGTGATGGATAGAGAAGATGGAGAATGGATGTGTGGATGGATGGAGAATGGATGAATGAGTTTGGTGGACAGAGAGATTGATGAGAGATGATATAGATGGTGGACAGATGGACGGATACATGAATGGATGGATACATGGATGGATGATAAGTGTATCTATGTATGTATAATAGCTTGTTATAGATGGATGTTATAGATGGATTAGATGATGGATGGATGGATGGACAAATGGATGGATAATGGATGAATGAATGGATGGACAGACGGATGGATGGATGGATAGATGGATGGATTATAGATGTATCTATGTATGCATGGATGGATGATGGATTGTTAGAGATGATGAATTATAGATGATGAATGAATGGATGGACAGATGGATGGATAATGGATGGACAGATGGATGGATCATGGATGGATGAGTGGATGGACAGGATAGATGGATAATGATGAGTGAATTGGACCATGGATGGATGTATGCGTATAACCACATCTGTATATAACTACGTATAAATCACTCTCCCTTCCTGTGTCTCAGTTTTTTCATCTAAAAAAAGTGCTGTATTGGTGTGGGTGGGAAATAGATTCTCTAAGACCTCCTCAGACTAGAGATCTGTAACTGCCTCTGGTTGGTACTGTTCTTGTCCCACCTTTGCAGCAGCTTGCCCCAGGTCCGACGATGCTATCTGCTTACTGGGCCATCTCGGAAAGGTGGAGGAAGGTCCAAGGCTCCTCACAGAAAGGGCCACAAGCTTCCTGGGCTGGAAGGAGGTCCTCAGTGGGGAGGACACATGCTCACTCTTCCCTGACCCATCCTCCCAAGTGGAACACAAAGGGCCAAACCCCAAGTCTTGCTGAGTGTGGGGATGGCGGTAGGAGTACACAGAGGGGAGCCACACATGGGGACTCTGTCCTAGACCTATGTTCCCAGTAGAATTAGGACACTAATGGAAAAACCTGCATATTTATTGAACACCTTCTCTGTGCTATGCGCTGTGCTAAGCCCCTTACAGATACTATTTCATTTAATTTTCACCCCAAACCTGTCAGGTAGGGTTTAGAAATGTCCCTGTTATCCAGCTGAAAGCCACAGCCCTGAGAGGTGACAGGGCCTGCCTGAGACCACCTTGCTGTCGGTGGTGGCACTAAGATTGCAGTAGGTCTTCACTGCACTACACTGCCTCTTCAGAGGGAACCCAGTCATTTCCGTTCAGACTAAAGTGTGACTGACTGATAGGAGGCCGTTTTCCTGAGCCCAACTTTCATTTTGGAAGAGCAAGAGTACAGATGGTTCCTGGTACCTGCAGGGACTGGACAAGGACAGAGTTAGGGTAGACAGGCCTGGAAGACAGGGGAAAGTCAAAGCCGCCGGGAGAAAAGACAAGTGTTACCAAATCACAGATGGAGGCACTGAGGTCCGGAGCTGAGAAACGGCTTGCCCCAAATCATTAAGGCAGGAAGTGGCAGAGTGGGGCTCAGAATCCAGGCTTCCCTCCGCCACAACACATTGGTCCGGAGAGGCCAGGGGTCAGGTCCCGTGCGAGGGGGCTGCACTCATCCTCAGCAGGCAGGGGCTCAGTTTGCACCCTCCCGGGCGCATGCAGTGGACAGAGCATTGATCCGGGGGTCTGGGGTCTCCACCTATTGCTGAGGCCTTCAGCAAACATTAGGTGCCTGCTGTTTGCCTGACCCTGCTGGGTCCTGGGGGATGGAAAGTTGGGTGAGACTGTCATGAGGGGATCTATGGCCTCTTCCCTCAGTTTCCCCATCTCTAAGATGGGGGTGCAGGTAGCTGAGCTGAAGGAGGAGTGAGTGGGGATTCGGGGTTCCTGCTCTGGGTTCTTGTTGGCATGCAGTGGGCGGTGAGAGGGGCGCAGGGCTGGGGAATGGGCATGGGGGTCAGCTCCCTGGTGGGGGCACGGTGCTATGCCCACAGGCTGGGCTGAGGCGCCCAGGAAATGTTTAACTTTGAAAAATGGACCTTCACAGCTCATTAGGCTTCAGTGTCGGGCGCCCCGGGGACGGGAGGCAAAAGCGCCCGGCGAGGTGTTTAAAGGCCAATTCTGCATTCCTGACCAGCCGCGTCGGCCACAGGCTGACGGCTCGAAGCCTGGGGTGGGGGGGGCAGTGGGGCCCTGGCAGTGGGGGGGGCCCGGCTCCGAAGGAGGGAGGGGAGTCTGCTTGCGCCTCAGACGGACATGGCGCTGCAACCTTGTCCACTCGGGGCTCAGTCTCCCCCCTGTAGCGTGGGTTTGTGTGATGGCTGGAGACACGAGGGAAGGGCGTGCCCATGTGAACTGGGGGGCGCAGGACCCCCATGGAGTGCGGCAGGGTGCCGCCGGGGCCCCACCTCCCACGTGCTTCACGGCGGGTGGCGAGGCCAGGCCCGGGCCCCGGGGGAGGTGGCCGCGTCCAACCTGGGCGAGGGGCTGCTGCCCTCTGGCCCTTGGCGCCCACCCAGCACCCTCCCTGGGGCGGGGCTCCTCCCCCACCCCCAGCCCTGGCCAGCACGGGGACTGGGGTTGGGGGGCGGTGATCCTGGGTTGGGGGGAGGGGGCGCATCTGAGCGGAGCTGGAGAAGAGACAGCCAAGAAAAATCGGAGCTAATCAGCAGAGGCGGCCAGCGCCATAATGCTCTAAACATGGAAAATTGCATTACATTAGCTTCTTCTCATTGTATATATTAGATGCATCATAAACAGGATGCGCGGGCCAGTGGCCTGCTTGCCAGGCTGCAGCTGCCTCTGGCTGGGGGGAGGGGGCAGGAGGGGGTCCTGGGTCTTGGGGCCCTGCCCCCCCGAGGCCCCTCCCCTCCCATACCCCAGGACTTCCTGTGACCTTGGGCTGGTTTTGTCTTTTCCCTGACGCCTTGGTCTCTTAAGGGGAAGCTGGGGGAGCTTCCTGCCTTCCTTCCTTGCCGAGTGGTGGAATGAAAGGCGGGGCGGGGTGGAATGAAAGGAGGGGCGGGCCTGGGCCTGCACCCTTTCCCTTCCCGAGTGTCCCCGTGAGCACAGTGGGTAAGAACCCGAGCAAGGCCTGCCCGGGTCCACAGGCCTGGCTCTGCCACGTACTGGCTGGGCTGTTAATGGATCACTCTGGACCTCAGTTTCATCGTCTGTAGAAGGGGCTCGTATAGGGCTCTCCTGTCAACGTGGTTGTGAATATTCAGTACCTGGCATCCCCTCCCTGACCATCCTTGGGGGGAGGGGGACCCCAGGAAGTGGCTCCCCAGGGCCATTCCTTAGTGACTGGTGCTCCTGAGTAGACTTGGCTCCTCCATCCTGTAAGCCTTTCTTGTCGCGTCCATCAGATCCGAGGACCGGGGCAGCCCTGTGGCTTCTCTCTACCCGTGTTAGGAGGAAAGCAGGACAGCCTCTGTCAGGGCTGCTCAGAGGGAGCCGGGACAGACATGTGCACGCACTGCTAGGCGGGTGCAGAGGGCCGGTGTGCCCGCAGCCAGCAGTAGGCACACAGAGGTGCACACGTGGGTGAGCAGGTACGACTCTGGGCACACTGGCAGATGCATGTGCAAGTGATCACATGTGCAGGCCGGTGTGAACACTTGTGTGAGTCCATAAGAAGATGCATGCCCACATAGGGGCGTGTGTGCTCACACTCAAGCCTCCTCCCGCCCCCATGGCAGCCCCAGCAGCAGGTCCCATAAGTGCAGGGCAGGTGTCTGGGGAGCGGAACTGGTGCTGAGGGCTGGGGACGGCCGGCCCCGGGCAGAGGCCCCAGGAAGATGGAGGTGCGCCCTCTGCCAGCCCCTGCCCCCCAGTGCTGTGGGCCCAGGAGGAGGGAGCAGTGTAGGAGGCACAGGTGCTCCCTGTGTGCCCGGGTGTTTGTCGGTGGTGGGGGGCCTGCCTGGGTCTCCCCTGAGCTGCAGGCAGAGCTCACCTGCCCTGGCCGCAGCCCTGCCCAGACCCCTAGCTTGAGGGTCCTGACCCCACAGTCCGGGGGTGCCAGGGCAGCTGCGGCCTCGAGTCCCCGCCTTTCTCACCTCCATCTAAAGCAAAGGAGGGGGTCCCAGCCTGGACCCCTGGCGCCTTGGCGGAGCTGGGTGCACAGGTCGCGCCTCCTGGGGGAACTGGCCTCTCTGCCCGGCGGCCCCTCCTCCCTGACCCTCATGGCCGGCAGAGACCCAGGCGGCCCAGCCCTTCTTGACCTGCCGGGAAGTTGCCGCCCCTGGGCAGGGTTCCCACGGCCACGGCAGCCGCGTCACCAAGGCGGGTAGGATGGCCTGGGTGGGGGGTGAGGAATGAGGGTCTCTCCTGGCTTCTCGGGGGCCTCATGCCCCAGGACGCCCGCCGCCGGGGCCAGAGTCCTTCCAGGAGTGAGGCTGTGGGCGGGACGTCGTGGTCTCCCAGGCCTGGCCCGCGCCCACCCAGAGCCTGGGAGCACGAGACCCCCGGGGCTGGGCCTGCACGCCGGCTCCAGCCCCTTTCCCGGCCTCACTCCAACCCGCTCGAGACTCGCCCCAGCCACGGACGCGGACGCCTTTCCACCCCGCAGGGTCCTGGCAGCGGCCGAGCTCGTCCACGCTGGGTGCAGGGCTTGTGTGCCCCTCTGTGCCCCCACGCCAGGTGACGGCGCCTCACGCGTGGAAGCCACACGGCAGCGCCTGCGACATGCGCCTGAAATTTGCGCCCTCTCCCCACTTGCTCCAAATGGCGAGGCCCCCGCTGCCCCTCCAGCCCCTTCCCAAGTCCACTGGCCCCCGAGCAGCCTCGCCCCTTGGGGTGCACCCTCCAGGGCCACGGGCCGAGCTGAGGGGCTGGGGGGCTGAGGGCGGGCCAAGGGCCGGTGCCGAGCCGGCCGAGGCCACGTTCCTGCCAGGGCAGGCCAGGGGACCCTTCCCCTCGCACGTGGCCAACTCCTGGCACCTCCCCGACTCACATCCGTTCATTCGCAGACATTTACCCGCGCACACTGTGCGTTTACAAGACAAAGTCTGTGCCCTCATGGTGTGTGCATTTATTAAATGCCTGCTGTTTACTGAGCCCCGTGCTGGCTTCAGTGCCGGGATGGACGTAGAACCTGCCTTTGAGTGGGGGTAGCCGGAGCCCCTGGCCCTGGGCACTATAGACGGGGGTGGGGGGTGCTGCAAGCCACGGGCAGGGAGGGGTGCGCAGGGTCGTGCAGGGTCGCGTGCCCTCCGAAGGCTCTGGAGCGGGAAACGTGCCTTCCAGGCCCTTCCGGGTCCCTCCACCACTGCCCCGACTTCCCACGGCCTCCCCACCGGGCCAGGGCCCATCTCTGCCGCAGCTTCCCTCCTGAAGTTTCCCCGTCGCTGAACCACAGTCCACCTTGGGCCACTGCCCCAGGCCTAGTTGCGTGGGCCCCGAGATGCCCCTCGCCCTGCCTGGTCTGGGGGTCCCTGTGGGGTGGGGGGCTGGGAGGCGATGGCCGGGAGGTTTGCAGGAGGCGAAGGCGGCGGGCCTGGCTGGGTCCCTGGGGTGGGGCTGGAGGGGCCCCCACCCTTCTTGGCAGGAGAGGCCAGGTCAGGGGCAGGCTGGGGGTCTCCGGCACCCTCCCACCAAGGGGCCCTCTCGGGGCGCCGGGGACCTGGTGGATGGCTCTGTCCCCCTTCCTAGGCAGGGGTCCCAGGGCTCTTGGCCGGGTGCGGGCAGGAAGACACTGTCTCCTGCCCCTCACCAGTCTCTCCGTAAGGGGGGACCCTGCCTGAGCCCTGACATAGCCTCGTGGGGCGAGGCGAGCTGGGCTGTGGTTAGGGGGCTGGGGACTCGGGCTGTTCCCTCCGATGTAAACAGCGCGAGGCGGGAGAGGGCTGCCCCGGGCACGTGCGTGGAAGGACACCCCTGCCCCGGACGGCTGCGGGGTCCTGACTTCCTGGGGGACGTGGCCTGGGCGGTGGAAGGAGGGGCTGCGTTTCTTTCCTGTTCCTAATAAGTGTCTTCAAGCATACCTGAAGAAACTGCCCCCGTCTCCTCTGGGAGCATTGCATCTGTCTGGTTGTCTGTGTTTAATGCTGTGCCTACATTCAAACGTCTCACCAAATTTTTAACCAATTAGTCTGAGGGAACCTCAGCTTTCTTTTCAGGCAAACAAGCAAATTTCAAGCCTCATTTTCATATTCCTAATAAGCACTTATCAAATTTACAGCTTTTATATACAATTCATCAGGTTAATGCGCCTGAATATTCCTGCCTCTCTCTTGCCACAATTTTCTTTTCCTGTGTTGCGCCCTCCGAGCTTTCTCTGACTTTGCTTAGCAAATTAGCACGTCGGCTTCCCGCCTGGTGAGGGATGGCCTGGCAGCACCCTGAGAATGAGGGGGGGCTGCTCCAGCCCCGAGTTTCTCCACAGTGCTGGGAGCACCCTGGAATCTCGGGTCACAAAATACTAATTAGCGCAAGCACTTTTTTTTTTGGCAGGGGGAGGGGCCGGCATGTGTGTGTGTGTAACACCTAATTATCTCATTTTTAACTTCAAAAGCACTATATCCTCCCTAAAGAAAATTGGGGAACGGTGATCAATGATGGTTACACCATCCAAAGATAACCCTGTCAGCATTTTAGAGAATTCCCTTCTGGTCTTTTTCTTCCGAGGATCAAAGTTTCTTACAGAGTTGGTATCACCCTTTGAAAAACCATCTTCAGTAATTGAGAGATAAGTTACATGCAAACGCCTTTACTGGTGCTAAATGCACAGCTTAATGACGGTCTCACAAGGAGTAGCCAGCACCCAAGTCAAGACCCAGACAGAGCTGGCCACCCTTCTAGAAACCTCTTTGCACCCTGTCTGGCTCCTCCCCTCCCCACGCATAGCTTCGTTTTGCCCGTTTCTGCACATTTGGTGAGTCGGGTCGGGCGCAGTGTAGTCTGTGAGGCCTGGCTCCTGCTGCAGGCGTCCTGTGACCTGCCCCCCCCCCCCCGCGTGCCATCTTCTGGGCTGCATAGTATTCCCGCGTGTGCATCCATCGTTTTACTTACCCACCCTCCCGCTGGGGGGCACTCTGGCCTCCTGCTGGGCTGCTATGCTGTGTGTTCTGTGGATATTTGTTCAGGTCTCCATGGGGTAGACCTGGGAATGGATTGTTTGGAGCTGATCGTCGCTTTTCCATCTCACTCTTTACTGATCGTGGGCAGTTTCCAAGTTGCAAAACGTGGGCCATCATTACTGCAAATGGTGCAGTGAGAGCTCGTGCTAAGGATGTGCTGTGCTTATTCAGCCAGCTCTCCTGTTACTGAACATTTAGGCTGTGTCCATTTTTCTCTCTTTGGGATTATTTCCTTATGATAGGTTCTCAGGAGGAGGGCTGTGGGGTTAAGGACGTGCGCATTCTTTCACGCCCCTGTGATGTTCAAAAACTGTGAGACGTGTAATATGTACGGAATAGCGCCCCGAACATGCAAGCAATGCAGAGAATAAGTACAATGTGTGAGCGTCTGTGCAGCTGCTGCCAAAGCGAAGCGGGGAGTCACCAGCACCCAGAAGCCCCCCGGGGGTCCCCAGTGCCTGCCTCTCTTTTCATTCGTGAATCCAGCCACTGCCATCCCCTGGCGATGTTTAGAGGTTTGCATGGATGCGGCCACTGCACACCTGCTCTTTTCGGACCCCAAACTTTGGGGTCGGCCTTGTCTGGGGGAGGTGGACCCGTGAGCTGGCGGTTCTTCAGCACCGCCGTGTGGGCACAAGTCATGGGTAGTTTCCGGGTTGGGGCTGGTGGGGATGGAGCCGTGATGAGCGTCCGTGCGTATGCCCTGGGCAGGCCACCTGCGCCTTCAGGCCAAACTGTCTCCCACAGGGCAGCAGAATGTCCAGCTGTGGGGCCCTGGGCTCCACGCCGTCGCCAGCACAAGGTGTGATTAGACTTTTCGTTTTCCATCTGGTCGGGCATGCTGGTACCGAGACAAGGCATCCACTTAGGTTTCCCTGGTGGACGGCGAAGTTGAGCACGTTCTATGGTTTGGGCCATTTGGACGTCCCCGTGTGTGAAATGCCTTTGCATGGCTTCCGCCGTTTTATCATTGAAATGTCTGCACTTCCTTATCCATGTTTCTGTGTTCTGAGTGGGAGCGTGTCCTTTGATGGTCCTGCTGACTCCTGACCCTCCGTGGCTTTGGGTTTGTGTTCTTTCTAACAGTGTATTTGAAGAGCAGCAATTCTTTGTTTTTAGGTAGTAAAATCTACCCGTGCATTCCTGTGTGGGCAGGAGGACCCCACCCTCTCCCAGGGCATCAGTACCTTGTCTACACTGTCTTCTAAAACGGGCAGTTCTTTCCCCATTTAGGGCTATAGTCGACCTGGAATGGATTTTGTGTATGGCGTGAGGTAGGGTTCAGGCTCTTTCTCTCCCTTTTACCGTGCACATGTCCGATTTATTGAAAAGTCTCCCCTTTCCCGGTTGACTTGCTGTGTTCCCTCTGTCAGTCAGGGGTTAATAAATCCATACGTTAAGTTCCGGGTTTTCTGTTTTGCTCCGTGGGCTCATTTATCTAATCTTGTTCTAATGCCACTATCTTAGTTACCCTAGCTTTATAGTAAGTGATAATTGTCTGGTCAAATACGACACCCTCTCAATTTTGTTATTATTTAGGGTCATTGTTGACCTTTTGCTCCTTCTATATAAATTTTAGAATCGACTTGTCACATTCTGTGCACACACACACACACACACGCACAGGGCACAATCAGGGCAATGCAAGCTTAAAAAAGTTTAGTTTTACCACACAAACCTGCTGAGATTTTTATTTGGTTTTCAGTGAATCTGTAGATTAATTTGGTGAGTGTTGACTTTAATACATTTTCATTTTCTGTTTATTGTGAAAGTAGAGAAATCGAATACACACCTGTGTGTTGATTTTATTCAGCACTCTAAGCTCTCTTATTATCATAAAGTATACTTTTTTATATGTACACAATCATATTAACTATGAATAACAAGAGTCTTGTTTCTTCCTTTCTGGATCGTACCATTTTCATTTTTTCTTGTCTTATTGCATTGGCTGAGACCAGTAGTACAGTGTCAAATAGATGTGGTAGTAGCAGCATCCTTGTTTTGTTCTTAATCTCAGAGGGGAAGTTTTAGATTTACCATTAAGTGTGTTGTCTGCTCTAATTTATGTACATTTTAAAAGCTTTTGATTTGTATAGCCAAATGACTTTCCAAAATAACTGTGACAGCTTTGCCATGCCTGGACATTGCCTTTAAGTTTTGAATTTGTTTTAGTTCAGGTGTTTTTTGATGAGTCTAAAAGGCGTCTTTGTATTTTTTTAAAGGTTGCGTTGCCCTGATTGTGCAAGAGGTTGAATATTGCCCCGTATGTTGGTTAACCACCCGAATAGTCTCTTCTGTGCTTGTTCTTTCATGGTTTATTTTATGCACTGTTGGTGTTTCCTAATCAATTTGAGTGAATTCATTAATAATGAAGGTTGTTGTCATTTCTCTGTCACATTTGCCACAAATCCTTGTCCCTCTATGCTATATATCCTTTAATTTTTGTTATTTTTTATGTTCCTTTTTCTTATTTTTACAGGGTCAAACGTACCTCTCTTTTATTTTACAATTTATTCTCTTCCTCCTGAGCTTGGAAAGCCTGTCTCCCTCCTGAGGATTGATACGTATTGGATTCTGTTTTCATCTGGCTTTTTTTTATGGCTTAATATTTCATATTTAACTGTTTGCTCCATCTGGAATTTGTGGAGCTGTGGCGTGTGAAGTGAGGAGTTAATTGCTGCTCCAGGGCTCCTGGGGGAAGGGGCCTCACTGCATTCCCAGCCCCTGCCCCGGAGCCTGTGCCGGGCGGGGGGGGTAGGGGATGCCTCGGGTGGTGGCTCGGGGCCGGGGCCGGGCAGTGCCAGCCTGGGGCCACCTTGGCACCGCGGCAGCTCTCAGGGCTCTCAAGGTCCCGCCGCCTCATCTGTGACACGGGGTGTCCTGCTCAGCCTCTTGGGGGTGCAGGGTGGGGCGTGTCCTCACAGCCAGGGTCTGGGTGCTCTGGGTATGTCTTGGGGCCTTGGCTTCCCCACCTGGAGAATGGGGTGGTGCTGCTGACGTCCACCTCACGGGTTTGGGCATTTGGGGGTGGCAGTGCGGCCTTGGGGGCTGCTCTGATGACGCCCCTCGCTCTGGCCACCGTGTCCTGTTGTCCTACTGATTCCAGAGGCGGGGGCGGGGCTGGGGGGTTCTCGGCTGGTCTTTGGGGCCTGGGCTGTGATGGGACAGGGGAGCCATCTCCCTCACCCAGCTGCGACAGTGGCTGCCGCCTTTCCCCTCCTCACCCCCTGAGGCCCAAGTCGGGGAAGAAGAACCGCCCCGGCCTGGAGAACCTGCAACTCACAGAGGCTCACACACCTGCGAACACACACACGTGGCCACACCCTGAGTCCCACAGACACATGGCGGCAAATACACACATGCACACACACAAATACACGCCCAGCCAGAGCTGCACACTACCCCAAACGCACAGACACACACACATGGAAAAGCAGGCTCAGCCGGACCTGCCACACTCACACCACATGCACACGCACGCACACGCACAGGCCCAGGGAGAAGCCAGGTGTGCAGACGCGCAGGACACAGTCCCTGTCCTCACACCCTCCCAGAGGCATGCAGCTCACACGCACACATGCTCACATGCACACACGTGCAAACGCACACATGCACACACGCACACATGCAGGCCTGCTGTGTGTCTGCTCTCCGGACAGCTCTCGGCTTCACTGGACAGACCGCGGCCCTCCCCAGCTGTCTGTGCTGCCCACACACCTGCCCTCGCCCCCGGCCCTGCAGGTGCCGCCTCCTCACCTCTGCCTGTGGAGGCTGTCCCTCCCCCTCAGCATCCCTCCTGTAGACAGGCAGGGCGGGGTGGGGGCAGCAGGAGGGGGTCACTGAGGGGACCGAAGCCACTCACCCAGGACCACTCCCTACCGTGGGTCCCTGCCACTCACGGACATCAGAGAAGCAGCCCTGTGGGGTGCGACCCACAGAGCCCCGAGAAGTCGAGGGCAGAGGGGCAAGTCTCCTCGGGCCCAGCGGGGGGTGTGCGAAGTCAGAGCCATCCAAGTCTGCCCCTCTCCAGGGATGCCCCCAGGAGGCTCCACCCGCCCGGGCACCTGCTGTGACCTGGGGGCACTGGCAGCCCACAACCCCACCCCTGCCCCCTTCCCCTCTCCCGTGGGGCATCTGGCTGACACCTCCACGTGGTCACTGCAAGGACTGGCTTCAAGTGCACCCGTCACAGCCCGGCCCAGGCCTGGCTGCCACCCGGTGAGCGGGCAGTGCCACAGGTCAGGCAGGTGACGAGTTGGCGCCATCCCCTTGGTCGAGGCCCAGCTATGCCCCACAGTGAGGGTCCGCTCTGTCCAGCAGTTGGCTCATAGCCAGGCTGGGTTCTTGGGTGGGGAGAGGCCGCCGTGCTTGTCCATCCTGCATCAGGATGGCCAGGGAGGGGACGCGGAGCCGCCGCGGGTGGATGTGGGAGGAAGCCTTCCAGGCCAGTGCAAAGGCCCTGGGGTTGGAGGAGCGGAGAGGACCTGGGTGGAGCAGAGAGCACCAGCGAGCGACGGCCCCGCGCTTCACCCCAGATCGTAGGGGAGGTCGCCCAGATGCGGCGCGCGTCTTCCGGTCCCCCCTCCACGCCCACCCACTCCGTCCGGTCTCGGGGGGCGGCGAGAGGCGTGGGGCGGGCGGGCGCAGCTGCGCGGGGAGGCCGGGCTGCTGGCATCAGCAGGCGCCCCTCCTCCCCACCTCTCCGAACAATCATTGCACAAAATATGCAAATGGTATAATTACTGTTATTTGTTTTGCTGATATAAGTGTTTGAAATGCAAATGTCAAGTTTGGGCGCTTTCATTTCCCCACCCTTCTCACCCGGACATTTGCAAGTCGATGAGTTTTCCCCATCCTGGAGGCGGAGAAGGATTGGGGCGCCCCCCCCCCCCCCCCGTCGCCCTCAGCGCCACCCCCCCTGCAGCGGGATGTGGGGGTAGCAGCTCCTGGCCGCCCCCTGCCCCCGCAGCAACTGCTGCCTGTGTGCCCCTCCCCATGCCCGCGGTGACCGGAGGGTCCCGCCCAGGGGGTGGGCACGGCTGAGCGTGCACTGGGTGGGTCGCTTCGGGTCCACCGCTCCTGGTTTCCCCACGCAGCCTGAGGGAGCCTCAGTTTCCCCATATGTATAAAGGGGGTCCAACAGCCTCACCACCTGGCCCAGTGGCCTCTCCGTAGAGGGGCCCCAGCCTCAGTTTCCCATTGTACAGCTGCGTCCCATCCATCAAATGATCCCTGGTGAGTCTTGGGGAGCCAGGGTGGTGAACCCCAAATACAGCAGGTGAAAGAAACCATGCATGCATTTTCAGGGGTGGGTCCTTAGCTCTGACCCCTTCCCCCCAGGTGGTCTCTGCAGCCTCTGGTTCCAACAAGATTGTAGCTGTGACACTGACCCCTCCAAGTGACCCCCACTTTACAGAGGGGAAACTGCGGCGCGGCGTTTCAGGGTGTGTCAGAAGCCACAGCGCGGCCTGCGGTTCCCCCTTGGTGACTCCTTGGGCCACACCACGGCACGCGGGCGGGACGGGAACCCTTCCTTTCAAGGCCTGCTGCAGGTCTTCCCACCCAACTGCCCCGGGCAGGTGCTGGTCCCTCTGAGAACACCCCCAAACACCCCACTTGCTTGGGCAGTGCAGCCGCGGGGGCCGGCGCTCCCGGGACGTCCGAGGATCGGCCGCAGAATCAGGCTTTCCTTTGTGCTGCTCGGACCTGCAGGTTGCTGTGACCAGGCCAGTGCCGCCCTCAGGCTGCCTGTCACCCTGCTCCCCGAAAGCCCAGCCCTGGAGAAGCCCCCCGGGCCGAGGGGGCGGCGCTGCGCCCAGGAACGGTGCGGTGGGCCGAGCAGGTCTCCTTGGTGACTGGGGGTTGGGCCATCGGGGAGAGGAGAGGCTGGCCAGGGTCACACATGCGACCCTGGGGACCCCAAGCCAAGCTTGGGTGGGGCCAGAGGGTGTGTGGATGCCCATGGCTGGGTGGGCTGCATGGAAGTGGGGTGCCTGAGCAGGGCCTGGGGGGTCTGCATGTACACCCAAGCTTGCAGGAGCCCAGAAGAACGTGGTACTCTGGGGACAGGCACTGACCTGGGCCCGGCCGGGGTGTGGGGAGAACACATGATGGGGCGGAGCTGGCACGGGTATGCTGTAGGCACTCAATAAGTGCGTGCTCCTGCTTCTCGGCGGGGGCTTCACTGAATGGCATGGGGGCGGGTGGTCTGGGCCGCTCACCTGCCGCCTCTGCCTCAGAGCCACCCCGGGGGCCCTGCATGACCACAGCTGGACAGCAGGCCGTGGCTCGATGGCTGTGGGGGACAGGCCACTCCGCAGGGCATGGTGTGGACAAAGGCCCAGAGGTAGGGACTGGGGCGGCCTCATGGTCCCTGGGTTTGGTCTCAGCCTGGAAGCTTCCTCCCGAGCCCCCAGCTCGGAGCTCCCCGAATTCTCGCTATTTTTATTCTAATTACCTTTTCCAAGACAGGTTCAGTCTCATTAGCATATTCAAATAAGGTCCGTTATTATTTCAATTAGCTGTTAAGTAATTAGCTCTAATTGACGAGCATCCCCCACTTCCCCACTTATTTTTTGGTTATTTACATCCGCTTCTAACCACCAATTCTGGGTAATTGCATGCCACTCACTCGTCTATTTGCACACACACGTGCTTTCTCACACCCACAGTTCCTTCTTGCTTTTCGGTTCCCTCCCCAGCCCAGAGAGTTGCGGGGAGGGGCACAGGGTGCAAACAGGCAGACCGTGGGGACCCCCTGGGGCTCCCACCCAGCCCCCCGGGAGGGTCCCCGAGGGCCAACCCTGAAGCCCCTTTCCAGAGGTGCCACCCCTTCGGAACCCCCTCGAGCTGGCCGCGGACATGCCTTTGCTCGCAAATGCGGAGCGGTGCATCCTGGTGCAGCCAGCTGTGCGACCCGGGAAGGCCCGTTGCCCCTCCCATGCTCAGTTTCCCTGCCTGCCTCATTAGAGATAAGGTGTCTCCTCGCTGGATTCTCAGTGCTGGGACTTACTCGATGAAGGAAGGAAGGAATAAATGCTCTAACCTCAGGGACCCCGGGGCTGGGGTTGGGTCTAAGCTGTCTCCTGACTCAGTGCCTTCCCGAGGCGCAGCCCTGGCCCAGCCTGGTGTCTTGCACCTCATGGAGTGGGGGCTGGTGCAGGGGCTCCTGTCTGGGAGGGAGCACCTCTGGTGAACTGGCCCAGCGCCTTGGCTTTGCCAGTCGTGCCTCAGTGCTTGGATTGCCTTCATCTCTGGAGCCCAGGGAGTCGGAGGGGATGTTCGCTGTCCCCACGGCCCTGCCTGTCCCCAGAGCTGCCGCCGTGCTCTCCCCCATGTCCAGACCACACGGCAGGGGCAGCTGGAAGCAGCAGCAGTGGCTGCAGGTACAGTCGTTGCCCGTGCTCCGCAGTAAGGGTGATATCTTGCAGCTGCTGTCACCTCCTCATGCCAGTGCTTTGCCCTCAGTGACGAATGCCACCACGTATGGGTCATGGGGCAGGGAGTCCCCAGTCCTCCGTGCCGCCCTCGGAGGTGTGGCGCCCAGGCAGGACAGCAACCCTGTTGCAGGTGGGGGCTCCTGCACGGTGCTCGGCCTCGTCCCCTTCTCTCCTGCTGACCTTCTCTCCTCTCTGTCTCTGTGCAGTTGAAGCTGCCTTAGTGGCCATTTTTCCGACCACTTGCTGGACCACCTGTCCTTCTGAGGCCTTGAACAAGCTGAAGATGGACTTGACCCCAGCGGGGACGAATCTACCAGTCGGTGCTTCCCAGAGTTGCCCAGTCACCGGCAGGCCCTGACCCACAGGTAAATGGAAGTCCTGCTCCTCGGACACTCTCAGCAGGGGCGGCAGGGCCACTCGCAAAGACGAGTGAACAGGTGTGGGCAGGCCTGGGAGGTGAGGAGGTCACAGACTTCCTGCAGGAACAGCCTCCCTTAGGGATGGGCTCCTGCTCTGAGGTGCTGTGTTGAGATGGCTAGCAGGGGCAAAGGACAGCGGGACGGCCTTGGAAGGTGACAGAGGAGCTTTGGGGCACCTGGGGACGTGGAGTGGTCTTTGGGTGACACTGTGCTCGGGTCTCGGAAGGTGACAGAGGAGATTTGGGGTGCCTGGGGACCTGGAATGGTCTGTGGGTGACACTGTGCTCGGGTCTCGGAAGGTGACAGGAGATTTGGGGCACCTGGGGACCTGGAATGGTCTGTGGGTGACACTGTGCTCGGGTCTCGGAAGGTGACAGGAGATTTGGGGCACCTGGGGACCTGGAATGGTCTGTGGGTGGCACTGTGCTCGGGTCTTGGAAGGTGACAGAGGAGATTTGGGGTGCCTGGGGACCTGGAATGGTCTAGGTGGGGTGCTGTGCTCGGACCTATATCCATTATCCTTCCCTAGCAGGGCAGGGTCCTCTGCACGTTAAAGTTGGGGACCCCATCTTCCTCCTCCCGGAAGTAGATGCAGTTCAGTGTGAGGATTAAAGCCTCCATGGCCACCCCTGGCTTCCCGTGCGTGTTTGAGGACAGGCCCTCATGGAGTGGGGGGTTGAGGCTGCCACCCTAGGGCCGGGCCAGATGCCATCTGTGCTGTGTCTTTGGGAGTTACAACCTCCAGCTGGAAGGTAGTGGAGAAGTTCTTTTTCCAGGGCACTTTGCAGAAATATGCAAGTATCCCCTTTTTTGTCAACTGTACCTTGGATTTCTCCAGACCGTAGGTGCTTTACCCAGTATTGGGAGCCTGACTCTGTGTTTTTCAACTTAGCTTATATGCGGATCCTGTTACTGGGGAGTTGCCTTGTTTAATAGAGCTGGGTTGTAATATCTCCTTTGACCAGCAGGAGATGCTGTTGGTAGATGATATGAGACACTGAAAAGGCTTTGGGTCTTAGGCTTTGGGTTTCCTCAACAGTGGACTTAACTGCTGTGTTCGGCCTTATAAAATTCTGCTTAAGTTTATTTAGCATGATTGTGATGCTTACATAAGAGGACAGCATTTGGGAATTTGTGGGGCTCCCTTCTTCATCATATGGGGGAACAGAGACGCCTCCTTTTTTCTACTGGTGGGCAGAAAGTTGCTCTGGTGGGCAGAAAGTTGCTCTGAAGCTGGTGCCCGAGGTCCCTGCACCTTGAGGATGCGTCTGTGGGAAGACCCCAGGCCCGCCTGTCCCTGCTTGTCCCAGCCTGTTCCTGCCTGTCCCTGCCTGTCCCCGCCTGTCCCCAACCTGTCCCCACCTGTCCCTACTTGTCCCTGCCTGTCCCTGCCTGTCCCTACCTCTCCCCGCCTGTCCCTACCTGTCCCTAACCTGTCCCTGCCTGTTCCCGCCTGTCCCTACCTCTCCCCGCCTGTCCCTACCTCTCCCCGCCTGTCCCTACCTCTCCCCACTTGTCCCTACCTGTCCCCGCCTCTCCCTCCCTGTCCCTAACCTGTCCCCGCCTGTCCCTACCTGTCCCTGCCTGTCCCTACCTGTCCCCGCCTATCCCTACCTGTCCCTAACCTGTCCCTGCCTGTTCCCGCCTGTCCCTACCTCTCCCCGCCTGTCCCTACCTCTCCCCGCCTGTCCCTACCTCTCCCCACTTGTCCCTACCTGTCCCCGCCTCTCCCTCCCTGTCCCTAACCTGTCCCCGCCTGTCCCTACCTGTCCCCGCCTGTCCCTACCTATCCCTGCCTGTCCCCCTACTTGTCCCTGCCTGTCCCCGCCTGTCCCCGCCTGTCCCTACCTCTCCCCGCCTGTCCTTACCTCTCCCCGCCTGTCCCTACCTGTCCCTGCCTGGCCCCGCCCATGGCATGGTGACCTGAAAGCCCCCAGGGCGTGGCCCGCAGGCTGCTGGGAATGCCTGTTCTGACTGCGCCTTCGCCACCTCCCCACCTCCCACGTGGGAGCCCCTTGGGGTCACCGCCCCTGTCCCTTCAGGTTGCAGGAGGGAGCCAGGGGGGCCACACAGCGGTTCATGGGCCCAGGCCACTTCCCTCGATCCCTTTCCTTCCTGCGCGGCGAAGTCTGGGGCCTGTGCAGGGGAGGGGCACGTGGCCTGCAGAGAATTTGAAATGTAATGAAACAGCCTAAAAGCCGGCCTGCCTTTCCTCTTTGCTCCACGCAGGCAGCTCCGACCGCCCTCCCTGGGCAAGTTCTGCCTCCTGCTGGGGCAGCTGCCCCACCCCCAGCCCCTGGACCCCTTGGCTCTCACGGACCCTGCACCTTGGGTCTCCCAGAATACTGGGGCTGGAAGGCACCTTAGGGATGTGAGATGAGAAGTCTGAAGTCTGGAGAAAGGCAGCCGCCCGGGACCAGCCGAGCCATCCCAAAGCTGGGGCTGCAGCAGGGAAGGCGCTGCCGGCCCAGGGGCTCTTCCCTGCCAGGCATGATGCTGCTTTTGTCTTGGGGAGAAAGCGTTCCATGGCCTCTTCCCCGCGAGACTGTCTGAGCAGGCGTCCCTGGGAGGAAATGAGAGATTGGTCCTGCCTGGGGTATTCTCCCAGCTGAGTCCCCGCAAAGACTAGTCCGTGCTGGGCCCCACTGGCCTTGATTGTGGAAATGGTGGGGTGGGATGGGGAGCAGGCAGGGGAGGCACCCAGGCAAATGGCAGCCCCGACTAAGGGACCAGAGCAGCTGGAGGAGAGGGGAGGGGAGAGAAACAGAAAAGGCACAGAAAAGAGAGAGTCTCCCAGAGAGAAGAGGAAACAGAGGCTCAGAGTGACACCAAAAGAGAGGAAGAAATCCCAGAAAGAGAGAAAGCCACGGACACATCAGGAGCTTGAGATCAGAGACAGAACTGAACTCCAGCTCTCAGTTCCTCATCCGTTGTTCAGTAAATCTCTACTGATCCCCCACCAGGAGCTGAGATGTGTTCTAGTGCCAGAGGCCAGAGCACTGGCCCTAGGAAGAGGGCGTGTCCTTGCCAGCAGGAGGGTCGGACACCATGCCAGCCAGTAAAGGAATGTGGGAGACAGCCCCAAGCCAGCAAGGGCAGAGAGCAGAAAGGAGCAAACCCCAGGCCTGGGGAATCCCTGGGAGGTGACTCTTTGGCAACTCTTGGACCAGGCAGTCAGGGAAGGCTCCTCAGAGGAGGTGACTATGGAGGAGAGAGGAGAGGCTGAAGGTGACGGGGGCTGGGCATGGGCAGATGACCGGCAGGGTCCCAGGCAGGGGCACCAGCAAGAGCAGAGCCTGAGGTGGGCAAGTGAGCAGGTCCCACGGTGAGCCAGGAGGCCGGTGTGGTCGCCGAGGGGTAAGGGGGAGGATGGGGAGGGGATTGGAGGCCGGGAGGGGCAGTCGCGGCGTCGGCACCCCGTGCTCCGTCTCTAGACCTGGGGGAGAGCCTGCCGCTGGCGAGGGGCCAGCTTGCCCTCTGCCTCCAGGAGCGCCAAGTCCAGGAAGGGTCCACTGCGAGGGGCTGTGTTTGCAGAGGCCCACGCTCTGAGAAGGGGGCCCAGGAGACATGGGGCGGTCCCTGCACCCCTGCCGCTCCTGCTCGTATCATCAAGGAAATCTGGGGGTGGCTGGAGGGGCTGTGACCAGCCCCTTCTGTGGGCCTCAGTTTCCCCCTCTGAAACGTGAAGTTTATTCCAGAGGACATTTTGGGGACGGGTGAGGGTCTCGATGGGTGGTTGATGATGAGGGGTCCAGGCCACCTGAGGGCCAGCTCTGATCACACCGGTGGCCTGAGACTCCCACGGGGCCACCAGGCTGGAACTCGTGGGGAGTGGCACGTGGCACCCGTGGCAGACGGGACAGCTCAGGGGCCCAGGGCTGCTGTGGAGCACGGGCAGTCTGTGCCAGGCCGGGCTGGCTGGGCTGGGTTGACCACAGGCCATTGGCACAGCCTGTGGGCTGCAGAATAGTGCTGGCTGGCCATGAGGGCTGCGGCTGGGTCTCTGGGTGACGTCCCTGTGCTCCACAGGGCCCGAGCCTTGAGACCTGCTCCCCAGTCTGTCCAGCAGATGCTGTCTGTGAGTCACACACCCCCATTCTGCTGCGTTTTCCGTGTGGGACGCTGACGAGTCCCCACTGACCTCTGGCCTCCGGGTTTTTATCCATGAAATGGAGAATAAGGTGTGTCCCGCGGGGTGAGCTTTCCATGAGCCGGGGGAATTTCCTGGTGCAGGGTGCGTGCACAGCACGCAGCGGCCACCCTGCCACCATCCTGCGTGGGAAGTGGGCACTGGGCAGCGCCTCGAGCCCAGCAGTGCCCAGTATGCATCCGTCTCCCTGGGGAAACCCGCCCTGCAAAGCGCTGTCCTCTGTCGGGACTCCCTTGGACGCTCTGGCCTGCCTCCCCCAGGCCGCCCTGGGAACCCCCGTGCCGGGCAGGGGGGCGCCTCTGCATAAACGTTGATTGCATGAGAGGACTGCGTGTTCCCCCTCCCGGGCCCACCTGGGCAGGCAGGTGGCAGGACAGACGGTGCCGCAGCTCCCGCAGCACCTGGGGAGGTGCAGTTGACTGGCGGAGCCTTTCGCTGGGCCATGGGGGCTGGGACACGCTGTCTCCAAGATCCCTTCAGGATAAGACATTTTGTCATTCATCCAGCACAAGTTTCTGAACTTTGAAAATCCTGCCTCCCTCCTCCACTTCCTGGTGCTGAGGTCTGTCCCTGGAAATTGCTCTCCTTTAAGCAGTGACTAAGAACCCGGAGGGAGCCTTGGCTGGGGGCCAGTGACCCCAGGTGACCAGCTGGGCAGGTGCTGCGCTCAGCTCGGGCAGCTGAGCTGGGGGCAGGGTGGGGGTGGGGGAGCTAGAGCCCGGCCCAGGGCCCCTCCCCGCAGCCCCCCACCCCCTCGAGGTCTCTGCCCTGGCCAGCCCTAGCAAGTGTGAGCCGGGACAGGTGATTTGCCGGAGGCCCCCCCCCCCCCAGGGAGCAGAGTTATTTATCCTCTGGACGGTGACAGGCTGCTGGGGCTGAGCGTGTCATGCCGCTGTCCAGAAGCCAGCTGGCGGCAGCAGAGCAAACAGCCCGAGCTAATTAGCGAAAGGTCAGGCAGGCTGCCGCGGCGCTTCTGAAGCCAGCCTCACGCGGGCAGGCTGGAAGGAACCTGGGGCTTTGAGTTAGTGGTTTAGTTACCAGGACAGCTTCACAGCCCGCGAACCCTGCACCCTGGCTCTCGCCTTCTAGAGGAACCCCAGCCCCAGAGGTCAATCCGTCCATCCCTCTGCCTCCAGGCTGCACATAGCAGGCAGGCAGTGGGGGGGAGGGGGCTGCCTTAGCCTCTGCTGGGGTCCCCGCACCTGCCCCCATGCCTAGGATGTCCCCCCCAGCTGTCGTCACCCCTGCACGGCTCACCTGCTATGTCTGCCACCCTCCTGCTCCTGCTTTCTTACCGTTTTTCTCTAAATCAATTTACTTTTTAAAACTTAAATATATTTATTTAAAAGGGGAGCTTTATAGCCCTACTACAAATGGAAAACAAGCCTTACTTGCCATAAATAGAATTCATAATCATAAAAATAAATTCAGTGGAAACAAAAGAGGGTTATTAAATCCTAGCCGGATGCTGCAGCCTGGGGGAGGCCCCGAGCCCAAGGCTGGCGGCCACTTTATTAAAAAGGGCAGGCGGCCAGTGTGGAGAGGTGCTCGAGACCGACCAGCCCCACCCTGACACTTTAAATTTGATGTAATCAGAAGCACTGAAAAGAATCAAAATGAGGGTAACTTTCTAATAAAATGACTCAGCATTAATTTGTGCTGTGTCAGCTGGAGATCGAATTGGGCTGTGTGAACCAGGAGCCAGTTCACAGGGTGGTCTAACCCCCCCAGGGACTTCTCTTTCCCATGCAGCCAGGATGCTAGAGGGGCTGCAGCAGTTCGAGGACACCGTCGGTAGGGACCCAGCTTCCTTGACACATCCTGTTTTGTCATGTTCCCCGTGGTGTTTGTCCTCATGGTCTCAGGATGGCTGCTGTGCCTCCAGACATTGCACCCACATTGCAGACAGGAAAAGTGGGAAGGGAGAGCAGTATACCGGCTCTGTTTCTTGTTAGGAAAACAGTAGTGAGCACCCAACTCCATGCTCTTGCCTACTCTGTGTACTACTGAGTATCTCCTTCATTTACCAGATATCCCCACACATGTGCCAGGCAATAGTTCCCCGGCCTTGTGGTGTCTATAAAGCGACACAGTGGCATTTGTGAAAAGAATCGTGCCCCATTCCAGGCGTCCTCCAGGGCCAACTGTCTTTCTCCCTGTGCTCTCTGTGCTGACCACAGAGGGGCCAGCTCACCGGTGGCCCCTCCCACTGTGCCCAGACCTGGGGCTGCCGAGAGTCCTGCAGGAGAGCCCAGGCTCAGGCCTCCAGTCCTCCTGGGCGAGCTGCCTACCGTGGGCTCCTGGCTAAGCAGGGAGCAGGCCCCTTTGGTCCCGGCACCTGCCCTTCTGCCTCCCCCAAAGCCCCTGGTCTGCTCAGCCTCTGCCCTGGCTTTTTCCTTTTTTTTGGTCCTTCCAGCAGACACTTTTCTGCTCCTGGATCTTAATTTGTCTTTTTCATTTCCTCTTAGAATTTACATGCTATGCTTCCTGTGATCAATTGGCAGGAAGCAGGGGCAGGCCACCGGCAACCTGGCCTCCTTCTCTGGCTCTGGCCTCCCGATTGGACACCTGGGTCCCTGCCCCCTGCTGCCAGCTCACGGGTCACTGCCCGTGGGCCTCCCCCGCACACCTTCCCTCCAGCCTGCCACCTCTGGCTCCTGACCCCCTCCCCTGGCAGCGCAGCACAAGCGGTCAGCCCCAGCCTCGGGCTCAGGTAGGGGCCCTGCTGGTGGGCAGCCAGCCCCAGGCTCTGAGGTCCTCCTCCGGAGGTGGGGTCTGTGCCCTGCTGCATCCGCTCCCCACCCCCGGCCTCGACAACCTCCGGCTCCGTGTCTCCCCTTCCTCCCATCTTCCCCCCAAGCCTGGCCCGGGTCTCCTGGGGCCCCGCGTGTGTGTGTGTGTGTACGTGTGACGTCCGTTCCATGACACCTGCCCCTGTCACCATGCCTGCCTGTGGGGGTGCGACCCACCTGTCCCCCGCCCCTCGCAGGCTCTGCCCCGTGGAGCCGCGCCCCGCCCTGCCTGCGACCTGGGGCTACAGGGGGGCCGACATCAGGGATTGGACATGGGGAGACAGGGCCCAGGGCGCGGGGACACGTCTCGGCCAGGATGCTCCGGGAGGGGGGGAGCACAGAGTGGGGGGCGTTCAGGGTGCCTGTCATCAGGGATGCGGGGCCCGTCCACGCATCTGTGCGCAGTGGGGTGGCTCCTGCACGGCTCCCTGCCTGTCCGGCCCTGGGCCCCAGGTTGGCCTGCTCCCCATGCTTGGATGCCCAGTGTGGCCGCAGGGCCCTGAGTCGCCGTGGGCACGCAGCAGGTGGGAGCCAAGGCTGCCAGTACTGCCCAGCGGAGCCTCTGAAGATGGGGCAGCTGGGGCCCAAGCTGATAGTCCAGTTAGCACAGGTGCCCCGCCCGCCCCTGACAGGCCCCGGGGCCCTGGCCTTCTGGGCAAGAGCTGGGAGAGCTGGAGGGGTCACAGCAGGAAGGCCTAGCAGCCCCCAGGGTGCAGGGTGGGGGTAGGCAGGATTTGGAGAGGCAGAGAGGGGGGCCCTGCGGCGTGGGAGGCAGCTGGCTGGTCACGGGGGAGGGCGGGAAGAGGGGAGGCTGGCACGGCAGGGACGGGCCTGGGGAAGGGGCTGCCTCTTCTCCACCCTTCCGCATCGTCCTGATCTCGTGGGCCCCTGCTTAGGAACTGCTCCCCAGAGAGAGATGCCTTCATCTGTATTAACACAATCCTGCAAAAAACGGGGTAGTTTAAATGAGATAAAATTCTTCTTTTAGTCACAAAACGGCCCTGAGGCCAGGGGCCCAGGGCTGGTTGGGCAGCTCTGTCCTCATTCCCTGTGGCTTGAGTTTGGGACCAGTGTGGCTGCTCCAGCTCCGTCCATCAGATCTGCGTCCCACTGGGTGAACAGCATGCCTGCCCATCCCTTTGAGGAGAGCAGTTCGCCATGGCACACGTTTCCGCTTGCGTCCTAGAATTCGGCCAGCGGCCATGCCTAGCTGGGCATCGCAGTGTCTAGTGGGTCAGGCTCAAGCTTTGGAGACTGAGTGGCACAGAAGAGAATAGGAGCTGGTGGCCCACAAGAGGTCTTGGCTGCACTTCTCAGAAGCCCTGGGGCCTTGGGACCCATGGGAAAAGGGCCTAGAGGGCGCCCTCCGCTATCCTGGCGGTGGAGCAGGTGTGTGGCTGAGAACAGCGGGCGGCCCACTCGCAGCGCCCCCAGGCCCGGGAGGAGCACCTGCCCCCGTAACTGCAGCAGAGGCAGAGGGAGCTGCTGGCACACTTTGCGTGGAAAGGGCCCTACAGGGGTGACTCTGCAACGTGGTGTCCAAACCAGAAGGCGCTTGAGAGTCAAAAGAGGTGGCGAGGTCACCGCGGCGAAACAGGGCGCGTGGACATTGCACCGGGCCCTGCTTGTCCCCGGGTGGCAGAGCTGAGGCCGAGCTGCCCTGCCCGACAGTGCCAGGCTCCGGCGCCCGCAGTGCCCTCCAGCCCAGCCGACCTTCTCGCAGTGTATAGACCTCGCTCTGGTTCTCGTGCTGCCCACCCTGCCCGATGGTCTGTGCCGTCTGTCCCCCCCGTGGCTGCCCCTCATTTCTACCCTGAAAGATGGGGGTCACCAGAGGCTCGGGGTGGTCTCCCTCTGCCTGCCCCCTGTCCCAGCGCTGTCCAGGGTCCTGACCCCCCCCCACACACACACACACACAGCCCGAGGCTCTCCTCCCCTGCAGCAGGGCCACTCTGGGTGAGGCAGCCTCCCCTTCCCTCCCTTCCCTCCCCTTCCCTCCCCTGCAGAGCCAGGGTGCAGGCTGGGCGCATCCGCCCATCTCCGTCCCCAAACCCCTTCCTCGCTCAGCCACTGTCGGGCCCTGTACCGGGCTCTTTGCCCCTCATCCCTCTCCACTGCACTCCAAGCTGACGTAGGTCGTGCCTGTTTCTGAACAAAGGACACCAGTCTGGGAGGGTGACAGACTGAGGCCGGTGCTGCAGGGGAGCCCGAGCCCCAGGGTCGGTCCCAGCTCACACTCGGCCGTCCCAGCTCCCTGAGGCCTGCTCCACGGAGGGCCCCTTGCGTGCCCTCACGTTTCCCGGAGTCGGACATCAGGGACCCCTGGCGCCTGCAAACACTCCTCGGCCCCTGGCGCCTCGCCCCCATCTCCTCTGCACCCTCAGACCCTCTGTGGGCTCCGCCTTCCCGGGTCCCCCTTAAGCGCCAGCTCCCTGAGATGCCCGCCCTCCTTCTCCTTGCTCTGCCCCCTCTCCCCAGGCGCTCTCCTGCCTGCCCGGTGCAGCCGCCCACTCTCTGTCTGCTGCTTCGCCCTCTGCCGAGCTCCAGGCGGATCCAGCAGCTCTGCAGCGTCACAGGCGCCTCCACCCGGCCTGGCTGCGACCCAGCTCCCATGGCTGCCCCTCCTGCCTCCATCTCCAAACGCCCCCAGGGCACCTGACCCCAATTGAGCCAGGGCCCCGCCAGCTGCTCCATCAGTTCCTTCTCGTTTCTCTTCCCCGTCACCAAAGGGCAATGAATGACCTGCCAGTACCTCTCTCCCTAGTCTGAACCTTTTATGGGGGTGCAGCACACATGCCGAAAGGTGCATGGGGTACAGTGCACATACAGAGGAGCACGGGGTGCTGCACCCATGCGGAGATGAGAATGCGTAGGGTGCAGCACACATGCAGAGAGATGAAAGTGCATAGGGTGCAGCGCACGTGCAGAGAGATGAAAATGCATAGGGTGCAGCGCACGTGCAGAGAGATGAAAATGCGTAGGGTGCAGCGCACGTGCAGAGAGATGAAAATGCATAGGGTGCAGCGCACGTGCAGAGACAAAAATGCACTGGGTGCAGCGCACGTGCAGAGAGATGAATATGTGCAGCGTGCAGTGCACATGCAGAGGTGAAAATGCATAGGGTGCAGCACACGTGCAGAGATGAAAATGCATAGGGTGCAGCACATGTGAAGAGAGATGAAAATGCATAAGGTGCAGCGTACATGCAGAGATGAAAATGCATAGGGTGCAGCACACATGCAGAGAGACGAAAATGCACAGGGTGCAGCAGCGCACATGCAGAGATGAAAATGCATAGGGTGCAGCGCACATGCAGAGATGAAAATGCATAGGGTGCAGCGCACATGCAGAGATGAAAATGTATAGGGTGCAGCACACATGCAGAGATGAAAATGCACAGGGTGCAGCACACATGCAGAGAGACGAAAATGCACAGGGTGCAGCAGCGCACATGCAGAGATGAAAATGAATAGGGTGCAGCACACTTGCGGAGATGAAAATGCATAGAGTGCAGCACACATGCAGAGATGAAAATGCATAGGGTGCAGCGCACATGCAGAGATGAAAATGCATAGGGTGCAGTGCACATGCAGAGATGAAAATGTATAGGGTGCAGTGCACATGCAGAGATGAAAATGCACAGGGTGCAGCACACATGCAGAGAGACGAAAATGCACAGGGTGCAGCAGCGCACATGCAGAGATGAAAATGCATAGGGTGCAGTACACGTGCAGAGATGAAAATGCATAGAGTGCAGCGCACATGCAGAGATGAAAATGCATAGGGTGCAGCACACATGCAGAGATGAAAATGTATAGGAGGCAGTGCTCATGCCCAGAGGAGCATGGGGTGCAGCACACATGTAGAGAGGTTCACACAGCTCCAGCGTCTTCAGCTCAGGCTTTCATGACTTGAGCCCACCCCTGACACCAGTTCTCGGGACGGGGGCTCCCTTGTCCCCTTCCGGCTGCCCCCCGAGGGCAACCACCCTCCTTACTTCTCACAGCTCCCTTCCACCCATTTTGAACTTTGTGTAAGTGGTTTGTCAACATTCTCTGGTGTGCACCCATGTGGCTGTGACGTCATATTCGTTTTTATTGCTGCATCATAGAATTCTGCTGTGTGCATAAACCACACATACTGCATGTACTGCAAGTACCAGAAGTACACGTACCGTGAGTGCCACACATACCACGCATGCCACAAGTACCACACGTCTCACATGTACCGTATGTACCACACATACCACAAATACCTCACGTACCGTGAATGCCGCACGTCCACACGTGCCACATGTCCCGCACATGCACAGGTCCCACACGTGTCCTCCATTTTCCTGTCGGCGGGTATTTCAGGGCGGCCATTGGGGCTGCCGGGAGCAGGGCCGCTTTGCACCTTCCGTCTGCAGGCGTGCGCGTCTGAGCCCCGTGAGCACACACACCACACCCCGTCTGAGCCCCGTGAGCACACACACCACACCCCTTGATTCCCCATCCGTACGAGCCACCACCTCCCTCTTGCGTCCTCTCCCCTTCAGTGTGGTCTGTTCTCATTGGCGGCCAGGCACTCTACCTGCTCTGCACAAAAACCTTCAGTGGCTCCCCGCCGCGCTTGAGAGGTCCTCACAACTTACCCCTTGACAGGCTGCTCGTGACATCCTGTCCTCAAACAGGCTCCCCTCCGTCCTCAACTTTCTGCACACCCTGTGCCCTTTCTCTGTGCTCTCTGCTCACCTGCGTGAGTCAGTTCTTGGAGCTGCAGCAGAAATGTCACCTCCTCCGGGGGGCCCTCCTGGACCCACGCTGTGGAGTGAAGTTCCCTGCAGCGCCTCTCCACCGCTCATTCGGGATCCACGTCTAACTCGGAATTGTTGAAGTTCTATCTTCCCCACCAGACTGGAAGCTCCAAGAGGGTGGAGTCACCCCAGCCCTGCTCCCTCTGCACCCCAGTTGGCACAGCATCTGGCACACGACAGGGACTCAGCCCATTTGTTTGTTTGAAGTGGGTCAACAGGGAGGGAGGTAACATGCCCATTGTGCAAGTGAGAAGTCAGGGGCTCAGAGAGGGCAAGTGACACGCTTGGAGCTGCCCAGCGGGAGCAGTGTTTGCCCAGGGCACCCGTGAGCTGGGCACAGCTGCCCTGCCCAGATGTGTGGGCGCATCTGCCACGTCTTCATGAGGCCCCAAACCCACCAAAGACTCTCAGTGCCGTGGCCGGGTGAGGCCCAGATCTCAGGCCACAGGCCCCTGCCTCCTCGCCCCAGCCAGCCCCCGCCTGGCCGCCCACTCACCGTCCCCCAGCCTTTCCCTCGGCCCGACCTCCGGAGCCGTCCCAGTTGGACGCCTCGCTTTTTAAGCCCCACTTCCCCGATGGGGAGCCAGTGACCCCACAGCCAGGCGAGCTGAGCTGGAGCCGAGGGCCTGTGAGCCTCACCCGTGTGGGGAACCCCTGCCACAGCTGGTCCCCCGCAGCCTCCCACCCACCTGGGCCCCCAGGCCGACCCCTGGGGAAGGGGCCCGGCTCTTCCCGCCACCGCAGTGTCAGGAAGGGACCACCCCGGCCCCCAGCCAACACCGCTGAGGACCCCCGAGGGAGCGCCAGGCTGCCGCCAGATGCATGGAGCCCCGGTGCTCACTGCCTGGCCCGGACCCCCGAGGGAGCGCCAGGCTGCGGCCAGATGCATGGAGCCCCGGTGCTCACTGCCTGGCCCGGACCCCCGAGGGAGCGCCAGGCTGCGGCCAGATGCATGGAGCCCCGGTGCTCACTGCCTGGCCCGGACCCCCGAGGGAGCGCCAGGCTGCGGCCAGATGCATGGAGCCCCGGTGCTCACAGCCTGGCCCGGACCCCCGAGGGAGCGCCAGGCTGCGGCCAGATGCATGGAGCCCCGGTGCTCACTGCCTGGCCCGGACCCCCGAGGGAGCGCCAGGCTGCAGCCAGATGCATGGAGCCCCGGTGCTCACAGCCCGGCCCGGACCCCCGAGGGAGGGCCAGGCTGCGGCCAGATGCATGGAGCCCCCGTGCTCACTGCCTGGCCCGGGTGCTGCCCGCCGGGACCCGCCAGGACTCTCACCGAGCCTGGAGCACCAGCGCCCGGGGCCCTGAGCCCACTGCCCCTGCTGGGAGGGCAGCCCCCACCTGGCCGCAGCTTCTTCGGCTACCAGGCTGAAAGCGTGATTATCTGCTGTGTCTGGCTGTCGTGACCGTAATAGCATTTAATAAACAGGTGCCAGCGCTTATAAAATCAAACACCTAATAGAGTTAGCTGGCGTTATTATAATTAATCTGTTCCACAGCCTTGTGCTCCCGCTGGGGGCCTGCGGGGGTGCGGGGCTTCGAGGGAGCCGGCCACTGCTGGGCAGAACCTGTTCCCCCAGCCCTCAGCCCCTGTCCCCAGCCCGAGCCCAGCCCCTGCCCTGAGCCCCTGCCCCGAGCTCCCTACTGGAGGCAGTGTAGAAGGGAACTGGCGCAGAATCCATCCTGAGGGTCCCAAGCCCTCAGGTGCTGCAGTGGCCCCAGGCCTTCGGGGAGTGTGGAGGAGCCACCTCGGGGGTCAGGAGGAGCCTGCCCAGTCCCCCGGCTCTGGACCTATAGCGAGAAGGGCAGAGGCTGAAGTCGGGGCCTTTTTCAGAGACCCTCGGTCGCCAGCAGCACACAGGGTGGCAGGGACTGTGCTGCCAGCCCACCCCGTTTCACTCCCCGTGCCCACCTGGCCTTGCAACGACCCCTGGGTGGGGCTCCAGTCAGTCTGTGGAGTGGATTTAAAGGAGGACGAGGGCTGAGCTGGGCAGTGCTGGGCCAGTCTGTCCAGCATCCTCAGTGCCCGGTGGAGGCCTGGCCTGGCCGGGGAACTTGGAGTCCGGTAGAGCCTGGCAAGAGGGCCCCATGGCATATCGCCACGTCTGCCCGGGGTAGAAGGCGGCTGGGAAGGGGCTCTGGGTGCCAGCCCTGGGACCCCACTTCAGGCCCTGGGACTCGCCCTTCAGGGGTGTGAACCCCAGCCCTAGGACTGGCTGAGCAGTCAGGAGCACGGGAACCCCTGAATCGAGAAAACCAGGTACGGATGGGGAAGTTGGCCAAAGGCCAGGGCTAGTGGGCTCTGCAAAATGTGCCGAGGCAGGAGCCCAAGGCGGGTCTTTTCCTTGAAATTGTGGTTCATCAGATGCACAGGAGAGACTCGGAGCTTTCCCCACCCTGGGGCTGGAGTACCTGCCCTGACATCCCGCCTCTCCTTGCACACTCCGACAGCAGGGAGCTCGCTCTCACATGGCAGCCTGCTCCTTTTCAAAACGTTTTAAAATTTACTATGAAATATTTAAGACATCTCAAATATTTAAAGAATCGCTAATAAATATTTCACTAATTATAAAATATTTAACACAGCCAAAGGTGTAAAGAATAATGCAGTGACTACCTGGATGTCACCGTCGCGTGGAACCCCCGGCATGGGAAGCTCCCTGCGTACCCGCTTGGGTCCCCCCGCCGAGGGAGCCGCTTTCCTGGGCTTTGTAACCGCTGCCCTCACGCGTTTCTGGCATGTCCGCTCGTTACTGGTGGGCTCCATGTTTGCAGATTCACCTCCTCCCTGACCTGGTCTCGTCACCCCAAACTCACATTCGTGGTGCTTTCGTGGTCACTCAGACCCGCGTAGGGCAGCCGGGAGCCAGCACCGCACCCCCCCACCCCGCCGCGGCCAGGGCTCCAATAGGAGATCCTGGGGTCTCCCTGGGGGGGCACGGTCCCCTGGCACCCAACACCCAGGGACAGCAGGGGCGGGTGCTGCGTTGAGGGTGGGATGAGACCAAGGAGGCAGGGGGTCTGCAATGCCATGCCCCAGAGCGAGGCCCCTCCTGGAGTCCCACCCACCTCGGGCCCGGGGTGGGGAGATGGGACCTGCCCGAGGAGGGTGGGACTGGCTGGGCAGGGGAGGAAGCAGCTGGCGCCACTGGTGCAGTCGCAGCCGCTGACACACGCGTGGCCTGCGAGCTGGGAGCAGCCTCCAAGAGACAGACGGGAAGGGCAGGCGCCCGGGAAGGGCAGGCAGCAGTGTGGGGGTGTGAGCCTCAGCACAGCCTCCCTTCCCTGCTCGGTGCCGAGCGCCTCATTTACTGAGCCGGTGACGGAAGCGCCAGCCAAGGGCCGACCTCACACCCCAGCTGGGCGGCTTCCAGGCCGGCAGCTGCGCCCGACTCGTGTCCTCCAGCTGCTCCCGCCGTGCGACTCTGCCTGCTGTGCGATGCGATGAGACACTCACGTGTGTGATGCTTGTTTGTGTGTGTTCATGGGATGCTTGTGAGTATTGTGAGTCTGTGGGTGGGTGCGTGCACCTGTGTGTGTGTGAGTGTGAGCGTATGTAGAGCAAGGAGTGGGGAGGGCAGGTGTAGACACATGGCTGAGTGTCCCAGGGCTGGGGACACACCCGCTCACGCACACACTCAGACACACGCACATGCGCTCCCTTTCCTTCTTGAGGGTCCTGCGAGTCTTAAACCATGCTGAGTTCCCCGCTGCCCCCCACCATGGGCCGCCCCCCCAGCACCCATGGGGGCTCCCTCCAGCCCCTGGGGCTCTGCCTGTCACTTCAGCCAGGTGAGCCCCTGGCCCCCCTGTTGCCCCCTCCCCTTCTTGGCCTGAGCGGGAAGACGCTGGAGGGGCAGACACAGCGCCACAGCCCCACCGAGGCACACTCGCCCCGCTGCAGTTCCAGGCCCCCAGGTCTCGGCAGGTGTGAGGTTTTGGGTGTGGGGCTGCGGCTGAGAGGAGCCCGGCCTCAGGGGATACTGGGAGGGTCCCCCAAGGCCCCTCATCCTCCCTGCAGGCAGTGGGTACATGGGAGGCGAGGGGCAGGGAACAGGGTGTGCTTGTGTGCAGCGCCCACACCCAGAGCCAGCAGGGCGCCCCTTCCCGCGGAGCTGGGTGTGTCCTCTTCTCGTGGAGCTGGGTGTGACTCCTTGTGGAGCCGGGTGTGCCCCCTTCCCACGGAGCTCCACTGTCTTCCTGAAGGATGCACACTGTTGCATTCCTTCCGAGCTGGCCCTGGGGCAGGTTCTTTCTCCTTAATCTTCATCCTACAGGCAGAGATTCAAGCTCAGAGTGAGTGAACCACTTGCTCAAGGACACACAGCAGCGAGGTCCAGAATAAGACCCAGCGTGAGCTCAGGGCCGTGGGGACCCGGAGGGTGTCGCCTTCTGGGAGGACGGGGGCTTTGAGGGCAGGAGCCTTGTCCTCTTCCTCGTGGTGCTCCCCACCCCCAGTGCCAGAGGCTAGCCCCCAGCTTGGCACAGACTGGGATACACAGCAAATACCGATGGGGGGAATGAATGAGTGAGAGAGTGAACAGATCAACGAATGAACAAATATAAGGCATGGGTGCAGCCACGGGTCCAGGTTGGGCCGAGCGTCGAATCTCCAGAGCGGCCAGCCCAGGTCTCCCTGTCTGTGAATGTTGGGAGGATGCAGACTTGGGTCTCCTCCTGGGGCAGCTGGATATGACTGAGACAGAGTGACAGGTTGAGCCGTGAGCACAGCAGCTCTAGCGCCTTGGAAGTTTTATTCTAGAGGGTAGGTGTCCTTAGGCTCCAGCATCTTAGGAGTCTTTTATTATGGAGGGGGTTCTCCTTAGGCTTCAACATCTTGGGAAGTTTTATTCTGGAGGGGGGTCTCCTTAGGCTCCAGCGTCTTGTGAGATTTATTCTGGAGGGGGTTCTCCTTAGGCTCCAAAACCTCGGGAGTCTTTTATTCTGGAAGGGGGTCTTCATAGGCTCCGGGGCAGCTGGATATGACTGAGACAGAGTGACAGGTTGAGCTGTGAGCACAGCAGCTCCAGCGCCTTGGAAGTCTTATTCTGGAGGGTAGGTGTCCTTAGGCTCCAGCATCTTAGGAGTCTTTTATTCTGGAGGGGGTTCTCCTCAAACTCCGGCATCTCAGGAGTCTTTTATTCTGGACGGGGGGGTCTCCTTAGGCTCCAACATCTTGGGAAGTTTTATTCTGGAGGGGAGTCTCCTTAGGCTCCAGCATCTTGTGAGATTTATTCTGGAGGGGGGTCTTCGTAGGCTCCAGCACCTCGGGAGTCTTTTATTCTGGAGGGGGGTCTTCATAGGCTCCTGTGTCTCCAGGGCCCGAGTATTGTGCTGACTGGTTTTGCTGTCTTTCCTGCAAAGAGCTGGGCGGGAACTCACCCTTAGGACCTGCAGCCCCGGGAGGTGGCCCCAGGCCGTCTCCCCAGCCCCCACTCAAACCTCATTTAACTGGCCTACTTGGTCACCTTCTCTGGTTTGTTTGGCTGGAGGTGCCTGTCTCTCCACAAGCTCATTCTTGGCCCCCTGGACATGTGGGTGCCCATGGCCTGCCCCCTCCCACCCCGTGTGGCCCCGGCTCTCCTCCTCCCTGCGGCTGTGACGGAAACTCGTGTCTCAGGGGATTGGTTTTCATGGAGCACAGGGGCGTCACGGCACGGGGGGGCGTCCTGCCACGTCCCTCCCGAGAGGCCCCCACTGCCCGTGCAGGGCCTTTGCTAGGCCCCCTCAGGTGCGGCCGGGAGGCAGCGCTCTCTCCCATGTGGGGGGGGAGGATTGCTGAGCAGAGCCATCGGGCCGAGCTGGGGGGTGTCACCTCCCACCAAACCCAGCGTCCTGGCACGGGGCGGCCTGTGGGAAGCAGCCCCCGGGGCGGGGCCAGAGACCCGTGGTGTTCCACCCGTTAGTGGGCATGAAAGGCCCATTTGTCAGGAAAGTAAACTTGAGGCTCAGAGAGGTCAAGAAGGTCCCATGAAGCCCCGCACAGGGCAGGGCTGGGGGTCCACAGCCGGGTACATCTGCCCCCTCTCGGGCCCCCCACGCCCACCAGCCCTCTCCTACCCCAGCCTCATGGCCAGGAGCACGCCCAGGTGCCCCCAGGATGCAGAGGCGCAGCGTGGGGCATTCGGGGCTCCTGGCTTGAGCCTGCCATGGCCTGGCCACGTCGGGGAAGGTGCTTCTTGAGACGGGAGGCGCCGCAGCCAGGCCGACGGGTGAGCGCGTCTCAGGGCCACCTGAGCCCTAAGCCCTCCAGGGTCGGGGTCAAGGGTCAGCGTGGTCCTGCAGCCCTAATCTCTCCAGGGTGGGGATCTGGCATCAGGGGTGGTCCCTGGCCGGCCTGGGGTTCTCTCCTGCCCAGGCCCTCAGCAGCCGCCCCCCAAGCCATCCCCTCCCCCTGCCCCTGGTCACTCAACTACTCTGCAGGCCAGCAGGGACTGCACCCTCTAAGCTGCCCTCCAGGAGAGCCATGTGCTCACCCTGCCTTCCCTGCCCTGTGCAGACCCTGAATTATGAGGTCCGGGGTGCACAGAAAGCAAGGGTGTGGCATGTCCTGAGCAAAAGGCCCTCACTTCACAGAGCCGTTGGCAGCGTCTGCCCGGCGGCCCCTGGGAGCACGCCACTGTGGTGGCAAAGGGCAGAGGGGCCCCGGGGACGCTCCTGGGATGTGAACTGGCAGGTCACCTTCCAGATGGAGCCACATGGACGTCTGGCCGGAAGCTGGCAGGAAGGCCCAGGTGATGAAACCATGCCCGGCCCAGCCTGGGAAGACTGGACGGAAATCCCCAGTAGGACACAAACACACCCAACTCTGCAGAACCTTAGAGAGTCTGCCATGACTATGTAAGATTCATCCACAGATGGCTCGGTATTAGAAAAGTCCATTAATATAATACGTAGAATCAGAAGGTCTGCCACAACACAGCTAATAAATGACAGAAGGTGCTGATAAAATCCAATGCCAACGTCTGATTATAAAGGAACTACTAAATATAGAACTGGAAAGATACTCTCCTATCATAGCAAATCTGTCTCAGGACAGCAGCCAGCATCATTGTGAAGTATGAGGTTTTTAATGATTCTCTTAAAAAGCTGTTTAAAAAACAGCAGCACCTTTCCTCATAGTCTAGAAATCCTGGACTTAGCAATAAGACAGGAAATAGAATCGAGTGGGTGTCTGTCGGAAAGAATTGTAATTATTTGAGGACAATGACCCAAGAGAACCAACAAAATCTTTAATATGAGAACTCATGAAGGTGCTGGGTTAGGTATAAAACAAACATGAACAAATTGATATTTTCATCTGTAGCAGCAGCATCTGGTTGGAAAACAGTGACAGCAACAGTCCCACTCACAGTGACAACAGAAACACCTCTCAGAATTCCCAGGAATAAACTGACAAGAAAAACGCAAGATCATTGCGAAGAACCGTAAAGTTTTCCTGGGGGATATCGGAGAAAACAAGAGTGGCGAGCAGCTTCACGTTGGAATATCATAAACGTGGAAGTTCTTCTGCCAGAAATTCATAGGTTCAGTGAAATTCCATAGGTCCGTCTGGGAGACGAAAAGAGCTGAGAAGTCCAGCAAGACGGCTGGCAAAGGCTTTCCTCCTTGACAGGTCGGGGGCCCCTTGTAGCGTTGGGACGGATTCACTGGGGTGCACTGGGGGTGGGGGGGTGGGCAAACGCGGTCTGCAGGGGGCCCCACATGGAGCAGCCTTTCCTACTGTGCTGGGGCCTAGCCGCCACGTGGGGGTCCACCCGGGACACCCCTCTGGATGGAGCTGTGCGTCGGCACTTCCGCACCCACCGGGGGCCGGGCAGGACGCACAGGAGCCGGCGCTGCACCTGAGAGACGCAGGAGCTGCAGGGACCGCGCCCCAGGCCGACTGGCCGCTTAGAAGAGTGGACTCTGCTTGAGGGCACTGGGGAGCCGCGTGGGCTGGGGGGGGCGCCCCAAAATATGGGAGGGAAGAGGTGATTCAACCGTGTCGGGCGGCGTGTGGCCTCTTCGGGGGGCTCGATTTTGGACCTTCTTGAAACCGGCCAGATGCTTCCTGGGTGGATTGATGAGCAAAGTGTAAGCGACCACGCTGGGTCTCGGGGGTGGGTGGGGGGGTCTCGGGGGTGGGGTGGGGACGGGGTCTCTGGGGGTTTGTGCGGTCTTGGGGAGGTTGTGGGGTCTTCGGAATGGTTGTGGGTCTCAGGAGGCGAGTGTGGGGTTTCCGGGGCATTGAGGGGTCTTGGGGGCCGCAGTGCCCCGAGATTCGGAGCAGCGCAGTGGGGACGCCTGCGGGCTGAGGACTCACAGGTTAAAACAGGCTCAGGGTCCGGGCCTGGCTGGGAACAGCCTTCCGGAAACCTTGCTGAGGCGGAGGGCGGGAGGCCAGCCAGGACGGGACGGGCAGCAGGTCAGCCCTTTGCTTTTGGCTCGGCAACCCCAGGGCCCTGAGTAGCCGGAGCCCCTGCACCCCCCACCCCCCAAGGCGGGCACCCTGTGTCTGTGTCTGTGCAGAGGCCGGTCCTGAGGAAGGGGTGACAGAGCTGCAGCATCGCCAAGGGGGCAGACCCCTTAGCGTGGATGTAGTGGCCGTGCAGTGACCTGTCAGGACCCCGTGTCGGGAGCCCCCCCGGCTGAAGCAGCGCCTCTGGGGTGTTCCCGCTGGCCAGGGCTGCCGCGGTCCCTCCCCTCCCAGCTCTGTCCCAGCCCTGTCCTCACTCCCGCCTGCAGGCCGACGGCTTGGCAACATCGCCCCAGACCTCCAGTAGGACTGCCTGAGGCCACACATGTCCACTGAGCCTGCAGCCGTCATCCTGGTGACCAGGGGCGGGGACAGGGGAGAGGGCAGCGGGAGCTGTCTCAGCCCCCACAGGGTCATCAGCACCCTGTGATGTGGGCCTGGGCCCCAGCCAGCCATGGTCGGTCACCCAGGGACCAAGTCCCCAGGCTTCCTGGACGCCAGCAGCTCCATAGGGAGGTGGTTCCACTGGGCAGGACCGAAGCAGCACGCCTCGGTCTTCAGCCTCCAACTGGCCACCCCACAAAACAACTAGAGGGATGCAGGTCAGACTAAAAGCAGAACTTCCCGGCTGCCAGGGCTGTGAGGGTGTGATGGGGCACAGTCCCTCGGACGCCGAGCCCCTTCCAGCTTCAGCGGCCTTCTCCTGGCGCCAGGCCGCGCCAGCGTTCCTGCAGCGGGCTCCGAGCCACCCCTCGTCCGCTGAGGCCCGTCAGCCGTTCCTGTGCCCACGTCCCTGCCAGTGCCGGCTCAGGCAACCATTGCAAAGTGATTTCTCCCTCCAACGATGCCGTACATCATGTTTTTTTAATTTAAAAAGATGCCCAGCGGAAGCATAACAGACCGTTAAATGTTTGGGTCCCTAATTAACTGCAGAGCTGCCTGGAGCCGCCGATCCCAGAGGGAGGAGGTGCGTGCCGCGAGCTCGGCCGCCCTGGGAGGCAGGAGCCCAGCGCAGGCCTGCTCCAGCTGGGAGGGGCAGGCAGCACTCAGCAGGCTGCCCCTGGGCCACCGGCTCCACCCTCGGCTGCAGATTCTCATGCTCCTCCAGGAATTCCAAAATTCCCGGGCAGCGCCCTGCACTTTTATCTGCAGGCTGGTGGGCTCTGGGGCCCCGACCTCGCTTTGGGCAAGTGCAGGCTTCCTGGCTAGGCACTTGCCCTCTCTGAGCCTCCATTTCCTCATCGGTCTAGTTGGGTAGCACCGCTACCTGTCTCCCTGCACACTGGGGGCAAGTGGGGAGCCCCAAGTCACCTGTGGGCTGCACTCCTGCCCGCACGGTCGCTCACCCTCCCGGGAGGCACGAGGAAGCGCTGGAGGCTCAGAGAGGGGGCACGGACCGCCCAAGGTCACACAGCGAGTGTGTGTGGACTCAGCGTTCTTCCCCCATCCCCAGCACCCTCTGAGTCCTTGCAGGGGGGAGGGGCGTGGTGGGCCTGGGCCCCAGCCAGCCATGGTCGGTCACCCAGGGACCAAGTCCCCAGGCTTCCTGGATGCCAGCGGCTCCATAGGGAGGTGGGTCCATTGGGCAGGACCGAAGCAGCACGCCTCGGTCTTCAGCCTCCAACTGGCCACCCCACAAAACAACTAGAGGGATGCGGGTCAGACTAAAGGCAGAACTTCCTGGCTGCCAGAGCTGTGAGGGTGTGATGGGGCACAGTCCCTTGGCAAAGCCCACCCCCCCTTACCTTCCTAGGCCGGTGCCCTGGAGACAAGTTTAGGGCCAGCCAAGGCCAGGGGCTTGCTGGACGTGACCCTGGAGCCAAGTCCTAAGGAGCCGGCCCTGCTGAGTCAGCTCTGCTAAGCCCCCTCCCTGGGTAAATCGGAGGAGGCAGGGAGTGGGAGGGGGCAGAGGCTGGTGGTGACCAGGGAGCCCCCAGACCCTCCTCTGCTGTGGGCGGCACTCGCCCAGCGCCCACGATGTGTGCCCCCACCCCTCCCCCATCGCCTGAGGCCACGGGGGCAGCTGGAGAAGGGGACATCCCCTGGGACCAGGCAACAGGCTGGGCGCCTTAACTGGCTGGGCCATGCCATCCTCACCGAACCCTGTGAGGCAAGGACAGCGCCCATCTTCATTTGGCAGGTGAGAAAACGGGGCCCAGGGAGGCTGCACACAGCACGAGCCTGGCAGGGCCCACGATGCACCCTGGCCTAGGAGTCTAAAGCGCAGGCTGGATCCATGCCTCCTGGACTCAGGCCGGCCTCACCCCACAGCCCCACTTTGGCTGGTGCAGCTGTGCCCTTGGGTCTCGCAGCCCTGGCATGGCCGTCGTGGGCCCTGGGCTCTGCGGCAGAGCTGTGAGCAGCTCTGGCGAGGGCTGGGCTGCAGAAGCTGGCAAACATCAGCAGTAAAGATGATCTATCAAGAAAATATTGGAACGGTAAAAGTGGTTGATCCATCACTCTCCACCCAACTCCCGCCTCCCCGCGGCCCTGGCCCTCGTCCTCAAGCCCCCCTACAGGTGGGAAGGCCACGCAGGACCCTTAGCCAGCCCTGGCCAGCGGCCTGATGCCAGCACCGGGCTCTCTCCAGGCTTGGTGACCGAAGAGACGGTGTCCTTAGACGGGCTTCTGACCCCTCGGCAGTGGCAGTTATGCAAATCTGGTCATAAGAAGTTTAAAAGCTTGGAACCACCATATTTCTTGATTTCATTAACGGTGAGGCTGCGGAGTTGGTGTGGCCGAAGGAGCTCAGTGCCAGCCTCGCACACACTGTCCCCACCATCCCCAGTGACAGAAGTGCTGTCTGCAGGGGCGCGAGCATGGGTGTGAGTGTGCTTGAGCATGTGATGTGTGAGTGTGCATGTGTGCCCTGTGAGCACACGTGTGCCCGTGTGAGTGCAGGCGGAGGCAGGAGACGCCGAGGAGGCCCCAGCCAGGGGGAGGTGAGGCCCAGCTCTCGAGCGAAGGAGCCTGGGAAGCCCCTGGCAGCACCTGCGGTTTTCAGGGGAAACCAAGGCCTGGAGCTGGGAACCAAGGAAGGGGCAGGGCTTGCCCAGGTCTGGCCCAGGCTGGCTTCCCCAGCCCTCGCCATGTCCAGGGCTCCTGCAGGCCCGAGCCGCCGTGACCCCTCCAGCTCGGGGCAGGGTCAGGGCAGGGAGATGGCTCGGGTCAGAGTCCAGGAGCTCTCCCAGCCCTTGGGCCCCTCTGCGCCGGCCCTGGCCATCCTCAGCCCCCAAGTCCCTGCCAGACTTTGGGGGCTTTGGTCCCCTCTCTGAGTGCCCGCAACCACCGGGCAGAGCCCCGCAGACTGGGCAGCGTGGGACCGCGGGCATGGGCTCCCTCCCTGCCCCGAAGCCTGAGCTGCAGGGCCCGGGTCCTTCCTGCCTCCTCGGGCTTGAGCTGCGCCCGGGTGGTTGCCAGCTTGGGGTGGCGGTGCTCGGCTGTCCCGCTGCGTCCGCCTCTCCCCTTCTTAGAAGCGACCCCCCCCCACCTCTGCAGGGCCTCACCTTAAGTCATTCCACTTGCAGAGACCTCCTTTCCACTCTGGGTTTGGGGGTCAGGTCTGGACACCTCTGTTGGGGGCCGCAGTTCTGCCCAGGACAGGACATCCCGCCTGGAGTTGAGGCCCACGTGTTCCACCTCCTCCCCAGCAGCTGGACCCCATGCCCGCGTGCCCCGCAGGTCACTTGGGGAGGTGGGGTGAGTGTGCGGCCACAGGCTGCCCTGGGCCTCCTCACCTCGCAGCACCGCCCCCTGCAGACAAGACTGTGCCATAGGGCTGGACAGCTGATAGACCCGCGAGGCGGGACAGTGACCCGCCCGCCTTGCCAGCTGGACGCACACTGTTCCCGGCGGTCCTGGCTGACAGCTATTGAGATAAAAGCATTTGCCAGATCAATGGCTGCCATGCCAGGTACAGGGGATGTATGGATTTGCTCAAGCAATGACACCACATCTGGACCAGCAGCTGCAATTGGAGGGACCACCTGATTAGGTTTACGATAATCCACCGTCATCCTCCAAGACGCATCTGTTTTCTGCACGGGCCAAATAGGAGAGGTGAATGGGGATGTGGCGGGAATCACCACCCCTGCATCCTTCACGTCCGTAAGAGTGGCAGTGATCTCCGCAGTCCCTCCAGGAATCCAGTATTGCTTCTGATTTAGAATTTCACTAGATAGGGGCAGTTCCAGTGGCTTCCACTTGGCCTTTCCTTCATTATAGCCCTCCGTCCATGAGTCAGAGAGCCAGTGTGGGGATTCTGCCAGTTGCTCAGTATCTTTATTCCAATTATGCATTCTGGCACTGGGGAAATAACTACAGGATGGGTCCGGGGGCCCACTGGACCCACTGTGAGACGGACCTGAGCTAAAATTCCATCGATCACTGGCCTCCATAAGCCTCCACTCTGACTGGTGGCCCAGAGCGACATTTTGAGTTTCCTGGAATTAATGTCACTTCTGAGCCAGTGTTTAGTAATTGCCAAAATATCTGATCATTTCCTTTTCTCCAGTGCACAGTCACCCTGGTAAAAGGCTGTCGGTCTCCTTGGGGAAAGCCGGGTGGACGGCTAACAGTGTCAGTTTGGGGCAGAATAAAAGGGTCCTTCCCCAGGGGCACCTGGCCCTCCCCTCATTCAAGGGGCTCTGGGTCTGGGAACCATCTCTAGTCTGGGAACTGGTCAAGGGGCCGTGACTCTGTGTTTTTGTAATTCAGGTTAGACTTCTGTTCACATGACCTAGAGAGCTTTTGTTTATACAGCTCGAGCAAGAGTTTGGTAGGCTGCCCTTCTGTTGTACCTGTCGGTCCCCGTGGCCTGCCAGCCAACGCCGTGGGCCTCTGCGAGTCCGAGTATTTTTACTCCTGCTCTGAGTCGCCGCCCCCGATGCTGGCCATGTCCCCCTTGTCTGTGGCGATGAAGTCCTGGCGTGTGGCTTCTGCCACTCAGGATCCCACCATCCCCATTGTGTTAAGGACTCCAGCTCAGTGACAGCAGTTCCCACGGTAATAGCTGACCTACAGGGAAGTGCAACCACAGAGCTCTGCAGGGATGATGGAGTTAGTATCATGAATTTATTCCTCACTGTTCTGGTAAAAGGTGTGTCCCCTAGACATTCCTGGGGTGTAAGAGCAGGCCTTCCATAATCAACCCACGCTAACATTCCCACCTCTCTAAGCCTCTGGACCCTCATCTACCTTGTACCAGGGCAGGTCTGGCATTTCAACCTCAGGTACTATTGGCCACCTTTGGGTCCATGTTTCAGCCAGCCATCCAGACAAACCGTGGGGGCCGTTTCTAACGCCTCGAGCCACAGCACTGAGTGCAGAACCCCTGCTTCATGGGCCCAAATCAGTGACTTCAGCTTGATCCAGCCTTATGTTCCTTCCAGTCTTATCCCACACCCTTAAAATCCGTCCTCACACATGTCCCCTGATTTCCTTCTATACAGGATGGAAAACTCATGCAGTTCTTCTGGAGTACAGTGTGTCTGCTCGTGGGTTTCGCGTTAGACCTACCTTGAGGGGCTTGTGGGTTTTACTTTACTCCTAGGCTTTGAAGAAGACGGGCATAAAAAGAGCAACCTCAGGGCGTTCATTTGCAGTTTCATCTGATGAAACAGGATTAATCTCCCCAGATAGAGGAGTGAGGGCTGTTCCCCCAGGAGAGGGTTACAGACTTAGCAGGCACTGAAGAGCTCATCTCTTCAGGTGGAGGTTGGGTGGCCGCGTCCTCTGGCCAGGCCAGAGGTGGGGAAGCTTTTTCCCCAGGGCAGTCCATTACAGAGCTCCTAGCAAAGGCTCAGCGGATTCCAGGGATCCCATCTCCCCATCGCCATCACCATCAAGCCGCATGTCACATCCATGTTTCAGGGTTCCATTCCCTTCCGATCAAGGCCCCTACTTTAACAGCGGACACAGTGCAAGGCTGAGATTTCAGTTTGCGTTGTAAATCTGTTCCCCGCACAGCGAGGCGCTGTGTCTGGTTCTCAGAGATCTCAAGACAGGAAATCAGATTTCCTCTAAGGGCAAACATGGAAACTTTTACATCGCTCAGACGGCACCTGAGGTGCAAATGTGAAGGCTTCAGCTCATCCCCTTCTTTTATAACTCTATCTAGCATATGTAGGAACAAACAGCAAACATCATTATACCTCTCAGCGCCACAAAACTCCATACGGTGTCAAAAATGCCATCACCAGAGCCTTGCCTCGTATACCTGTACACCAGCAGAATCTAACGGTGACATTTTGTGCATCTCTCTTGCCAGCTCACACCATGGGCTGCCAGTGCCACCTTGATTATTAGAAATAGAGTCATTAGTGCCTCTGTGTGTAATCGGAGTAGAAAACCAATTGTTAAAGCCCATTTTTAAGTTTCTCTTTCTCAAGAACCACTCCTGAGTTAGGGTTCTCTAAAGAAACAGAACCAACAGGAGAGATCTGTAAATATGAGATTTTATAAAAGTGTCTCATGCAATCGTGGGGTACAAAAGTCCCAAACCCACAGGGCAGACCACGAGGCTGGCGGCTCCAATGAAAGGTCTGGACAGCTGCACAGGAGAGGCTCGCTGGCTGGAGAAGTGAACGTTCTCTCTTCTCCCTTAAAAGTCTCCAACTGATTGGATTAAACCTTACTGATTGGATTGCTGGCTGCAGAAGACACACCCTTAGCTGGTCTCAGATGCAACTAGCCTTGGACACAATCAGCTGACTGATGATTTAACACACCACCAGCCAGCCACGCCGTGTCCTGACCAGGCTGAGACCTGGACCCGCGTCACAAGGAGAGAGCATGCTGCACGTGCAAGGAGGTGTTTTGCAGAGGCAGGGCATGAAGTGGGTGTTCCCCATGGCCCATGCAGGGAAGCCCTGCAAGGGAGGGGAGGGGCAGCCAGGGTGGGGGGTGGGGGCAATCGGAGAGTGGCAAGGCCAGATCCCGAGTGCTGGGGGTCCTGGGGTCTGGGGTCTGGCCTAAGTGGGGCAGAGGGGACATCACTAGTGGGGGCTGAGCAGGGAGAGGGCAGGACCCGCGCTCCCTTCATGGAAGTTCCCTCCGCTGGGTGGGGGCTGGATTGCGGGGTCCTGGGTGCTGAGGAGCCTTGTCCCAGTGGGGGACGCGTGGATGCGGGCGCAGCTCGGAGGCAGAGCCCAGGCCGTGGCTGGTGGGCCGGCGCCAGGGGTGAAGGAAGAGGGGAACTATGGCTTCTGGTTCGTGGGCGAGGTGGGATGTGGCCTGAAGGCTGCCTTAGAGAGGGGTACCGGCGGCTGCTGGAGGATGAGCCGGCCACAGGGACACTTGGGGGTCAAGGCGGGGAGCTGAGTGTGGTTGGCAAAGGCCAGGGGGACAGCAGTGCGTGGTCACTTGGAACCCAGGGCAGGAAGTGCCCAGAAGGAGCTGGGGGCAGCAGGAAGCCGAGGCGGGCAAAAACCGGAGGCAACCTCTGGATATGGGGAGCAGGGTCACAGGTGGCCCTGAGAAGAGGGTCGTGGGGGGTGCGGAGGTGGGCTGGAACACGCAGGCGGCTCTTTTGAAAATATCTGCCACGAGGGGAGCGGGGGGTGCTCACAGAACTGCGGTCCCACAGCTGCACCAGCACCAGGCCTTCGGCTGATGGCCACAGTGCCCGGGGACCGTGGTGTGGCCAGAGCAGGCTGACCGCGTGCAGCCACGAGCTCAGACCAACAGTTGTCTGCGGACAGGAGCGATCAAGCGGGGTGGGGGGGGGAGGGAGGTTCTCGGGCATGGGGCGGTGTGGCTGGAGCGAAGCCCAGCGGGGGGGACATGAGTGGTGGCTGGGCGAGCGGATGAGTGACTCAGTGAATGAGTAAACCACAGAGGGAGCGGGTGGAGGAACGAGTGAGTGAATGAGTGAGTGACTTCCAGAATGAGTAAGTGAATGAATGAAGCCCAGCAGATTGAGTGGGTGCATGAATGAATGAACAAGCAAGCGAATTACAGAATGAGTGATGACTGAGTCGGGGGGGCAAGCCCTGGAGGGAAGGGCAGATGGGGGGGTCTGCTGATAAGGGGGGAGGGGTACAGCCTCTGCCTCGGGGCGTGGGGCTCTGAGGGGACGTAAGGCCTGCGAGGGCTTTCTGGGGGGGGGGGGTGTAAGGGCACAGTGCCAACAGGCTGGATGGGACAGGGGCAGCGTGTGACCATAGACAAGTCCACCCCATCCCTAGGCCTCAGCCTTCCCATCTGTAAAGTGGGGTGTGGCATAAGGCTTTTGGGGTGCTCCAAGGCTGAGGTTTGGGGGTGTAGAAGGGGCAGGGTCAGTGCTTCTGGGGGAGGGGCCCAGTCTTCCCCCCAGCTAGGCTGCTTGTGCTGGGGGTGGGGGACAGTCAGCAGGTCCACACCCCCCTCCGAGGGCACCCAGCCCTGCCACCCCCAGCCCACACTCTGGCCAGCCCGATGGGCAAGGCCCCTGCTCCCCACTGCTGCCTCCCCGGGCAGGGGTCAGGCTGCCGCCCAGCACCACTGACAGGTCCCAGGCCCAAAGCACAGACCCCTGGACAGTCACACAGGGGGTGAGGCAGGGAATCGGGGGCAGGAGAGAGCCTGGGCCACGCCTGTGGTCTGGGAGGTGCCGGCACACCCATGCACACCTATGCACACTCAGGCAGAGGAGTGTGTTCATGCACACATACATGCAGTGCACACTCACAATGCACATGCACACACGCACAATGCGTGCCCACATGCACAGGCACACACCATTCTGCACGCTGACTCTCGACTGGGAGGTTCTGGGTGTACTCTGAACTGCACACCCACTGCACAGCCACACCCAGCCGTGCCCCAGCGCACGCGCAGACCCTCCCAGGCCAGGTGCTCGAGCCCTGCCCACGTCTGTGCCCTCGTGCACACAAGCAGACGCGGCCGCAAACAGACAGGGCCCGGCTCACGGGCAGGCCCCTGGCCCTACAGCCCCGCCATGCACCTCGGTCGGCCCTGCAGCTGCCCCACTATGCACCTCGGTCGGCCCCACCCCGTGGGGATTCTTGGGGCCTCTTAATCCTCCTTGACTCTGGGCTATTCTGAGCAAGAGATTTCAGGTGCTTACGCCATGTGGCTGAGGCGCCAGCGCCCTAGACGGGCCTGCAGCTCCCACCCCCCTCCCTGGGCAGAGGCCAGGCTGCGGTCTGCACCCTCAGCTCAGTGGCCGCGGCCAGGACAGAGCGGGACGCACGGAGCGCGGCTGGGACAGCACCTGTGGGTGACCCTGAGCCCAGCCCCGGGCGGCTGGTCCCCGGGGGGCCGTCAGGCACGGGGCAGGCTGTGGGGGGCTGGGGCTAAGCTCCCAGAAGGGCATCCCGGGGATGAAGCTGACAGCAGGAGCCCCCACTGACTGCAGTTTATAGCACGAGCACCCCGTTTTCCTCGGCCTCCCCCACAGGCACACCTCACCGCACCCTGGAGCCATTCTGACCTAGCCAAGGGAGGTCCACGCTGCCGGGAGTCACGCGGGGCCGCCTGCCAAACTCCCCGCGGTGCAGGACCTCCCCCACCCCACCCCCCGCTTTCGCTCCTCTTTCCACCTGCAGTCGGCTTTTCCCTGGGAGCCAGACCAAAACTGTGCTTCACAAAGTTTCCAAAGGAAAGGAGATCCATTGCACTTCATTCGACTCCTGTCCCCTAGTTTACACCTCCTCAGTGCAGGCGTCAGTGTCGGTGACAAACACGCAGCTGACCGCCTGCCAGGTCGGAGCATCCCAGGGCGGCTGCAAATCCAACGGGCAGCCGCACACCCACCCCTCTGCCGTGCGCGAGGAATACGGGGGGCCGGCCCGCACCTGGGGACCTCCTGCTGCCTGCGGAGGAGCCTCGGGGGAGCTCAGCCCAGCAGCCACCTCTGTCCAGCGTGCCCGGCTGCACCCACCTGAGCACACCCCGGTCCACTGGAAGGGCCCACTCCCCCAAAGAGCTGACACCCCCTTGGCATGTGTGCATGCGGGGGGGGGGGACAGAGAGAGGAGCTGCTGTTGGAGGGGGGTCTGGGGGGCCACAGGTGGAGGTTCATTTGGGGAAACTGAGGCCCAGAGGGTCCTGACGTGCCTGGGGACCCACATAGCTGGCGAGCTCGAGCCAGGAGCCTGGCCACTACGCGTCCCTGCTCAGTGCCTGGGCTGGGAGGGGCGGGGGTGGGGTGCTCTGGAAGGTTCTCTGGCGGCAGCTGGGCTGGGTGTGCACTGGCCGGCAGCTTGGAGTGCCCCCTGCAGGCCGCCGCCCGCGCCAGGTCTCCCAGGTCAGGCCGTCAAGGGCAGGTCTGCGAGGTGAAGGCAGCCTGAGGGCCAGGGGAGCAGCTGGGGCCTCGGGGTCTCCCTGCGCATGGCAAGGGAGGTGAGACCGCTGGCAGGCAGCCCGCGGCCCCGGATTCCACAGCCACAAGAGTTCTGAACCCAGCCAGGCAGCTGGCATCCCTCCCATCTTGCAGGTGGGGAAACTGAGGCCCGGGGCTTGACGAGAGCAGGCAGTGGAGGGGGTGACGGGGCTCAGACCTGGGTCCTGCCCACCCCTTGACTTCTCTCCCACCCCCCACCCTCCGGGCCAGATACAGCCGCCATGCCTCATCTCAGCATCCCCCGACCCCTTGAGCAGGCACCCCGATTTTCCCCCGTGTCTCCAATGGACTGGGGTCTGAGCATCCCGTGCAACCCCTTGACCGGCTTTCTCCCCTTTTGTCTTGCAGAAGTCACGTCTGCGGAGCAGGAGGAGCTGCTGGGACACCAGGCCATGGGGCGGGCGGCCTCGGTCAGCGGCCGCGGGCAGGAAAGCATGGGCCGCGGGCAGTGAGGGGGAAGAGCTGGCTCCCTGCGCGGCCATGCGGCTGGGGACGCGACACCTCTGACGGCGCAGGCACCCTCGGCTCTCCCCGCCGGCCTCCGGAGACTGCCCGGTCCCCCCTCCGTTCCCCGGGGCGGGCCAAGCCGGCCCTCCTGCAGGGGCCGCCCCGATGGCCACGTGCCGGGGGGGGCGTGCTCTGGGTGTGGGTGGCGGCGGCGACGCTGCTGCACGCGGGCGGGCTGGCGCGCGGCGACTGCTGGCTGATCGAGGGTGACAAGGGCTTTGTGTGGCTGGCCATCTGCAGCCAGAACCAGCCGCCCTACGAGGCCATCCCGCAGCAGATCAACAGCTCCATCGTGGACCTGCGGCTCAACGAGAACCGCATCCGCAGTGTGCAGTACGCCACGCTCAGCCGCTTCGGCAACCTCACGTACCTCAACCTCACCAAGAACGAGATCGGCTACATCGAGGACGGCGCCTTCGCGGGCCAGTTCAACCTGCAGGTGCTACAGCTGGGCTACAACCGGCTGCGCAACCTGACGGAGGGCGTGCTGCGGGGCCTGGGCAAGCTGGAGTACCTGTACCTGCAGGCCAACCTCATCGAGGTGGTCACGGCCAGCGCCTTCTGGGAGTGCCCCAGCCTGGTCAACGTCGACTTGTCCATGAACCGCATCCAGCGGCTGCACAGCGCCACCTTCGCTGGGCTCACCAGGCTCTCTGTGTGCGAGCTCTACAGCAACCCCTTCTACTGCTCCTGCGAGCTGCTGGGCTTCCTGCGCTGGCTGGCAGCCTTCACCAACGCCACGCAAACCTACGACCGCATGCAGTGCGAGTCGCCACCGCTCTACTCCGGCTACTTCCTGCTGGGCCAGGGCCGCCCCGGCCACCACGGCCACCGCAGCATCCTCAGCAAGCTGCAGTCCGTCTGCACCGATGGCGCGGACACGGCGGGGCCCCGCCCGGGCCCTGGGCGCTCGCCACCCCCGCCGCCCCCACCGCCGCCACCCGAGCCCAGCGACGTGCCCTGCGCCGACGACGAGTGCTTCTCCGGGGACGGCACCACGCCGCGGGTGGCCGTGCCCACGCTGGCCCCCCAGGCCGAGGCCCGGCCCCTCATCAAGGTCAAGCAGCTGACGCAGAACTCGGCCACTGTCACGGTCCAGCTGCCAAGCCCGTTCACCCGCATGTATACGCTGGAGCAGTTCAACCACAGCCGGTCCTTCACCGTGTCCAAGCTGACCAAGCCCCTGGAGGAGATCCGCCTCACCAACCTCCACGCGCTCACCAACTACACGTACTGCGTGGTGTCCAGCAGCTCCGGGCTGCACCACAACCACACCTGCCTCACCATCTGCCTGCCCCAGCCGCCCGGCCCCCCGGGCCCCGGGCCCAGCCCCTCCACGGCCACCCACTACATCATGACCGTCCTGGGCTGCCTCTTCGGCATGGTGCTGGTGCTGGGCGCCGTCTACTACTGCCTGCGCAGGCGGAGGCGGCAGGAGGAGAAGCACAAGAAGGCAGCCGCGGCGGCCGACGCTCTGAAGAAGACCATCATCGAGCTCAAGTACGGGCCGGAGATGGAGGCGCCCGGGCTGGCGCCGCTGGCCCAGGGCCCGCTGCTGGGCCCCGAGGCCGGCACCCACGTCCCCTACGAGCCCAAGGAGTACCAGCTGGTGGACAGCGGCAGCACGCCCAAGGTCACCAAGGGCGACTACATGGAGGTGCGCGCAGCCGAGCAGGCGCTGGGCCCCGACGGCCAGGGCTCGGCGGCCGAGATCTCCACCATCGCCAGGGAGGTGGACAAGGTCAACCAGATCATCAACAACTGCATCGACGCGCTCAAGTCCGAGGCGGCCGCCTTCCCGGGCGCCAAGGCGGGGCCCGCCGAGCCGCCGCTGGTGCTGCTGGCCGAGCCGCTGGCCGCCAAGCACGGCTTCCTGGCGCCCGTCTTCCAGGACTCGCTGGCCCACGGCCTGCAGCGGCACCCGGGCCTGGACACGGCCCCCGCGCCCGCGCGCAGCCCGCGCGCCCTCCGCACCGACCCGACGGCGGCCGAGGCCGCGTACATCGAGAAGACGTCGCCCGCCGCCGCCATCCTCACCGTCACGCCCGCGGCCGCCGTGCTGCGCGCCGAGGCCGAGAAGGCCCGGCAGCTGGCCGAGCACCGGCACTCGTACCCCGGCCCCCACCCCGCCGAGCCGCCCGCGCCCCCGCCGCCGCCCCCGCCGCCGCCGTCCCTCGCCGGCCTGGGGGGCCGCAAGCCGTCCCTGCTGGAGCCGCTGACGCGGCCGCGGCCGCGTGACCTGGCCTACTCGCAGCTGTCCCCGCAGTACCACCACCTGGGCTACGCGTCCAGCCCCGAGTCCGGCTGCGGGGCGCCCCACGGCATCTGGGGGCGCTTCAGACTCAGCCGCCGCCGGCCCAAGGACCGCGAGGAGTTCGTGGCCGCCGGGCACGCGCTGCGCAAGAAGGTGCAGTTCGCCAAGGACGAGGACCTGCACGACATCCTGGACTACTGGAAGGGCGTGTCGGCGCAGCACAAGTCCTGAGCCCGCCGCCCCCCGCGCCGCGCCGCCCCGCCCCGCCGGCCGCCGGCCGCCGCCGAAGCCCGCGCGGGTCCGGGGACAGCGGGGAGGCGGGCCGGGGGCAGGGCGGCGGGAAGCGGAGGGCAGCGGGCTGGCTCCCGTCACCGGACGCCCGGGCGGGCGTGGGCGCGCGCGCACACACACATACACACGCACACAACGCGGGCTCACACTGTGCGCACACAACGCGGGCTCACACTATGCGCACACAACGCGCACACACAACGCGGGCTCACACTATGCGCACACAACGCGCACACACAACGCGAGCTCACACGGTGCGCACACAACGTGGGCTCACACTATGCGCACACAACGCGGGCTCACACTATGCGCACACATACACTGCGCACACAAATGCGCGCTCAATGTGCACACAACGAGCGCGCACATACACACAAGGGACTTCAGAATACTGTGGCTTGGGGATGGGGGTGGGGGTGGGGACTTTTTTCCTTAATTTCCTTCCTTTGATTCTTCTTCGCCTTTCTGTTCTTTTCCTCTCTCGTTTTCTCCTTATTTTATTCCTTTTTTATAAAAACAATAATAATAAACTAAAGTTCTTTAAGCAGGCATGAACCGCGGGGTGCGGGGGCGCGGCGGGGCTGGCCACCTCGCGCCTGGCGTGATGGCGCAGTCCGTGGGTTTCGCAGAGCCTCTGTCGGTCTCCGCTGCCGTCCCCAGAGACCAGGAGAGCGGGTGCAGGCGGCCGCGCGGTCTCGGGGGTCCTGGAGCCCCGTGGGACTCGGGGGTGGGGGCGGCCCCAGGGATGGCTCGGGGCGGCCAGAGGGCGGGGCTTGGAGGGGTGTCCGCCGCCCACGCACATTGTACACGGTAGCCGTTCTATTGTACAGAAAAAATATTTCTATATTTGCAATGTTTGCTGTAAAATGAGAAAGAAAAAAAGGACTATGTCTACTAAAAAAATCTGCAAAGGAAAAAAACATACTGGCTTCCACTGAGTTTTTTTTGGGGGGGTTGAGGGAAAGATCTGGGGTTTTGTCGGGAGGAGGGGCTGGCTGTGTTGACTTGGCCTTGGGGCGCGTGGGTGGGAGCCCTGGGGAGGGCACCATGGGGCTGGAGAGTGTCTGAGCTTTGGGGGAGTGGTGGAAGGAAGCAGTGGCCGGTGTGAGGGGGGTCAGGACGGGGTGTGTGTGACCCCACGTTTGTGCACAGCCCTGGAGGCGGAGTAGGTGTGAGGTGGTCTGTGGCAAGCTGTTTGAGTGTGCTGGGGAGGTCTTTAGCGGTGTGCATTTGCGTGTGCATGGGTGTGAGCTTGAAAGGGTCAGAGAGTGTGGGGCCCCCTCGCTGTGATGGCCAGAGTCCCCTGCAGGGAAAGAGCCCTAGCATCCCCCTTCTGTCAGCCCCCAAGGGCCCTGCCCCAGTCCCCATACCCTGCTGGCCCCTTCACAAACCATTTTGTCCATCCCCCTGCCTTCAGGCAGCCTACTCTGGGGTTGCCCCAAATGCTAGTGCTCAGGTCTGTGTATGAGCAGCACTAGCTTATTCCAGTTTTCCAGAGACGATTAGGGTCCTGACCCCCAGCCCAGAGAAAGCCCCCTTCACAGCTGACCTGAGTGCTTCTTGCTGCTTCTACCACAGCGCATGTCTCTTCCTGCACTTGGGAGCCAGAGCAAGAGGAAAGCAGCTGCCTGCCCCCCACTCCTGGCACCCCCACCCCGGCCCCAGCCAGAGCTGCTCCTCATGAAGGGGAGAGGGGCATGGACTGCCTCGGGGCTGGCCCTGCCTGAGATGGGGGTGCCGGCACCCCGACGTTGGAAGACTGAGCAGCACACCTGTCTCACCTGGCTGGGGAGGCCCCTCCCTCTCCTTTCTAAGGGTCCTGGTTGCTGAACCCCCCACCCAGACTCTCTGTCCCGGACCCCCAGTCACAAGCTGAAATTCTGGCAAAGACCCTGGGAGGCAGGAGGTGGGGGAGCTGGAGCGGGATCCCGGGGCCCATGGTGGGAGGGCTGTGAAACTAAGGGGGCAGGGGTTCAGGATGGGGTGGGTCATCATGAAGGCCTCCAGCCGGACTCAGCAGGTGGGCCGAGGAGGGAGGGAGGGATGAGGGGAAGGGGTGAAGGAAAGGGCTGTCAGCCTCTGCTTACATACTCTCTGCCACAGGAAGCTCACCCCTTTCTTTGGTAGCTGTTCCCAGCTTTCGGCTCCTTCCTTAGGCTGAGCAGAAACCAGTGGTTCCCCAGGTCCCTGGGCCTCTCGGGGAGCTGCCGATGGGCCTTTCTGCCTCCCCCCAGGCTGGCCGGCCCTGTCCTGCTATCTGTGCTCAGGGGACCCCATCAGGGCCCTGCACTCATGGTGGTCCCCTCATGGGGTGCACAGCCCGGGGGCTCTGGTGGCTCCCTCATCCTTGCCCCCCAAGGATGCTGCAGCCCAACAGCTCCCTCCCTGCCCAGGGCAGCCCCGCACCCTTCCTCCATGATGGGGCCACTGAGGCCCCTGGCAGGGCTGGGCAGGGAGCAGGGGGAGGGCTCTCGGGGCACGACTCAAGACAGGAGGGGGTCCAGAGGGGCTGCTCGAGCCAGGAGGGGACGGCTCCCTCCTCCAGGAGACCTCATCGGGGCACTGGTGGGCACAGCAGGGAGGTGGGGGGGGGGGGCGTTGACATGCCAGGCGTCTGAGGGGGAGGGATAAGCTGGGGACCTGAGCAGCCGGGACCACCCCTCTCGCAAGCCCAGACCCTCCCAGGAATAGCCAGGCTGGGGTCGAGGCAGCTCTAACCCACATTTTATTGAGCATCTGCTGTATACATCACCCAAGCTGGGCCCTGGAGACATGGACCTGCGTGTTGCACAGGTGGAGTGAGATGAGATGACAGAGGGCAGATGCCCTTACTAAGTACCTACTGTGTGCAGAGCCCTGTACCACACACCATGTGGACCTGAGCAGAGTCCAGCCAGGCCCCTGCCTGCAAGGAGCTCCCAGGCCAGGCAGGGTGTGCGGGGAGGGGACCCGGCCCAGGGCTGGATGGGCATGAAAGCTCTCAGGAAGAGCCTGGAAGGCTTCCTGGAAGAAGGGGCATTTGGTTTGCATAAGGTGAGACCATGCTGAACAAGCAGGGGTGGAGGCTACAGAGTTGAGAGGGGTTAGGGTCCTCGTGGGCTCAGAGCAAAGGTCAGAGAGCAGGAGGAAGGAGCTCACGTGCCACAGATGTGGGGGAAGCTCCCCACGGGGCAGCACTGGGGGTGTTTCTGCTCATCTGCAAGATGACAGCAGAGCGTGGGAGCCAAAGGTGCGGGTCAGTTTTGTCCTGCCACTTATAGCTGTGGCCACAGCTGGTCACTTAGCCTGTAGGAGTCTTGGCTTCCTTGCTGCCCCTCATTCTCCACTGGATCCGATGCACGTGGGCTGGGGCAGGTGGCAATGGCCTGTCAGTTACCTGTCGCCACAGTATCACTACATCACAGCCGCACACGGGCCTGTCCCCACGAGCTGGGGCTGGCTGGCAGGGAGTGTGACGGGGGGCCAAGTGGCGCACCTGTGTCCCCTCCCCCAACCTGGGCATCCTGTCCTGGCCATGACCGGGATGTCGAGCCCCTCTGCCAACGGGCAGGGCAGGTCACCCAGCCGAGCTCCCTGTCAAAGGGGCAGGTCAGCTGCCCATGGTGGCCTAGGGAAAGGGCGTGGAATCAGGCGTCCAGGGCTGGCCGAGCCCCTGTGCTCTCCCTGGGGTCCTCGGGGGGACCACAGGGTCAGGAGAGCAGGACTTACAGGGTGGGCGACCCTGATGTTCCCATTGCTCATTCAAAGTGCATTCATGGGGCGCCTACTGTGTGCAGACAGACCAGAGCCATCGTCAGTCCCTGCTCCTGAGAGGCACAGCCCCGGCAGGAAGAGGTGACACCCCTAAAGAGAGGAGTTTGCTTCCAAAGGGACCTAACCTACAGGAAAGCAGCAACCCAGCTGCAGGAGGGAGAGGGGCCTCGGGAGGGGCTGGTCCTGCAGGAGACAGACCAGGGGGCGTGGAGTCAGGCGTCCAGGGTTGCCCGGACCCTCTCCCCACTGCATGGCTGAACCTCCAGGAGACCAGAGGGCCAGATCCCAGTACCGTGTCCCTGCAGGCCAGTCCTCAGGGCAGGGGGCAGGGGCAGGAAGGGGCCGTCCAGCAGGAGGCCCCCTGCAGTACTCCCCCTCGCCACGGCGAGGCACCGGAGGGGCACAGAGGACAGCAGGGAGGCTTCCCAGGGGAGGTGGGTCCTCGAAAACCTGCAGGACAGGCACTGGGGAAGGACAGGTGGGGGCTTGGGGGATGGGGAAAGGCCTTCTCCATGGGGAGAACAGCAGGAGCAAAGAAAGAGAGGGTCCAGACCCCTCCCAGCAAAGGGGGCAGGTGCAGCTGGATGTCAGAAGCGGGGGCAGCGGGGGCTGGGGGGTCCCGGGACCACCTGCGAGTATAAAGAAATGAAATTTAGGCTGCGCTCAGTAGGAGCCAGTGACGGTGTTTTACAGAACAGTAACTTACTGATGTTTTCCCTTGTTTTCCATTTTCAAAAGTAGTTCTTTTATTACATAAACTTTAGAAAACAGTTAAAGGTAAAGAAGAAAATGGAAAGCACCGACTCTGGTTACCCTGGGAGGAGCACGGCTAACGGCCCTTTCTCTAGAAGTGCAGCAAGACTGAGACGCTTGCTCGGCGGCCACGTGCTATGGCACATGTCTCTTCCGTGAGGCATGTCATCCCGCCGCGATGGTGCATGGGGATGGGAGCTCCGCACTGGGGTATCTGCAGTGGGGAAGCCGTGACCATGCCCGGGGGAGACGCGAGTTGCGGGATCCATGTTGAGAACCCAGGAAAGGATGGGGCCTCTCTTGGGGTCCCCAAGCTGGGGGATGCAGAAGGAGGGAAGGTCCTGGCTCGCGCCCACGTGCTTGGGCAGCTCCCTTCTTGCAGCTGCCAGCTTCCCAGTGGCCTCAGCTCCGCAGGCGCCTGCAGTGCCCTGCCACGCGGCCCCTCCTAGGAGCTCCCCGCGTGGCTGCTTGTGTCTGCAGGCGGGAGAGGCTCTGTCCCCGCGTCTTGGGAAGGAGGGTGATGGAAGTGAGCTCCCAGCACCGTCCCCACGACGGGACCCCGTCGTGGAGCGGCAGGCTCTGTGATTAGAAGAGGCCCAGGACCCGCTCACACTCAGCTGGTTGCACAAACTGGGACTTCTGGAGCTGGGGTGCGTGGGTCTCCTGGGCGGCTGGAGCAGACACCCTGCAGTGTTGGCTTAAACAGTGGGAATTGATCTGCTCACGGTTTTGAGGCTGGGACCATGTCCAAACCAAGGACATCCTCTGAGCCTGTGGGCCCAGCCCTGCTCTCCCTGCCCCAGCCGGACACAGGCAGCTCCCCGGGCCTGCCCTCACCCTCCAGGCATCCTTCAGCATCTTGCTTCCCCGGCGCTTCTGTCTGAGCCTCGAGCTCTTATAACGGCCCCCACGACAGGATTGTGACCTTTCTGGCCAAGCAGGGCCACCCCTTACTGAAGCCACCTACCCTGGGCCCACATCCACAGGAACCAGCTGGATTTAAGAACATTTTTTTCCAGGGGATGCACAGCTTCAGCCACCACACCCTCTAATCCCAACTGGCTGAAAGTTTTCTTTTTTAATACAATTTTATTGATACACGTTATAAATTCATATCCCATGTAATCGTCCGAAGCGGACAATCAGTGGTTTGTGGCACCATCATATGGCTGTGCATTCATCACAATCAACATCTTTGCAAGAAATAACACATATACCAAAAAGCAATAAGTTTCAAAGTTCTCATCAACAATTAGTTGTAGAACTGATTTCAATGTGGAAATCATTTCCACCATTTTAGGTTTTCCTTCTAGCTGCTCCAAAACACTGGAGACTAAAAGAAATGTCAGTATAATGATTCGGCATTCATACTCATTTGTTAAACCTGACCTTCTCTGTATAACTCCACCATCACCTTTGATCTTTCCCCCACTCTTTAGGGGTATTTGGGCTATGCCCATTCTAACTTTTTCACGTTGGAAGGGGCTGTTCATAATAAGGAGTAGGGGACCAGTTGATGTTCTGGAGAGGCTGGGCCCTCTGCACTTCAGGTCTTATCTGGCCCAGGAACCCATCTGGAGTTGTAGGTTTCTGAAAAGTAACTGTAGTGCCTGGAACCTTGCAGTCAAATGGAGCCCTGGGTGTTTCTGGTGTCAGCAGGAATGCTTTTGGTTGGGGCTTGGCAAACCATGGTAGGTAGCAATGTCTAGCTGAAACTTCGGTAAGAGTTGCCTCCAGAGTAGCCTCTCACATCTATTTGATCTCTCTTAGCCACTGAGACCTTATTTTGTTACATTTTTCCTCTCTTTGGTAGGAAGGGGTTTTCAATCCCACGGCGCCAGGGCCAGACTCATCCCTGGGAGTCACGCCCCATGTTGTCAGGGAGACTTTCACCCCTGGATGTCATGTCCCATGGAGGGGGGAGGGCAATGGTTTTCCCTGCAGAGTTGGGCTTAGAGAGAGAGAGGCCACATCTGAGCAACAAAAGAGGCTTCCTGGAAGCAAGTCTTAGGACTTATTACGGGTAGTCTTGGCTTCTCCCCTACAGAAAAAAGTTTCATAAGGGCAAGCCTCAAGGTGAAGGCTTGGCCTATTGGCTTGAGAACCCCTAGTGTTTGAGAGAGCATAAGGGGTTTCCCAGATGGGGAAGTTAATAGTTCCGTGCTTTCTCTCCAGTCCCTCAAGGGATTTTGCCAATCCTTTTAAATTATCTGTTTAACATACTCAGGGATGTATCCAGGCATCACATTAAGCTGTACAGGATTACAAGCCCTCATTCTCATTCTGGGCTCCATATGTTTGGGTTGTTCAAATGAACTATTTAGACAGATTGAGTTACATTGTGTGCTACAGAAAATTTAGATTCTGGACAAAACAAACCTCTCTTCCTTCCATCTCATTGAGTAGGTGAAGTTCTAAAATACAAGCAATGTCCTCCTTGCTCCTATATTCTGATTAACTTTAGTTCCAACCGATTGACCTTGGTCTCATCTCTAATTGAAGCCTGATCTCTTTTTCAGCTTCTTGAACAGCTGCTGTATGGAGCAATGCTGACTTCCAGAGCTGCAGAACTCCAGCTCTGAGCCTTAGGCAACACCCAGGCACCCAAAGTTCCAGAGAAACACCAGGTTATCCATATAAAGCACAGCTTCTCCAAACATAGAAATACCAGTCACAGCTCCAGACTAAACATGACTGCTATAAGAGCTTACAATCTATGCCCCAATTTTCTTATTATTAGTTTCTAAAAGAGACCATAATATTTTCTCTTTTGTTTCTGGCTTTCCTCTTTTTTTTTTTTCTGGAGGCAACTCTTTTTTTTTTTCTTTTTTTTTATTAATTAAAAAAAGAATTAACAAAACAATTAGAAATCATTCCAATCTACATGTACAATCAGTAATTCTTAATAACATCACATAGTTGCATATTCATCATTTCTTAGTACATTTGCATCGATTTAGAAAAAGAAATAGAAAGACAACAGAATAAGAATTAAAACAATAATAGAAAGAAAAAAACCAAAAACAAAAACAAAAAACCTATACCTCACATGCAGCTTCATTCAGTGTTTTAACATAATTGCATTACAATTGGGTAGTATTGTGCTGTCCATTTCTGAGTTTTTATATCCAGTCCCGTTGTACAGTCTGTATCCCTTCAGCTCCAATTATCCCTTCTCTTTTTTTTTTTTTAATTAACGGAAAAAAAGAAATTAACCCAACATTTAGAGGTCATACCATTCTACATATGCAATCAGTAATTCTTAACATCATCACATAGATGCATGATCATCATTTCTTAGTACATTTGCATTGGTTTAGAAGAACTAGCAACATAACCGAAAAAGATACAGAATGTTAATATAGAGAAAAAAATAAAAGTAATAATAGTAAAATCAAAACAAAACAAAACAAAACAAAAACCTATAGCTCAGATGCAGCTTCATTCAGTGTTTTAACATGATTACTTTACAATTAGGTATTATTGTGCTGTCCATTTTTGAGTTTTTGTATCTAGTCCTGTTACACCGTCTGTATCCCTTCAACTCCAATTGGCCATTATCTTACCCTGTTTCTACCTCCTGCTGGACTCTGTTATCAAGGACATATTCCAAATTTATTCTCGAATGTCTGTTCACATCAGTGGGACCATACAGTATTTGTCCTTTAGTTTTTGGCTAGACTCACTCAGCATAATGTTCTCTAGGTCCATCCATGTTATTACGTGCTTCATAAGTTTATCCTGTCTTAAAGCTGCATAGTATTCCATCGTATGTATATACCACAGTTTGTTTAGCCACTCTTCTGTTGATGGAGATTTCGGCTGTTTCCATCTCTTTGCAATTGTAAATAACGCTGCTCTAAACATTGGTGTGCAAATGTCCGTTTGTGTCTTTGCCCTTAAGTCCTTTGAGTAGATTCCCAGCAATGGTATTGCTGGGTCGTATGGCAATTCTATATCCAGCTTTTTGAGGAACCGCCAAACTGCCTTCCACAGTGGTTGCACCATTTGACATTCCCACCAACAGTGGATAAGTGTGCCTCTTTCTCCGCATCCTCTCCAGCACTTGTCATTTTCTGTTTTGTTGATAATGGCCATTCTGGTGGGTGTGAGATGATATCTCATTGTGGTTTTGATTTGCATTTCTCTAATGGCCAGGGACATTGAGCATCTCTTCATGTGCCTTTTGGCCATTTGTATTTCCTCTTCTGATAGGTGTCTGTTCAAGTCTTTTTCCCATTTTGTAATTGGGTTGGCTGTCTTTTTGTTGTTGAGATGAACAATCTCTTTATAGATTCTGGATACTAGACCTTTATCTGATGGCTTTCCTCTTTTTTAATATGAGCATTTACTGCTATGAATTTCCCTCTCAACCAGCTTTAGCCACATCCCATATTTTAAAAAAAGTTCAAAATTACTTTTTTCCATTCAGTTACATGTATGTTTGTTTTAAACTTTCTTGAAGATGTCCTCATTGATCCGTAAGTTATTTAGAAGTGTGTTGTTTAGTTTCCAATCATTTGGGGGTTTCCCTGTTACCTTTCTGTTATTCTCGTTTTACTCCATTGTGGTCAGAGAACACACTCTGTAGGATATCAGTTCTTTTACATCTGTTGAGGTCTGTTTAATGGCCCACGTGTGGTGAATGCTGAAAAGAGTGTGCATTCTGGGCAGCTCGCCCCGCAAATGTCAACTAGATTCTGTTGGTTGATTGTGTGCTCAGTTCTCTCTCCTTGTAATTTTCTAGGGCTTTGGCCACTTGCTGAGAGACCCCAGCTGTACTTGTGGAATTTGTCCATTTCTCCTCTCAGGTTAATTAGTTTTTGCTTCATGTATTCTGAAGCTCTGCTGCTTCAGGTACATGCAAGATGCACGATGACTGTCTTCGTAGAGGATTTTCCCTCATATCAGCATTCCCTTTTTGTACATGGTAATTTTCTTTGCTCCAAAGTCTACTTTATCTGGTATTGGTACAGCCACACCTACTTTAACAAATTGTTGTTTGCATAGCATATCTTTTACCATTCTTTTGCTTTCATCCTACCTATACAGAAGTTCTTTTTGAAGTGAGTTTACTGTAGACAGTATGTAATCGGGTAATGTGTGTTTTTTTTAATCAGCTCTGGCAATCTTTGTCTTACATGATTCAAGCAATCATTGCTACATGGAGCTCGAGTCTGCCATTTTATTATTTGTCTGTTTGTTCCTTGTGTTTCTTTTTCCTCTGTTTCCCTTTACTCACCTTCCTGTGAATTGCCTGGACATTTTAAAATAATACTGCTTTGATTGACATATGCTGTCTCTGAGTATACATCTTGGTATGGTTTTTTGGTGGTAGCTCCAGATATTATAATGTACATATGGAATTTATCATAGTCTACTGCTAACACATTTCTTCACTGCAGGTGAAGTGTGGAAAGCTGACTTCCATTTACACCCTTTATCCTGCCCTTTTAAAACATAATCAATTTAACCGTTTCCTCTCCAAACACCAAGCGCTACATCAGACGATGGCTAGGACTTCTGCTTCCATCATCAAACATAATTTTAAAAACCCATGGGGAGAAGGATTACCTGCTACATGCAGCTCCAGTTTTACCCATTCTTTTGTTCTTTCTTCCTTCCTGAGGTGGCAAAGCCTCTTCTTTATCATTTTCTTTATGTTTGGAGAATTTCCTTTAGTGATTCTTTAAGGATAAGTCTGCCCATGACAAAGTCTCTTAGTTTTCCTTCCCTGAGAAAATCTTTATTTCCTTTTCATTGATAAAGGATATTTTTTTCAGGATATAAAAGTCAAGGGTGACATATTTTCTCTCAGTATTTGAAAAAATGCTACTTTCTGGTCTCTGGGCTTTACTGATGAGAACTCTGTGATTATTCAAATATTGCCCTGCCCCAACCCCACCCACAAGGTGTTGTTGCTCTCTAGGTGCTTTTAAGACTTTTTCTTTGAGTTTTCAGAAGTTTGACATTGATGTGTCTTGGCACGCATGCTTCCAGATTTTCCCTGTTCAGGGTTCATGGCTTCTTGAATATGTAGGTTTATGCCTTTTGCCAAATTTGGGAAATTCTCACCATTTAAAATACGCTTTCAGCCCCACACTTTCTCTCCTCTCTTTCCGGGATTCTGATGGCACAGATGTCACATCTTGTAACATGTGTCTCACAGATTCCCAAGGCTTTGTTCATTTACTCTTGGTCTGTTTTCTCTCTGCATTGAGAGTGGGTGATTTCTGTTGTTCCGCTTTGATGTTTAATGATTCTTTCTTCTGTTCTCTCCAATCTATGATTCCACTGGCCCAGTGAGACTTTTATTTTGGTTATTGTATTTTTAAGTTCTGTACTTTCCATTTGGCTCTTTTTTTACATCATCTATTTTTTCGCTGAGATTTTCTTTTTTTATCTGCTTCAAGAGCGTTCCTGATGGTTTGCGAAGCATTCTCTAGGATTGCTGCCCGGGGACGTCTTTCAGGTGACTCCAGCGTCTGAGCCATTCCAGTGACTAAATGTTGGCTGTTTTTTCTCAGCTAAGTTCTGATTGTTTTGGCTTTTGGTATGATGAGCATTTTTTATTGTATCCTGGATGTTTCGGGTATGATATTGTGAGACTTTTGAGCCTATTTAATCTTGTTTTTCCTTTTTTTGCAGGCAGCAGCTCTGTTTAGGTTTGGTCTTCTACACTCATGGGCTGACTCTGAAGCCCTCTAGTCTACAGGGGCGGTGCCGTGCCGCTCTGCTCCACGCTAGTTTGTGCAGGGTGAAAGCCCGGCTTTGTGGCGCCCTGTGGTTCAGCCCTCAGCCCTGGTGCCGTGTGGTTTCTGTACTCGCCCAGGACCTCAAATGGAGATTAAAGAAATCCTCTCTCCAGCTCCCTCTCTTCCCACTCGCTCGTTAGGGTTGTGGTACTGTCTTGCCACAGCCCAGGTGGGGGTTCAGGCCCCTTGGCCCTGCTGCCCTCCCCCCACGGAAGCAAAGAGCAGTTCAGCCACCTTTATGCCCCCATGGGGGTGAAAGTTCAGCTGACAGTGTTTGTGGGGCATCATATTCGACTGGAATACCTTTCATAAAAGGTTTGGTGATGTGCTGGGCTCCCCTTTATGGTCTTTTGGCTGGAGAGATCAGATTACAGGGGCTTTTTCCTGTGCCAGCGGCTTGTAGGGCTCCCCCCACCCCCTCCAGGGATGACATACGGGAGCAGAAAGGAAGCCCAGCCAGCTCACCTGTGTCGTTCCTCACGTCCCGAGGTCCCTGGCCACTTTCCAGACCTTCTTATGTTGCTTGCTGTGTTATGTTCTGGGTTTTCAGTCTAAAAGGGAGAACTAAGGAGAAATGGGTTTACTCCATCTTATCCAGACCTGGAAGCCTGAGTGATTTTTCAGAGCTTTATCGTCTTATCTTCTATTATGTTTTCCATTTTTGCTATTATATTTTTAATTTTCAAAATCTACTTTTTACTCTTTGAAAGTTCAGTGGTTGCTGTTAGCAGCCGCCCCTGCGCTGAGGCTGCGAGGTGCACCCACACTGTCTACTCGTGGGGGGCTGCCAGGGGGTCACAGCCCCCTCGGGCCGAGCCGGGCTGGGCGGCACCGGGCTCCATGCCCTCACAGCCGGGCCGGCAGCATGGAAAAACGCCTTCGTCACTCCCCGACAGTAAAATGAGCCTAGTTCTGGCTGGTCTCCATCTGGGCTGGCGGCACCGCAGGTCGCTGGGGGTCGTGCTCGCCACGCGCCCATGGCTCGTGCAGGCAGAGCTGGCGCTTTGCTGGGGGCACTGGCGCCAGCAGGTACGTCTGTGTCTTGGGCCCATCTCTCAGCTCCCGAATGCACGTGCCTGGGAGACAAGTGGGAGAAGGACTAGGTGCCTGCCCACTGCTCCACGGGGGTGTGAGCTCAGCTTCGGGGCTGACCGGTGACCCCAAGTCCAAAGTCAGGTTCTCCCTCTCCCGGGATGAACCTTCAAACAAGGACGGCCACCCCGGGCTGTGCGAATCCTTCTGAGTTTGCCCCTCGCACCCCGCTCCACATGTGCCACTTCTGGTGTAACTGCTGACTCCACCTCCGGAGACTGGGGGGTTCTGCAGGGGGCGTGCCGTCCAGGGCCCTGCTGTGGCCTAGGAGTCCACTTTCTCCATTCTGCTAAATCAGTTTCCCGCTTTTCTGCTCCCCAACTTTTGTTGCTCTTATTTTCTCTCCTGTTGTCTTCATCCTAATGGGTTGATGTCTTTAGAAAGTCACTTTACTATAACTGCAGTGAGGTTCCAAGAGAAAGCAAGGGTGACGTGTCCAATGGGTCATGTTTAACCAGTATATCTATTTTTAGTTACAAAATATATACATGCTTATTAAAAACATTCAACTGTACAAAAGTATGTAAAGTATAAAGGTATCCCACACCCTCCCTTTAAAGCTCTACTCCCAGTTTATGACTTTATGATTTTCTGTCCAGGCACTTGAGTTTTGCATCTTTAAACATATTACACATATTTTTTGTAAGCATGTATATACAAAACGAGTTCATTCTTCTTAACAGCTGCTAAAGTTCCCTCCTATGGCTGCAATAATTTACTTCACATGTTCCCAGCTGCAAGAGTTTCACCTTGTTCAGGTTTTCATCTCCATAAAGCTGCAAAAAAATAGCCTTGTCCCATTAAACTCACCACCCTCTCTCTCTACATGGGACATGACTCTCAGGGGTGTGGACCTTCCTGGCAACGTGGGACAGAAATCCTAGAATAAGCTGAGATTCAACATAAAGGGATTGAGAAAAACTCTAGAATGAGCTGAGACCCACCATCAAGGGATTGAGAAAACCTTCTCGACTAAAAGGGGGAAGAGTGATGTGCTAGTTTGCTAGCTGCCGGAATGCAACACACCAGAGACGGATTGGCTTTTAATAAAAGGGGATTTATTTTGTTAGTTCTTCAGAGGAAAGGCAGCGAACTTTCCACTGAGGTTGTTTCTTACATGGAAGGCACAGGATGGTCTGTGCTGGTCTTCTCTCCAGGCCCCTCGGTTCCAACAACTTTCCCTGGAGTGACTTCTTTCTGCATCTCCAAAGGCCTGGGCTGAGCTGCAAGTGCTGAGATGAGGAATGCCGAGCTGCTTAGGCTGTGCTATGTTCAGCTCTCTCATTTAAGCACCAGCCAATTAAGTCAAACATCACTCATTGTAGCAGACACGCCTCCTAACTGACTGCAGATGTAATTAGCAACAGATGAGGTTCATGTACCATTGGCTTATGTCGGCAGCAACAAAACTAGGTATGTTCACCTGGCCAAGTTGACAACTGAATCTAACTAACACAAGTGAAATGAGACAAAATAAAGAGTCAATGGCTGAGAGATTCCAAACAGAGTCAAGAGGTTATCCTGGAGGTTATTCTTACATGTTAAAAAGATATCACCTTGTTAGTCAAGATGTAATGGAGAGGCTGGAGGGAAATGCCTGAAAATGTAGAGCTGTGTTCCAGTAGCCATGTTTCTTGAAGACGATTGTATAATGATATAGCTTTCACAATGTGACTGTGTGATTGTGAAAACCTTGTGTCTGATGCTCCTTTTATCTACCTTATCAACAGATGAGTAAAACAAATGGAATAAAAATAAATAATAGGGGGAACAAATGTTAAAATAAATTTAGATTATAATGCTAAGGATCAATGAAAGGGAGGGGTAAAGGGTATGGTATGTATGAATTTTTTTCTGTTTTCTTTTTCTGAATTGATGCAAATGTTCTAAGAAATGATAGTGATGATGAATATACAACTATGTGATGATATTGTGAATTGCTGATTATATATGTAGAATGGGATGATCATATGTTATATTTATGTGTTATATTTAAAAAAAATTAATAAAAAAATAAAAATAGCCTTGTCCCTCACCTCTGCACACAGAAGCAACTAGGAGGAATTTCGGGAAATGGAATTACTGGGCTGAGGGCACGGGATTTCTATATTGATGATATTGGCAAATACCCTCTCCCCCCGCCTCCCGGAAGGCTCTTGGGGGCACCGAGGGAGAAGGGAAGCGGGTGGCGGTTCCAGGGAGGCCAGCCCTGGGCGTCGCGCAGGGAGCTGGGGAGCCCTTCCCAGCCCGGGGCCTCAGTCCTGCCCCCGCGGCCTCCGCTGCCAGTAAAGACGCAGCTGCACCCCGAGCCCTGGGTGGGCGCCGCGTGTGGATGGGGGGAGGGCGGCGGGGTCCTGTCTGCAGCGCTTCCCCGCGATCCGGGCGAGTGGGCAAGGCCGGGGGGCTGCCCTGGGCCTTTCTGTGCGGCTGGGTCATTCGGTCACCGGCCACAAGCCGCCCGGGGAGAGGGGGCCTCGCCCGGGGACCCCCGAGAGGCGGCGTGGAGCCCAGGGCAGGGGCTCCCGAGCAGGCCCAGCTGTGAGCGCCCCGCCGGCCTGGTCCCCCCCACGGGCCGGTCTCACGCCGCCTCCCGGCCTTTGCCCCGTCTCGTCCCTTCCACGGCCCCACCGGCCGCCAAGCGCTTGCCGCTGCCCGCGCGTCCCCTTGGAGCCCCGAGCCGAAGCGGCCGCTCGGTGCCCGGTGCCCGGTGCCGGGTGCCCTGCCCGGGCCAGGCCGGGCGGGGAGGCCGCGCGGATTTTCGGAGCCCCGAGCTGAGGGCCTGGGACCGGCGCGGGCCTCCTCCTCCCCGGCTGCCCATCGCAGCGCCCGGGAACCAGCCGAGGGAGCCGAGGGAGGCGCCAGCGGGGCCACGGAGCGGCTTTCCCGTCGCGGGGGGCAGCGCCGACAGCAGCGCGAGCGGCCTGGGCTCCGTCCCCACGACGCCGACTCCGCCTTCGGGCTTGGGCACAGCCCCCGCTGTGCGCGGCGACACCGGCCCGGGGCTCAGGGGCCCGCACGGCCTCCCCGGGGCTCACGCTGCCCGCCGCGGCCGCCTGGACTCCCCCCAGCCCTCGGCCGCGTGTCCTCCCCGGGAGGCCGGCTGGGCTGAGGGGTCCTGCTCGAGGGCGCCCACTCGGCCTGTCTCCCTCCAACAGTCCTGCCGCCCCAGTCGCGGGTTCCAGCAGCTGCGCAGCAGTGGGTCCCCCACGGCCGGGAGCCTCGTGGGAGCCGCGGGAGCCCGCAGGGGCGCGCCCTTCGGCCTGCTCCAACGGGGGCCCATCGGTGCCCTGCGTCAGTGCAGTCTTGGACCCTGTGTCCAAAAGCAAAGCCGGCGAAAGGGCCGAACACCCCCCTTTCTCCGTGATCCGTCCCCGCGTAAAGGGCGAGCCCGGCTGGCTTCCCTGAGGCAGGGCCTTCATGCAGCCTCCGCCTCAGGAGCAGCGCACAGCTGCAGCCCAGGCAAGGGCCCCTCTCCCCACCGAGGCGGCCAGGGCCTTCCACACCCATCTTCAACCTGAGCCCCCCAGCACCCCCGCAGCCCCCACCCGGTCCTTCCAACCCCCCCCCCCCCCCCCCCCGCCCGCGAGACCCGGGTCCCCACAGCCCACTCTCACATGGCCCCCCGGCTCACCTTCCCCCTGCTCCCATGGCCCCCCAGCCCACCGTTCTCCGGTCCCCAGTCCCCCCAGCACCTGGCCCCGCCTTCACACCAACAAGGAGGTGCCACTGGTGCAGGTAGGTCCAGGCTCCAGGGCACCCAAAGGTTCAAAGCTCTCAAGTGCATGCACCCAGGCCCTCCACTGCAGGCCTCGGGGTCTCACCCCTCCCTTATCAGGGCCCTGACGTTTGTGTAGGAGACTCAGGCTCCCAGTGCACCCCTTCTTGAAACTGCCACTGTGCCCACATCTAAGCCCTGCATTGGCCCTTGGGCATGTGGTATGTGGTCTCTCTGGACAGTCATTTTCTTTCCACAGCCCTTAAAATGACAATTTCCCTGGACATCTCAAAACCAGAGATGTTACTGAGCCAGAAAGTGGCCCCCTGCGCCCCTTCCACCCCATTCCAGGGACAAGGAGTATCACCGAGCACTGGGGTGGGGACCCTGTCCCCCCTGTCTGGGGGCATCTAACTTCAGAATCAGTGCGGCCACTTCTGGGACTAACTGCTGTAGCTCAGGTGTCCTAGCTGTGGGACCTGAATCAGGACCCCCTGGCGAGCAATTAGAGTCCCCAGGAGAAAGCTGTCAGAGCTGGGACAGCAGGACAGGAAAGGAGAGGGGGCCAGGTGCGAGCTGTTTCAGGTGACCTGCTGCCTTGCTGGGTGCACGGAGCTCCGGGGCAACAACTGGGTGGCGGAATCTGTCGTGTCTGGGGGCAGGGGAGCAGCAACGGGCACTGGCCATGAGGAACCCTGGCACAGCTGGGCAACACAGCCCCAACTGCCCCAGAGCAAGGTGCTGGGCAGGTGGAAGGTGTGAGCCTGGGGCATCAGAGCCCGCCGCAGTTGCGGGACAGGCACGGGGCAGGGCAAGGGGCCCCACCTGCCATGAAGCTTGCACCCAATTCCCGTGAGCACTTTCACACGTTTATTTTCACTTAAACAAGCTTAAAATGCATATGTAGCAAAATTTATCAATCTTTTCTCTTTGTAGATTCTATTTTTGATTTGCTAAAAATCCTAGCCCATGCCCTCTATAAGACAGTTTTCTTTCAGTTTTCATATAATGTCTTTTTTATCTTAAGTATTTCACACATCTGGAATTCATTTTGGCCTGGCAGATGAGGATCTTCCAAATTTTCTTCCACATGGTTAGCCAGATGTTAAACACTATTATTGAATAATTCATCCCATGTCCACTGATTCGAAGTGCTACCCTGACTGCACTAAATCCTCATCTTCGCTCACGCCTCTTTCTGGATCCTGTGTGGCCCTGCATTGATCTGTCTATTCGGTGCGGATTCACGCTGTTTTAGTTAGTTTAGCCCACGATGTGTTTTATTCTCTGGTAGTGTAAGCCCCCTTCATTATTCTTTCATATTTTTACGTTTTTCTTGGCTGTTCTCATATATATCCAGATGATAATTAGAATCATCATATCACGTTCCAGAAGTCTTGCTGGGCTTTTGTACAAATTGCTTTAAATTTATAGACTGACTTGGAGGAAAATTACATCTTTACGATATGAAGTCTTGCAGTCCTGTAATATCATAACTCTCTCCTTTGAGTTGGGTCTTTTTATATAATGCCCTGATGTAGAAGATGTTTCTTTTTTTTTTACTTCCGTGGGTGTGGATTCAATTCAGTAACCATTTCTCACCCACCACTTTGCAGTGAGAGAGTCCCCCTTCCTTGGCAGAGGCTCTGGAGCCCGCCCCCATCAAAGAGGGGGTGCTGTGGGGCGTGTGAACCAGCAGTAGCCAATCAGAGAATATACTCCCAGGCCAACCCTAGCCAATCAGAGAGATCTTAGCAACCAAGCATAGCCAATCAGAGAATGCCACTTCCAGGAAAGCCCTAGCCAATGGAGGTGCCATTCCCAGACCACCCCCAGCCAATGGGAGCACGCCATCCTCCTCTAGCCAATGGGAGCATGCCATCCTCCCCTAGCCAATAGGAGCATGCCATCCCCAGGCCACCCGCAGCCAATGGGAGTGTGCCATCCTCCCCTAGCCAATGGGAGCATGCCATCCGGAGCACGCCATCGTCCCAGCCAATGGGAGTGCGCTATCCCCGTCCCCTGTCGCCGGCCTCTCACACGCTGACCTGGGCTGGCACGCGGCGTCCGGGTCTCGGTGGCGGCTGCAGGACGGTCCGGCCGTGGGATTCCCGCCTGACTCCGCCAAGCCCTCGGCCAATGCGGTGGCCCTGAGGTCGCTGCACAGCTGGTGCCCGAGAGCAGGGAGGGTGGAGCCCGGGGCCGGTGCTCGGGGCTCTCGGGCTTCAGAACGCAGGTGGAGCCGCGGGGTCCCCAGGGCAGAGGTCAGGGCTGCCCCGCGGCCTCCCGGAATGTCCTGCGGGAAGAGGCCCGGCGGAGGGACCGCGGCAGGTGGGGCCCGGGGCGCCCAAGGCCCAGGCCTGGCCCGTCTCCCCCGTGAGGAGGCCCCTGCGCGGCTGTTGGCCGGCCCAGCACTGGCCAGCTCAGACCGGCGGGCAGAGCCCCTGGGAAGGCAGTGGGACAGCCCGAGGCCCGCGGCGGAAAGCAGGAGACGCAGGCCAAACCCCGCCGCCTGCAGGATGCGCTGCCCGCTGGCCGAGGCGTCCGGACGGGTCATCCCCCGAGAAGGGACGGCCCTGGGCAGCCCAGCACCCCGCGATCTCCCTGCAGACAGGGGCCTCCTGAGGTGGGTGAATGACAAGAGGTGGGGGCGTGATGTCGGACCCCCGCTTCTCCCCACCTTTGCCGGCTTCGTGGTGTCTCCGGCAGGCAGGTGGCCATGGCTTGGCCCGCCGGACAGCTCCGTCCTTTGGGCGGTGGCCACGCAGCACGTTTGATGTGCACGGTAGATGCTTTCTAGCCAGCATGCCCCTGCTCTGTGTGACAAAATTATTTTCAGTAATAATCATGAATGAAATAATCGCTGTGGCTAGGAAACATATGCAGCCATGGAAACTCTCTTCTTGAACTTCATATATATAATCATACAGCAAAAAAATTTATAATTGAATTTTATAAAACCAGTTTATCTTAAAAAGATACAGTCTAGGCAACTTCTTTATATTCTTGAGTCATTTCTTTCTTTTTAAAACAATTTTAAAAAGAACAAATGTTGATTGAAAAAGTATTGCCCAAATTCAGTAAAATGTGTCAGATATAAACAAAAGTTTCCACTTAATGAGGAAATGTTACACTTTACAAGTCACACTGTGCCATTGTTTACATTTTAAGCTCAAATAAAATCCCCAAGTGATCACGTAGAATGAAGACATACAGTAACGCAGGTTCTGTTTGTCTTTGGAGCCTCTGGGTGTGGTAGGAAGGTAATAGCCCTCCCCCGGAATATGTCCACACCCCAATCCCAGGAACCTGGGAACCCGTTGCTGTCGCGGCAAAGAGGATTTGCAGAGGTGGTAGAAGGTAAGACCCTGTTATGGGGAGGTTGTCCTGGATTACCCAACATAGCCATATGTATTATCACTTCTAGGTATTGGTGGATCTAATTTGCCAATATTTGGTTGAAGATTTTTGTGCCTGTGCCCATGAGTTATTGGTCTGTAATTTTTTTCTTTTCTGGCTTTGTTAATAGGTCATGCTGGTCTCGTAAAGTAAGATGAGGAATTATTCTCTCTTCTTCGATTTTCTGGAAGAGATTCTATATGATTGGTATTATTTCTTCCTTAAATGTTTGGTACAATTTTCCAGTAAAGCCATCTAGGCTTAGAGTTTTCTTTGATGGAAGATTTTTTTAAACTACAAATTTTATTTCTTTAATAGATAAAGGACTATTCAGGTTACTTATTTCTTCTTGAGTGAGTTTTGGTAGTTGGTGTCTTTCAAGGAATTGATCCATTTAATTGTGTTGTCTAATTCATGGGCATCGAGTTGCTGGTCGTACCTCATTACCGTTTTGACGTCTGTGGGGTTTGTGGTGGTGAGTCTGCTTCTGTCCCTGCCACTGGTAATTTCTGTTTTCTTAATTATTTTCTTGGTCAGTCTGGTCTAGAGATTTTAAATTTTTGTGGAACTTTTGTCAGAGAATCAGCTTGTGGTTTCAAATTATATTCTCTATTCTTTTTCTGTTTTCAATCCCAATGGTTTGTGGGTTTACTATTATCTTTTAAGCCCTATCTTTATTATTAACCTTATCTTATACTTTATTATTTATCTTTTAAATACTATCTATTAAGGGTGATATCTATCCTTATTATTTCCTTTGGTTTACTTGGGTTTTATTTACACTTTTTTTCCTTTTTTTGGTTTTCTTTTATTAATTAAAAAAAATTAACAAACAAAACATCTAGATATCATTCCATTCTACATATACAATCAGTAATTCCTAATATCATCACTTTTTTATTTTTTATTTTTTTCTTAACATTTTTTATTGAGATATAATTTACATACAGTAAGCTACACAGATCTGAAATGCTTAATTCATTGAATTTTGATATGTATGTACACACTATGTGACCGCCAGTCAGATCAGATACAGAACATTTCCATCCCTCCAGGAAGTTCTCTCGTGCTCCTTCCCTCCCAATACCATCACACCCCTAGTTAAGGTGCCATCTTGCAAGGCATATACGTGGAATTATACAATTACACTGTGTACACTATCTTGGTGCCTGTTTCTTTTTTTTTTTTACTGAGAAATCTTCACACACACGTTCTATACATGGTTACAATCGGTGTCTCACAGAATCATCACATAGTTGTGTATTCATCACCATGATCATTTTTTTTAGAATGTTGCATCACTCCAGGAAAAGAAATAAAAAGAAGAAAGAAAAAACTCATACATACCATACCCCTTACCCATCCCTCTCATTGACCAGTAGTATTTCCATCTACCCAATTTATTTTACCCTTTGTCCCCCTTATTATTTATTTGTTATCTGTATTTTGACTGATCTGTCCATACCCTGGATAAAAGTAGCATCAGACAGAAGGTTTTCACAATCACACAGTCACACTGTAGACCTTATATCCTTATACAATCATCTTTAAGAATCCAGGCTCCAGTACACCATAAACTAAACACAGTTCAGCAGTTTCAGGTACTTCCCTCCAGCCGCTCCAGTACACCATAAACTAAAAAGGGATGTCTCTATACTGCATAAGAATAACCTCCAGGATAACCTCCTGACTCTGTTTGAAATCTCTCAGCCGCTGACACTTTATTTTGCCTCATTTTTCTCCTCCCCCTTTTGGTCAAAAAGGCTTTCTCAATCTCTTGATGCTGGGTCCTGGCTCATCCCGGGATTTCTGTCCCACGTTGCCAGGGAGGTTTATACCCCTGGGAGTCATGTCCCACGAAGGCAGGAAGGGCAGTGAGTTCACCTGCCGAGTTGTCTTAGAGAGAGAGAGGCCACGTCTGAGCAACAAAAGAGGTTCTCTGGGGGTGACTCTTAGGCCTAATTTTAATTACCCTTTGCAGAGATAAGTTTCATAGGGATGAACCCCAAGATTGAGGACTCGACCTATTGATTGGTTGTCCCCACTGCTTGCGAGAATATCAGAAATCCTCCACATGGGGAAGTTGAGTATTTCCCCCTTTCTCCCCATTCAAGGGGACTTTGCAAACACTTCCTTTTCACTGCCCAGAGTGCTCTGGGATTTATCAGGGCATCACTCTAACCTGGACCAGCCAACACAGTCTCATGTCCTAGTCGAGATTCCATGTACTTATGATGTTAACTAAACTGACCATACAAGTTAAATTAGGAAATGCACTACTCAAAATACAAATTTTGCACCAAATCAACATCTTTCCCTTTAGTCTCACACAGAAATTGAAGTTTTAAAATATGGATAATATCATCCTTTATCTTTCTGGTTTCTTAAGTTTGAAATTCTGATTATTGATATAAGACCTTTTTCTTTTTTAATATAGACACTAGTACTACAAATTTCACTCTAAGTACTAATTTAGCTGCACCTTACAACTTTTTATATGTTGTGCTTTTGTTTTAACTCAGTTCAAAATATTTTCTAATTTTGTTTAAGACTTCCTCTTTGGTGTTAGTTTCCAAATATTTGGGGATTTTCCAGATATTTTTCTGTTCGGGATTTGTAGTTCAATACTTTTTGATAAGGGAACATATTTTGTATGGTTTCAGTTCTTTTAAACTTATTAAAGCTGCCTTTATGGCTGAGAATAAGGTCTTTTGGTAAATGTGCCGTATGCACCAGAGGGGAATGTGCGTCTGGAGTTGCTGGGCGGCGCGCACTGTAAAGGTCAGTTAGACCCAGCTGGCGAGACTGTGGTTTATGACTCCAATATCCTTGCTCTTTGTCCACTAGTCTACCAGTGGCTGTGAGAGCAGGTTCAAGGCAGGTTGTGGATTTATCCAGTTTTCCTCGCAGCTCTTCAGTCGTTGCTTCATGTATTCCCCACCTTCGCCATGGGGTGAATGCACACAGAGGTTTTTCTTTCTGGTGAGGGGGTGAATTCAGTGACTTCCCCGTTTTATTATAATTTCCATCTTCATCCCTCGTCATTTTCCTTATTCTGAAACCTACTTTGAGGGATGTTAATATAACCACTAAGCTTGCTTTCTTCTCTTTTCTTTCTTTATATTTTTATTGTGGTGAGATATGCAAAGCAGAAGTATTGTTTTGATCATTCTAAACAGACCGTACTTTGGTAATGGGTATATTGAAAACACTGCGCAACTCTCACCACTGCCTCTCTCCAACTGTTTCCATCGTTCCTTCCAGTGCACGTACAGCTGAGCAGTAACTGCCATCCCCCGCTCCCGCCCCTCTTCACCACTGCCCCTTCTGCCTCTGTGCGTTTGCTTTTTCTAAGGGTTTCGGTAAGTGGAATTGTGCAATATCTGTCCTTCTGTGTCTGGCTTATTTCACTCAGCGTGACACCTAAGGTTCGCCCACTGGCAGTGTGGCCAGCACTCGCTTCTCGTGGGCGAGTGATAGTCCATCATGCGGACATGACACACTCTCCTTATCTGCCCTTTGCTGGTGGACACTCAGCTCTTGTGGAAAATGCTGCGATGAGCATCGGTGGACAAATGTCCGAGGCCCTGCCCCACTTCTTTGGTGTACGGACCTGGAGTGGAGTTGCCGGTTCATATGGCAGTTCCACGTTGAGCTTCCGGAGGAAATGCCTCCCGTTGTCTTTGGGTTCTGACACCTTTGCTATGAAGTGTCCTGGTGTGAGTTTCTTAGGGTCTGTCCTCTCCGTCTTCCCCCTGGCACTGCCCACTGCACTGTTCTAACACTTGGCCTACTCTTGGGTCAAAGTGGGAGAAAAAGGAGGAAAAAACACTGCAGAACTCACCCAGGTTTCAGGTCATTTTTCAGGTTTTGACTTCGGTCCCCACCCTGCTGCAATCATTGACTCTGGGCTCATCAGAGTTGTCTTCTGCCTTCTGTCCAGAGTGCTTAGAGGCCGTCAGTGGGAGAGAGGGGCTGTGGTCTGCCCCTGTCACCCTGGCTGGCACCAGAAGTCACAATACACATTTCTATTTTTTTTGCATGGGCAGGCACCAGAAATCGAACCCGGGTCTCCGGCACAGCAGGTGAGAACTCTGTCACTGAGCCACTGTGGCCTGCCTGACAATGCACATTTCTAATTGGCCGCCTTATTGGGCTCTTATGAGTGCTGATATTTTTTCTTCTTTTAAAATTAAAAGTATTTGATACAGATACAATAACATAAAGTACATATGCACATCGTGAGATTTAATAGCCCACAGGTGCCTGAGAGCCCTTGATTCTCCCTGGGTCCCTTCCCTGGTATTGTCCCCTGGCCACCACCGAGAGTGGTTGCTCTGAATTACTTTTTATCATCATATTGCTTTTCCTACCTACATGTGTGTCCATAATTATGTTGTTTAGTTCTCCACAGCCTGTGAAATGGGGTCACACTGCAGGTATTCTTGTGCAACTTGTCTTACTTGCTCAGAGTGAAGTTTCATCTACTGATGTATATGTCTGCTCCGGGTGTGAGTGCACGTCGGCGTGTGCAGCCTCTCACCGGGCCCTGGTCTGCACACTGAGAGTCCATCAGGGCTTGCATTGGCGTGGCTGCGCGGTCTGGAGTGAGCTCTCGGAGCAGCCATGCCACTTCACAGCCCTGCTAGTGCCGGAGTCTCTGCTGCCCCTGTCCTTGTCAGCACTTGGTGTTGTCAGGCCTCGCCCCTGTCTCGGGGGTGCGTGGGATGGAACCCCACAGGCGTCGTCTTCCTTCCAGGAACGCACCAGTATGGTGTGTCGCTGAGGTCTTGGTTAAGGAATTCTTCTTATGTCTCACTTGGCAGGGCTTCTTTAGTATGGGTGGATATTACTGAAAAAAAATGCTTTCCCTTCATCTGTTGAGATGACGAAAGGTTTTTCCTTTTTATTCCGTTCCTGTGGGGAGATGTGTAAATATGTTTTCTGATTTTAAAGCACACTTTGAATTCTGGAAAAAACCCAGTTTTGTCAGGATGCTTTATATATATATATATATATATTTTTTTTTTTTTTTTACACTGCTCGAGTGTTTGCTGAAAGTTTGGGATTTTGTGAGCGTATTTATTACAGAGATTGTCGTTGCTTTGCCTTTCTCCTCCTCTCTTTGGGGCATAATGATTTTCTAATCCTCATAGAACTAGCTGGGAATCCTCTTTTCTGGAAAACTTTGAAATTAGAATCATTTGGGCCTTGAATCTTTGCTAGAACTTGCAGATAAAACAATCTGGGCCCAGTTTTTATATTGTGGGAAGATTTCTAAAATACTGATTAAATCTTTGTTATTTTTGTAGTATAATTCAAGTTGACCCTTTAGGATTTGCTGTGGTAATTTGTATTTTCCTTCATCCATGTTTTCAAATTTATTAGTAAAAGATATTCACAATATTCTCTCATCAACCTTTTATTTTCCATTGTCACCTGTGGTAATATCCCCCTCTTCACTCCTAATATTTTAATTTTACTTTTCTGTCTTTATAAATTGTTTGGTCTTGCCCAGGTTTCATCAGCTATATTAGTTTTTTTCAAAGAACCAACTGTATCTTTGTTATTCCCCCCTGTTGGGTCCTTATTTTCCATTTCATTATCATCTGTTTTTATTTTTATTATTTTTCCTCCATTTTCTTTGGATTTATTTTGTACTTTTTGCAAGTTTTGAAATTAGATATTTAACTCATTAAGTTTTAGCTTTTCTTTTCTTCTAATATATGCATTTAAGATTATAAATTAATCTCTAAGCACTGTATTGTATTATATTCACTATCAGTTTGTGGGATTTCCATTATTGTTTAGTTTTAAGACATTTTTAAAATTTCCGTTACGAGACTTTTTTTTACCCATGAGTAATGAGAATCATGTCTTTAAATTTCCAAATGTATTCAGGTTTGGTTTATAAGATTTCTTTATTTGTTACCGCTCTCGAATCTAATCGGGTCGTGATCAGAGAAGGCTATTTCCAGGATACAAATTCTCCAAGTCTGTTGAGATTCGATTTATGCCCTAACATGTGGTCAGTTTTGTAATTTTCTTTGTAAGTGTGAAAAAGAAAGCGTATTGGCCAATTACTAGGTGCAGAGTTCTGTAAATACCATATAGATCAAGTTTGTTACTTTTTTGTGCAAGTCTTCTAAACCCGTGCTGATTTTTATCTGCTTGTTCTGTCAGTTACCAAGGGAAGTGGGTTAAAGCCTCCAGTGGGCTGGTGGATTTGTCAGTTTCTTCAGGCTGTTCTGTTCTTTGTTTTCTTTACAAAATTTGAAGCTATGCTAATAGGTCGAGACAAGTTCCGAATTAATTATTACATAGTCCAATAAAAACTGAAACTTCTTCATTATGTGGTGACCCTCTTTATCCCTGGTAATACTTTTGCAATATTCTTTTCCTTCCTTTTCCTTTCATCCTCTCTGTGTCTTAAAGTTTGAGGTGTGTCCCTTCCAAACAGTGGGCGATGAGACCGTGTGAACCTGTCTAATCCAACATTATCTTCTAACTAGAAAGTTACACTGTTGTAACTATTGATTTATTTTTATTTATTTCTGCCATCTTTTTTTTATACTCTCTCTTTATCATACCAATCTTTAGTTTCTGTTCTCCTCTCTTGCATTCTTTGGATTGATTAAGGTTTTTTATTCTCATTTCATTTTTTTTCCTACTCTCTGGTTTGCCCATTAGTTAGCTTTCTGCCCAGTGCATTAGCATTCTCAGTTTCTGACCCTACAAACCAGATGTTATCACGGTTGCTTGTTTAGATGTGGCCGTACAGCCGTAGACATTGAATGTGTTAGCGTCTGTCCAGATGCAGCCATGGGCTACCATTTTCTTTGCTTCCCATTCCTTCTAGTCTCAGACCTCCTTCTGGAAGCACTTTTCTTCCTTTTTTCTTCCCCTCAACTTTTAATTTTGAAACAATTTCAAATTTATGGGAAGGTTGCAAAAGTAATACAAAACCCCAACAAAGAACTCCCACCCACTCCTGCCAGCCAGCCAGGTGCCCCAGTTGAGCACTGTGGGGCCTTCGCTGTTGCTGTGTCACGTTGACTGCACCTGTCTTGGTCAGTTACACGTGAGCGTGTGCGCCATGTTCCCGGACACCTGATACTTCCACTCCCATATCCTGAGAACACGGAGGTTCTCTCGTGTCCACCTTCAGTGCAGTTACAGATCAGGAATGTTAACGCTGGGGTGACGCCTGTGCTTTCTACTCCGGTTTTTCATAAGCCCCAATTATGTCTTTCTGGGCCTTTTCTCCTCCATTCTTAGAGCCTGTCCAGGAGCATGTATTGCATTTAATTGTCATTGTCTCTTCAGTTAGTCTTTTCCCTTAACTTGTGGGCACATGTATGTGACAGAAACTTTCCCATCTCTGCCACTCCCCAGCACCCCGTTCAGTGGGCGTAGCAACATCCACGATGTTGAGTGACCCTCGCCACCGCCCACTGACAGCATCTGCCCCCCACCCCGAACAGGGACCCTGCACCTGTTTTGCTTTAGCTCCCTGTTCCCCTGCCCCAGTGACCTGTACTTTCCTTTCTGTCTCTGTGTGTTTGCATTTTCTGTTTCGTATAAGTGGAGTCATCTTTGAAGGGTGGTTTTGTTGTATATACAACTACACAGCTTTGCATCAACAATTATTTTCACTCTAAACTTTGAAGATATTTTCCCACTGCTTCGATGTTGACTTTCAATCTCTTGGTTGCACGCACAGGTCATCTGTCTTTTCTCTGGGGCTGCTTCTGGGGCCTCTGCAGCTTCCCCGTGATGAGGCACTGAATGGATTTCGCATCTTCCTCCCTTGGATCTCTTGGGCTTCTTTATTCTGAAAATTGTTGTCTTTCATCAATTCTGGGAATTTCTCCACTGTCAACCCTTCTAACAGTGCCTCTCTGCCATTCTGTAACACTCATGTAGACGTACATTGGACCTTCTCACATGCTCTTCCATGTCTCATCACTTTTCCTAGTTTCCACATTGTTTTCTCTCTATGCTGCACTCCTTGTAATTTCCTTGGGTTGACTTCCAGTCCACTGATTCTTTCTTCAGCCGTGTTCATCTGTTTTCAGTCCTTCCTCCGTAAGGCAGTCTGTATTTTCTTCAGGCTTGGTTTCTGGTGCACAGGATTTCTAATTCTCTATTCAGTTGTGTTTATTGGGTGTTTGGCCTTTCCAATGACTGGAATGTTTTTATGATTCTATTCTTTCTATCTTATTCTCTTCCTGGTCATTTTTATATTCTTTTATTCTTGCTCATGTTTTCTTTTCCCAGTTTCATTTTATATCCTGCTTTTGGTACATCCATTTCCATGGCCTAGGTGGACCCAGGTGTGTTGTTTGTTATTTGGGCTAATCTTTTACATGTTGCCTCATTTCTTTGTATGTGACGTGATTTTCAAAAACAGAGTGTGGTGTGTGTGTGTGTTTGAATTTGTCTGAGGCCTGAATTCAGCTGTGCCCCTCCAGAGAAAATGTGTTTGCTTCCGGCAGGTCCCTGGAGCACTACAGGTTTGGAGCTGCCTTAAATGGCAAGGGTTTTTTTATTTTGCCCTTTTACATTTTTAATCATGTGAAGAGTATAAATTCATGTCCCAAGCCCTTATCAGGGCAGGCCAGTGCCACACATTCTCAGGGGATTGAAAACAAAGCAGAACTCTTCCCAATACCAAGGCTGAGACCAGTTTCCTGCTGGCCAGGGGCCACAGAGTTTCCTTGTTCGCTCTCTCACGCAGGATGGCCCTTCCTGAGTGGTAGCCTCTGACCTGCCCCCAGCTTTGTGACCCTAGCTTGGTGCCCAGTCCCCGGGCATGGAAGGCTGTCAGTGCCCCGCCTGCCCTAGGGCCCCAGCCCACACCCCCAGCGTCATCTGTGTGGCCAACATGCTGCTTTGTTTAGAGGCCACCTCGCAGCCTCTGGTCCAGTGCCCCTCACAGGCCAGCCCACGTCACAGGCACCTGGAGAGCTGTCCGCAGACATGCCCGGACCCTACTGCCAGAGCCTCTGGTTGCAGGGGTGTGGGATGTGGTGCAGGAATTTGCCTTTCTAACAAGTCGCAGGCGACTCAGTGCTGCCAGCACAGGGACCACACTTTGAATGCATCCCTTTTACTGGCATAAAGCACCTGGAGGTGTGACAACCCCGGGAGGAGCAGTGTGCCCCTGTCCCAGGGATCTCCAAGGAAGCCAGTGCACCTGCCTTCAAAGGCATGTCCAGTTACTTGCAACCTTTAGCAAGCAGCAGAATCACCTGAGCAGTTATCTCAGGAGGGTCTGTCTGCCATCAGTGGTTTGCATTGGCTTTTCAAAGAATCAGTTCCCGTTTATAATCTTTCTTAACATACATGGTTTTTCATTTATTAATTCCTTCTGCTTTCTTTCTTTTTGATGTCATTCTTATGTCTTCTTTGATTTTACAATTTCTTTTTTTTTTAATTGTTTTTATTACTTTTTTTTTTTTGACATAGGCAGGCACTGGGAATTGAACCCGGGTCCTCTGGCATGGCAGACAAGCATTCTTGCCTGCTGAGCCACCGTGGCCCTTTACAATTTCTTCTTAAATCATGAAACTATCTTTAAACCTATGTATTTTTCATCTTTACTGACCTGCCTTAATCCCACTGTGTGGTTTTTTGTAGTGGTTAGGAGATACTTTGTTGATGGGGTGAAGCAGGACGTTCCTTGGGCAGCTCCGTGGAGGACAGTGCCCCCTGGCCCCTGGCCCTTACACTGGGGGGTGGGCGCAGAGGGCCCCTGCAGGCTGCCCGCAAGCCCCGTCACCCTCTTCCAGCCCTCCTGCCTGCTGGAGTTTGCTGCGCAGTGAGGACAGAAAGGCCTGCGGTGATACACGCTCTCGTGGCGTGGCCTGAGCACGGGGGAGAAGTGCCAGGGCCCTGTGCCAGGACCGGCCAGGGCGTATTTGAGCAGGAATGCAAAGTGCGGCAAGCAGAGAGGAAAGAAACACATACAACGGTCACCAAAGAACTCGGTGGTTTGCAGTGTGACTGTCCTGGGGCCCGAAGCGGGCGCATCCTGACACTCGGGGGCGGTGGGGGGCCGCGGCGCTGACCTGCCCCTGTGCGGAGCCTGGGCAGTGCGACGAGGAGCCCGCGGCGCCGGCAGCAGTGGGTGCAGGGTGAGCCGCGGGTGGAGGCGCTGGGGCCGGGCTGGGCGGATGCGACATGCTCGCGGCTGTCTCGTGTTCGGGAGCGGGCGGCCGGGGAATTCATTGAGCTGCACCTGCCATCTGTCGCACCTCAGTATAAATATACATCGTGGCCCTCCGAGGGGACTGGAACCCATGGCCCGGCGCTAAGGCCGTCCTCATCCCCCACGGCCTCGGGCAGCGACCCACCGGGGCGTCCCCGTGGGAAGGGCCAGGGGGGCCCTGCGACAGTCCAGAAGCCCCTCGCGGCCCACCAGGTCCGCCCACCCTGGGGTAGCTGGAAATTGAGATATTTTGGAATGCTGCTGGCGCAGGTGCAGTGATGCAGGGAAAAGAAGACTGACAGGAGCCCAGAAGCGGGGCTGCTGGTAGCAGGGCTCTGACTTCTGCAGGCCCAGCAGGGTGTGCCCGGGCCAGGCCGTTGAGTGGATGCTGCCCAGACAATTAGTTATTCAGGTGGAAAAAATGGAATTGAATTTCTCTCTCGCATCATAAATAAAGATCACTTGTAGGAGACGCCAGCGAAGATTGCCTGTGGCCCGCCAGGTAGGGAAAGCTCACTTAGGCAAGACAGAAAGCGCCGACTTAAAAGTCAAAGACTGATAAATTAGCCCCGGGAACTAGTGTTGACCAGATAACGTGAAGAGGTCGAAACTGCCAGACACGCGCGGGGGAGACACAGTCCGAAGGGGCTTAGCATCCGAAGGCCAGCCTCCGAGGGCACCATGAGCCCCGAGAGACGTCAGCCAGACAACGGCCGAGTGTCCGCGGTTTGCACCCCAAGGCCCGAGGAGGCAGCACCCACCCGGGATATGAAGCCAGGGCTCCGGCCCCAGCCGTGGCAGGACGAAGCCCGGGAGCTCGCCGTCCCGCTGGAGGGAGCACAGGGGGCTCGGTACCCGGGAGCTGCCCTGTCCTGGGGGTCACCCAAGAAGCCGGACAGAGGCCACCTGCAGGTCAACACGTGGATGCCCTTGCAGCCCCATCCACTGCTGCCCATGCTGGAGGCCCCTGAGGGGCCCGTGGATGGGCATGGGGGCAGGGGTGCAGGTACAAAGGTGCAGGGGCACAGGCGGGGGCACAGATGGAGGTGCAGAAGGCGGGTGCACAGGCAGGGCATGCACAGAGCAGGTGCACAGGGGTGGGGTGGCAGGGGTGCACAGGCAGAGCATGCACAGAGCAGGTGCACAGGGGTGGGGTGGCAGGGGTGCATGGGCAGCATGTGCACAAGGCAGGTGCACAGGGGTGGGGTTGCACAGGTGCGGTACACAGGTGCACAGGGGCAGGGGTGCACAGGATGGATACACGGGTGGGGTTGCACGGGCGCAGGTGCGCAGGACGGATGCACAGGCGGGGTTGCATGGGTGCATAGTGGGTGTCATGCGGCGGTGGAGGGAATGCAGGGCTGGGAGGGTTGCAAGTGCCAGTGGCCGAGTGGAGGGGCCAGTCTGGGCAGGGCACCCATGGCACGGCCCCAGGAAACGCAATGGGTCAGGGGGAGGTGGGCAGGGTGCAGGGGGGCACAGGCCCTCTGGGGCAGCGGCTCTGTCCCTTGTGACCCTGGGGGCTGGACCTGAGCCAGGGACCCATGGGCTGGTTACCTGTCCCCATGGCCGTCAGCTGTGACATGTCCACATCAGCCGGGAGGTGAGCAGGGGGCTGGAGGGGCACGGGGCCTCTTTGTCCTATTGGCTCAATTTTTCAGAAAACCAAAAACTGCCCTAAGAAATAGTCTGTGCATTTAAAAATATAGTAAGGACCCACAGCCCGTACAAAGGTGGTACTGGCTGCACAGCAGCGTCTCGCAGGAGAGGAGACACGAAGGAGGAAAGACCCATGGAAAGGCTGTGGGAGGTCCCGCCGAGACCCACTGGCATCCGTCCCGGGCCTGGAATGGAGGATGTGAAGCGTGGGCGACGGCTGGGCAGCCAGAGCCGCACCTGTTCATGGAAATGCAAACTGGTCAAGGGACTTCGGAAAAAGGTTCGGCTCTAGCTGGTGAAGCTGACAGTTTGCAGGAGATGAAATCAGCTCCTGGTTAATCTCAGGACATTTCTGCACGTGGGCTGGAGGGGACGGGTGCGGGAATGCTCAGAGCACGCTGCTGCTGGAAGCAAAACACTGGACATGGCCCAGGTGTCCACCGACATTTGGTGAGGGACGAACACGTTTTGGTGAACGACACCCTGTGAGGAAGGAGCTGCAGGATTGCACGGAGTAAGCCCCAAAGCACACGAGTCACAGCACACGCGGCTCAGCACATGCCCGTCTGACTGCCGTGGAGAGGGCGAGCCGAATCAGGTGGGTGGGTTCGGGACCATGGGGCTCACGCTGGTGGTGTAGGGCGGGTGGGCCCCTGGGGTCTCTGCATTGTCACGCCCCATGAACACGCCGGGCCCCACGAGCTCGGCGCTGTGTACCCCAGAAAGACCAGTTCTAAATGCAGTGTGTCCCCGCGGTGAGGGCGGTGGAGGTGGCCCCTCCAGGTGTGGCTGCACTGGGCAGCAGGACAGGCTCAGGGCCCGCCACAGCCGAGGCCAGTGGGAGTGAGTGGCCATGTGGGCCTCAGAAAAGCCAAGGTTGGGGGTGGCCAGGAGCTGGCCTGGAAGGTCATGGTGCTCGGGGAGAAAGCAGCACCCGCTGATGCCCAGGACCCCAGCCCAGCCCGTCCCATGGCATCAGCCTTTGCGTGGGGCTCGTGCCGCCGCGGGGCAGGTGGGACAGGTGTGTGGCCTGTGACGTCGGTTAAAGCAATTCCAGACGCCCCGTGATTAACTGAACGTCGTGTGACCAGACAGCTTGAGGCAGTTCACACCTGATGTGAATATTTTCTGTCAACATTATTTACATTTCCAGTGAAATGGACAGAGGCTGCGAATGTTTAGGCTGAGTCTGTCTCACCTGGTGCCACACTAATCGCTCGTCCCTGCACATCGACTTCATGTCACTTCCCAGAGGTTGGAGCACATCTTTACGCAGGAAATGCCAGACGGGTCTGCTGCTGAGCCGGTAACGTGTTTTCTGAGTGTGTGTACACCTGAGTGTGCACCTGAGCGAGTGTACACCTGAGCATGTGCACCTGTGCGAGTGTACAGCTGAGCGAGTGTACACCTGAGTATGCGTACACCTGAGTATGTGTACACCTGAGTGAACATACACCTGAGCGTGTGTACCTGAGCGAGTGTACACCTGAGCATGTGTATACCTGAGTGTATACTTGAGCATGCACACAGCTGAGTGCATACACCTGTGTGCATACACCTGAGTGTGCACCTGAGCATGCATACACCTGAGCGAGTGTACACCTGAGCATGTGTACAGCTGAGTGTGTGTACACCTGAGTGTGCGTACACCTGAGCGTGTGTGCACCTGAGTGTGTCCTTACTTTGCTTCTATAAATGAAATTGAACTGATCGGAGGGTGAAGTCCTGCCCACTGCACCCCTGCCTTCCAGATGCGCCTGTCTTTGCCCCTGTCGCCTTAGTGTCCAGGATGGAAGGGCAGAAGTAGGAGCTGGTCTCCTCCCCTTCTCCTTTGTAGGACTCAGGCTTTTGCAGCCTGGATGCTTAAGAAGCTTTTATTTTGGATCCCCTGGGAACGCAGGTGGCGTTCGCTCATGCGCTCGGGCCTGGCGAGTCTGGAGCTGCTGGGCAGCTGGGCGGCCTCCTCTTCTGCTGCCTTTGCTCCCTCTGGTCCTCCGTCCTCCTCGCCTGTCCCCCCAGCCCCGTCTCCCGTACTCTGCGGTCAGCCCCCGCCTGGCCCTTGGCTGCCCGCTGCCTCCCACGGGCATTTTCCTCCTGCACGTGGCTTTCAGTTTCCTAAGGCCCTTGCCTCGTGCCGTTTCCATCTCCCCGTGGCCGCGAATAGAAGGCGCACCTGGGACCTGTGGGCGGGGCCGGGCTGCAGCCGCGTGGCTGCCCTTTGCCTGCGCGGGGACCGACTTCGGCGTCTACACACCTAGCAGGGACCGGCCTCAACATTTAAATGCGTTCACACAACAAACGAATCCAAACTAAAAAAAATTTAACCAATTAAAATTTCCCGTATATTTAGATATTGATTACAAACCTTAGCTAGTCAAATTCTCTTAAACATTTAATTGAGATCACAAGCCTGATAGGCGGGAATTGCTTGGGCGGCCCCAAAGCCCTGGATGAGTGGGCGAGGCCGGCGGGTGCCGGGACCGGGGCCCACGCGCGTCAGGGCCTGGGGGCCTCGGCTCAGCGGGGCGGGGAGATGGCTTCCTGGCGCTGGAGCGGGTGCTCAGCCTTCGGGCCGGCTGGCACGGGTGTCCGGGTGTCCTTCTCGCTCTCCACTGCCTTTATCCGTCCCCAGGGCCCCTTCCGTGGCCACAGGAACCTTCCAGAAACAGCAACGTCCTGGGCAACGGCCGGCCCGCCTTGGGCGCTGAGGCCGCGCGCGTCGCCCCGGGGGACGGGCTGCTCAGAGGCCCAGCGGGAGGAGCGGCAGCCCCGGGGGCAGGCGCCACTCACAGGGGGCCCCTGGGGTCTGGGCGGGCCGGGCCGCCCCCGGGAACCCTCTCTCCCCACAGCTCAGGTGCGGCCGCCGCTCTGTCCCCTTCCCGGCCCTCCGTCCCGTGCCCACCGCCCCGCGGCCCTCCCTGCCCCTCCGGCGGCCCAGCTCCCTAGAAGGGCCGAGCCCCCTTGTGGGGCTCCCCAACCCGAAAACCAACGACCCGCCGCGGGCTCGCAGCCTGCGGGTCCCCGTCCACGGACTCAAGGTGTCCAGCGAGCTTGAGTCATCGGCTTTCACTCGCCTTGCTAAGGTGGCCACGCCGTGCACGACAGAAGTCCTTTAAGGTGGCTCGTTTGTCCTCTTGGGGGCCCCTGCACTCGGGGGCCCTGATGCCCCTCCCAGGACGTCCCCAAGGGGTCCCGGCCGCGGTCAGTGCACATGGCGGGGGCGGGGTGGGCGCGGCCGGAGACCATGGCTCCTCCTGTCACTGGCCGCAGCCGCAGCGCCTCGGGTCGGCCGGACGCTGGGGGTGCCACGACCTGCGCCGGCGCAAAACCTGCCGGGCCCCTCCGGAGCCGCGTCTGCGCCCTGCTCCACGACCTGCACCTCGGCCCGCGGCATGGGCGCTGCTCTGCTGGCTTCTCCGTGCCCTGGCGGGAGCACCCCTTCACAGTGACCCCGGCACGCCTGAGGAGAAGGTGTCTGCCAGGACCAGGAACCTCAGAACATTCCCACCCGTGACCAGTGCTTTCCGAGGACGGCTGCAGCTGGGCAGGTGCTAAAAACGACCATGAGAAACAGAAATGCAAGTGCCCGCCGAAGGGGGTCCGGGGAGCACATGGCAGCCACCCTGCAGCCCACCCTGTACCCGAGGCGAGGTAATGGCAAGAGGGATGGCCATAGTTTGATTTTACTGAAAACAGAAGTAATGCAGGATTGTCTCAACTCCAAGTACATGTAAATGTGTGTGTATATGTTCACATTTATTGATGTGTACATTAACATATGTGTGGACATGTGGCATATAAAACTAATTTGCATGGATATGTTTACTGACAGTTTGTTACGGGTATCAACGCATGCATGTCATGGGGTTGGGGCGGTGTGCCTTGTGCCATGGGTGTGACCACACGCCTCTCTGCACTGCGTGTCATGTAGATCGTGCCGTGTACCGTGTGCCCTGGGTGTGACCACATGCCCCACTGTGCTGCATGCCATGTAGATCGTGCCGTGTACCGTGTGCCCTGGGTGTGACCGCTTGCCTCTCTGCGCTGCGTGTCATGTAGATTGTGCCGTGTGCTGTGGATGTGACCACATGCCCCTCTGTGCTGTGTGTCATGTAGATGGTGCTGTGGCATGTGTGTCATGGGCGTGACCACATGCCATGTGGGGGCAGCACTGGGGCCCAGCTCCTCCTGCCTGGGGTAGGTTTGGTCTGACCTGCGCTGAGGTCTGGGCTGCGTGGCCTGGGCTCAGGCTGTGGATGAGCCAGAGGATGTGGGGGCCGTGGACCCTTGTTTGCTGACCCCAGGACCATGGTGCCCTCGTGCTCACCCAGCAGCTGCTGCAGGGTGCTCCCGCACCTGGGAGCCTCCCCAGCTGGTGCTGCTCCCTCTAAGAGCCACCCAAATGGTTCCCAAAGCCCGTTTCCCATTGGGCAGAGCCGACCCTTGCGTGCGCCCCCACCCCCGCCCCCACCCCGTGGAGACCCCCAGCTTCTGCCTGGGCCCAGGGTCAGGCAGCGGCAGGCCTGGGGTGGCGTGTGCAGAGAGCTGCTCTCTTCCTGTGATGCCCAGTGGTTTTCATTTTCTAGTTTCCAAACATTTGACCAGGACCGGGTATGACTGTGATGGAAATCAAATTGTGGTAGTTAGGGTCAGCTGTCAACTTGGCCAAGTGAAGGCACCTAGTTCTGTTGCTGTGGACATGAGCCAATGGTACGTGAACCTCATCTGTCCCTCATTACATCTGCAGTCAGGTAGGAGGCATGCCTGCTGCAATGAATGATGTTTGACTTAATTGGCTGGTGCTTAAATGAGAGAGCTCAGCATAGCACAGCCCAAACAGCTCAGCCTAGGCCTTTGGAGATGCAGAAAGAAATCACCCCGGGGAAAGTTGTTGGAACCCAGAGGCCTGGAGAGAAGGCCAGCAGAGATCGTCCTGTGCCTTCCACATAAGAAAGAACCTCAGTTGAGAGTCAGCTCTGAAGAACTATGTTTTTAACGAAATAAATCCTCTTCTATTAAAGCCAGTCCATCTCCGGTGTGCTGCATTCTGGCAGCTTTGGCTGACTGGTACACAAATTGAAAGCCCAGCATGCGTTTGCTCAGTTTAAGTCCCTCCCCCAGCTCCCCCCTCTTGCAGGGCTGCAGGAGCATGGGCAGGTGGCAGAGAGAAGGGCAACTGCAGGCCCCTGGGCCTGATGCAGGCTGCCATCGCAGGGCAGGTGGAGCAGCTGAGGGCAGGGGAGGCTCCAGCCATCGCAGGGTTGGAGGAGCAGCTGAGGGCAGGGGAGGCTCGACCATCGCAGGGCAGGTGGATTAGCTGAGGGCAGGGGAAGCTCCGGCCATTGCAGGGCAGGAGGAGCAGCTAAGGGCACAGGTGTCTCTGGCCATCGCAGGGCAGGCAGATTAGCTGAGGGCAGAGGAGGCTCCGGTCATCACAGGGCAGGCAGAGCAGCTGCTGGCACGGGGACTCCGGCTTTCAAGGACGCGGCTTCCAGGAAGAGGCGGGAGCCAAGAGTCCAGCCACCTGTCCTGGGCTATATTTAGCCACACGGGCCCCTGGGCCCATTTAACTTTGTGGCCAGCCCAGAAAGGGTTAAGATGCTCCACCAGTGCAAATTAGTTTAATTAATCCTTTTCATCAGTTGCAAATATACCTTCTGAACCCTATTAAAAACATGAATATGCAAATGCAGACCTTTTTAAATTCTCATTTTCAAGGACTTGGTGTTGGGGTTTGATTAGTGAATTCTGTTAACAGCCTGTAAACCTGGCAAAATTGAATTTCCATTTTAAGTGAAAAAAAAAAGTGGGGTGGGGTGGGGGGGATGGCAGGGAGGCTGTTGGTAATTAAGCTAATTGCAGACTCCCCCTGAGGAGGCCCTGCAGAGAGCGGGAGGCCGTGGATGGGGCGGCCCCCGGGCAGGAGGGGTGTTCTCTGCCCCTTCTGGCCCCGTGGGGACCAGCCGCCCCCTCAACCTCGCCCTCCCAGCCCCCACCCTCTGCTCGAGGCATCCAGCTCCCTGCTGCCCCAGGGTCCCACCTGGCTCTGCCACCCCCAGGGGGCCCCCAGGCAGCTGCCCTCCCTGGGTTTGGGGGGCTGTGGACAGGGATAGGAGTGGACACGCAGGCGGAAGGAGCTCATGCAGCAGGGACCGGAGCCCCTCGGGGGGCGGTGCCGTCCAGGCCCCAGGGAGTGGGAGAGAAGCTGGCGAGTCCTCGCAGAGTGTAAATGCATGCCGGGTCCCAAAGACGGGTGCAAAGAGGACTGCCAGAGATCTCACTAAATGTTTTATACTGATTGCATGTTGAAAACATAACAATTTTGGATATATTGCAGTAAATAAGATATATTTACCAAGAATAGTTCCAACTGATTCTTCCTTTTCATGTGGCTACTGACATTTTGAGCTGTGATTTGAAAGGGCTGAGTGGGATTCACATGCTCGTGCGGCACAGCCACGCCTGGGGGGGCACTGCGCAGGAGCCGTGAAGACGGCCGGGTGCATGGAGGGCGCGTGGCACGCCCCGTGTGTACAGGACGATCTGCGGTAAACGAGGCCCGCACAGGCCAGCGCCCGGTGCCACTGCGGGTCCTCCGGGCAGGGGGGGTCTGGGGCGTGGGCGCCTGTGGGCAGCAGAGGCCCGAGGAGCGAGTGGGCGGCATCTGCTCAGGGCCTGCAAGGAGCCCTGCGGCCGAGAAAACCCCAGACGGCTCCGCTCTTAGGCAGGGAGGGGCCGGGGCCACCCGAAAGGGGGTTCCCAGCAAGGCTGGGCTCCTCGGCTCCCTGGGTGTGGGTTTGGTTCTGTTCTCCTTTAATATGTCAGGAATGGCAGTTCTGAGGGATGCGTCAGCTTCACGTTAAACTGAGAACCCGGCACTGCTCAGTGCTGTCGTTTCCTACGGAACTTCAGTGTTTTGGAAACGATGATGACAATGACAGGAGAGGAAACAACGCAACAGATCCTGTCTGCTTTTAAGGAAAACTTCCAAGACATGCGTTAAGTGAGAAAAACTAGGCTGCAGAACCGCACACACACACAGGCACACACGCACACACAGACACACAAATGCACACACACAGGCACACACAGACACACAATGCACACACACAGGCACACACACACACACACACCACAGGAAGGGAAACGGCACGCCCCTCTTCCCCTGTGCAGTGCAGACCTCTGCAAAGTTCAGAAGAGCTGGGACGGAGGCTGCACAGACACTTCCTGCCTTTCTCCTTTATTGATGGATTGTTTTTTTTTTACACTGAAACTGCAGTCAAAGATAAAGGAAAAACTAGACAGCTGGGTCAGGCTGGGCCTGGTGGGTCCCGGTGTCCCCGCCGTCGGCCCACCCTTGGTGTGTGGCTTTGGGCCAGGCTCCACGCACTGTGCACACGTGTGTACATGGTCTCATCTGCACACAGCCGCACACACACGGTCTCACATGCACCTGCGTGCACAGGTCTCACACACGTGCACACACAGTCTGAGTCCCTGGGGCTCCGGGTCCCCTGGCCGAGCCCCACCCTGCCGGGCCCTGGTGTGTGTGACCCTGGTGAGCCCCCTGTGACCACCTGCCACAGCTCCAGGCTCCTGGGGAGGCAGAGGAGGGGAGGGCAGCGTCCGGGCAGGAGAGCCCAGGGGCTCAAAGAGCCTCTTGGGCGGCTGAATAGACCTGCAGCAACCAGGGTGGGTGCACAGAGGGGTGGCGGGGCGCCATGTCCAGCTCCTGGCGGCCGGTGCTCTGCCTGCCGTGGCCCAGCCTCGGAGGCACCCGCCCACCTTGGGGCCTGCTGGGGGCACTTGGGCTCCAAGGGGTACATGGGGCTCCCTGAGGCTTCTGGGTGGAAGGAGGGCAGGACAGCTGTGGGGGGCCACGTGAGGTCCTATGTGGGCTCCTGAGCACCCTGCAGTGGGGGGGGGGGGGGCCAGGGCCAGGTCGCCTGTCCTGCAGTGGAGTGGGCACGCTGGCTGGAGGTTCTTCTCTGTGTCCCCCTCCCTCTGCTGCTCCCCAAACCCTTCTAACCCTTTTCTGCCCGGGTGGGCATTTACCCCACATGGTCACAGAGGACTCCACCCCTGGGGTGTCCCTGCCAGGCGTCCTGGACTGCACCCCAACCCTGGTCTCTTTAGGGCCTTCCCTGGCCCCTTGCTGCCCTGGAGGTCGAGGGGGTCTGATCCCCAGCCTCTTTCCGGCCCCCGTCTGCTTCCAGGAACCCCCCTGCCTCCTGGCCCCAGGCTGCCCTCTTGGTTTCCCTCTTGCGGCCCCAGGCGGGTGCCTCTACCAGGCTGTCCTGCCCTCACTGAGCGGCGGTGTCCGACGGGCTGCCGCCTACTGAGCTTGAGGGGCAGAGGGTCTCACTTGGCCTCGTGTTGGTGGTGTATGGGGGGGCCTCAGCATGGCTGGCCATGCTGCATCCCTGTGGCCCTCAGAAGCCTTTGCGTCTGTGAACAGACTGCGGGGAGACTCAGGGTGGACCAACGGTGCTCTGCAGCTGCTGCGGGGAGGCGGGAGGAAGGCCCCCCCTCTGCTGGGGTCCACTGAGCACGGGGGCTCACACTCCCGTCAGCTCTGAGGCCTGGCAGCAAGCACCTTACCGGGGCATCACAGAGCGGCTTTGGGGTACAGGCTGTGTGGTTACGTGTAGCTGGAGCCCCCAGCGTCCCGGGGCTGGCAGCCCTGGGGTGGCAGTGCCTGTGCCGGTGCCACTCTGCCTTGCCGTGGCTGAGGTCGGCCAGAGCGCAGAGCTGCGCCTATGCGGGGTGGCCCCCGTCACCCCAGGCGACCCTCCTTCTGCGCGACCCCGGGCCACACTTGGCAGGCTCCGGTGTGTCGGCCCGGGTCCTCCCTTGGTGCTAAGCAGGGGCAGGGGACTCAGGCCCCTCGCGGCTCCCACACGGCCCCTGGTCCCACCCAGAGCCCTGGCCCACAAGTCCCTCCAGCAATCCGGGGATGGTGGGGTCAGGGAGAGGGCGGGTTCAGCCCCGTGAACCCCGCAGATGTCTGGAGCCCCCCAAGCCCAGCAGTGCCGGGCGGCGCTTCCATGGCGCTCAGGGGCAGGGGGTCTGTGGGGAGCATGTGAGGGAGATCTGGGCTCCCCGAGGGGGGCTGTGGAGGCAGGGGTGCCCCACTGGATGCGGCTAGCGTGTCCGTGGGGGAGGGACGGGGTACAGGGAGGGCTGAGTCCCCGCGTCCCCCGGGCCCTGTGGCACCACGAGGCCGACCTGGGCCCACCCCCCCAACATCGCAGAGGGAGCGCGGGGTGGCCGTGGCCGGGGGCAGGGGGCCCACTGGGACCCAGTCTCTGTCCTCACACTGCTGGCCTCTCTGTTGGGGATGGGACACAGGCTGGTGGCTCCCTGGGGCTGCACTTCTAGGGTGGCCCGAGGCGAGCCGGAGCCTGCCGTGGGTGCGGGTCCCAGACAGACGCGTGCAGATCTGGGGCAGGGCCGCGGAAGAGGCTTTATTGGCTGGTGGGGCCCTGGGTGGGGTGGTGTCTCCCAGGCAGGAGGGTGGGGCGCAGCCCAGTAGGGGGTTGCAGGGCGAGGAGGCCGAGCCCTTGCGGGGTAGGGACCGGGAACAAGGGGTGGGAGCTGGCCCAGGGGCTGTGGGTGTGGGGTGAGCGGGCAAAGCTGCCGGCCTCCCGGACAGTGGGGCTGGGTGCTCCAGGGCCCTGAGGGCCCTCCATGCCGAAGCCACGCAGAGGGCAGTGACGTGGGGCGAGGGGGCTGCAGGGCCTGGGGCAGAGGCGGCGGCCGAGGGTTGGGGGCCCGCTGGCTGTCCCCTGAGGTGGGGTGGGGGCGTGAGGCGCCTAAGCCAGGGTCTGGCGGCTGAAGAGGTCCAGGGTGAGGGCGCTGAGGAAGGCGGGGGGGCTGTCCTGCTGCAGCAGGTGCAGCTGGATGAGGTCGCCCACCGTGCGCGAGAACTCCGTCTCCAGCAGCTGCATGGAGGCGCCTGAGGGTCCCGCGGCCTGTGGAGCAGAAGGAAGACAGGGAGGGGTGGTTAGGCGCGGGTAGGCGCGGGTGGGCGTGTCTGGGCCAGCCGGTCGGGGGTGGTGGTGGTGCCTGGGGCATCCTCAGCCTCTGGGAGACCCTCCCCGAGTTAGACCCTGCCCAGAAAGCGCTGCCTCTCGGGCTTGTGAATGGGGCCCCCAGGTCCTGGAGGGCTCCGCAGGCGTGTGGCCCTCCTACCCACCTGGAGCCCTGTCCTCCGACAGGTGTGGCCACGCCCCCTGCACCTGTGCCTCCTCGGGACCACCTGGGGAGCACACCTGGGCCTCACCTGTTGCCCAGGCCCCTCCCTGCCCGGGGCTGCTGCATGTTTCCGTTTCCCTGCGCTCCCCACCTCCGTGGCCCCCTGCCCCCCCCCCCGCATGTGTACACGTTCAGCCTTGTCAGAGTTCAACACAAGCCATTTTTAAGCAAAAATGAGAGAAACCACTCTGACCTTTTACCAAGAAAACCTTCCACTTCTGCCTTCACTCTTGATTCTATCTCTCCTGCAATGTCAGAAGGGGCTGCCTCCCCTGCAGCTGCCAGGGAAGCGGGGTGGGGGGGAGGCCAAGGGTGGCGGCATCGGGGATGGGGGCCCAGGCAGCTGCCCTTGGACCGGCTGAAGGTGCCTCCTGGCCAGTGAAGCAGGCACAGCAGCCCTTGCTTGGGGAACTCGGGGGGCTCCAGCTGCCTCCGCTCCCACCTGGGCCTGCACCACCCCCGCCTGGGGGTCTTGAGCCATGTCTTCTGACTTAGGAGGCTCCTTGCCTACTCGCCGCTCCTCCTGTCAGTCCTAACCCGGAGCAGACGCTTTTCTCAGTTGTCTGAGGAAAGCTCACCTCGGACGGCACCAGGCAGGGGCCCAGCGACCCCCAGACCGCTGGGCGGCAGCCCCATCAGTCCTGGGAGAGGTGCCCAAACCACACAACCCATGGGCAGGCAGGATGGGCCACCAGTGCCACTTTCCCATCCCAGCCCCGGAGAAATAAATCCAGTGCTGGCAAGAGGCCAGGCCGGGTGGGCGGTGGGCAGGGCCCCCGCGGGTCTTCCTCCACTCTCCCTCCCGTGCGCGCGCCCTGGGCCCAGGGCCTCTCCGTGGATGGGGCCCCCACCAAGGAGCTCCCACCCAAGGAGGAGCCCCCCCAAGCAGCCCTGAGCAGGCCCCAGCATCTGCATGTGGAGCGGGGCAGCGGGCAGGCTGTGTGGGGCCCGTCCATCGCCGCCACTGCAGATGTCCCCGGCTCCCAGGTGCCTTATAAGTTGCTGTAATTAGGGGCTCTGCTCCTGCAGTTGGGGTGCCAGGCTTTACAAAGCAAACGTGTTGGCTGTGGCTGGAAACATTTAGGGTATCTGCATCCTCGCCCCTCAGTGCTGGGAGAGGACAAGCAGCCGTGGCTGGGGGCACCCGCTGGAGACGGTGCCCCTCCATGAAGACGCTGTGCCCCCCGCCCCCCGCCGTGCCCCTTCCCCTGGAGGCCTCCTGGCCAGCCTTCCCTGGCGCCTCCAGTGGGCAGGACCGCGACATGCCCGTGCTGCCCAGCGCCCCTTCTGGGACCCGTCCTTCAAGGAAAGACAAGCCGCCGCCCCTGCTGGGTGCCCGCCCCCCCGCTGCCCTGCCAGGAGCAAGGCCTCCTCCTGCCTGGGGAGTCCTGAGGAGGAAGCCCCTCCCCCAATGTGTGGAGCCCCGAACCCCGACTCAAGTCAGTAAAACCCCAGAGCCCTGCCGCTTCCGGCTACCGGGCGGTTATTCCACGCTGTCCACGCGAGCCGGTGGGGCTGCGGCTGTGAAAGGTGTGTGGGGCCGGCGGACACGGGCCAGACATGCACAAGGGGGACAACACGCAGCGCTCACACACACTGCCTCGCGATCCACAGCGCCAACAGATGGCAAAGGAAGTAGAACAGATAACTAGGATGAGAACAGAATGCAGCACGTCAGCCACGCGCGCTGCCCCTAAGGGGCCCCGAGAGGGAATGGCTAACACCGAGGGCTTTCCTTGGGAAAGACGGAAACCCTCAGGTCGGTGGTCCAAGCTCTCACTCAAGAAACTAGGAAAAGAAGAGCGAGACAAACCCGGAGCAGGCCAGATGCGGGAAACAGGAAAGATCAGAGCAGTAAGAAATGAAACTGAACACAGAAGACTACTGAGCTGGTCCTTTGAAAAATATCCATTGAGTTGATAAACCTTAGTAAAACTGACAAAGATAAAGAAAAGAGAGAAATGACCAATATCAGGAACAAAACAGGATATCACAACAGCTCTGTAGTTATTAAAAAGTAGTAACATGAGGACTTCCTGGAAGATGGCGGCTTAGTAAGACGCGCGGATCTTAGTTTCTTCTCCAGGACACCTACTAGGGGAGTAGAAACGATACAGAAAGCGCCCAAAGCCACAACAGAGATAAAAAAGACAGCGTACCCCATCCTGGAACGGCTGGCTGGCTGAGAGAAGCAGCTCGGGTGAGATCGCCGAGGCGCGCGGGCCTTACCGGGCGGGGTGGCAAGCGGCCGGAGTTACTCCCTTCCCCCTTCCCGGGCCGGCTGGGAGAATTGGAGAGGTGGTCCCCTGAAACCAAGGCGACTGGCGCCCACACCACGCGCAGCCCCCGGACCAACTGAGAGAATTGGATCGGAAACCCCCAGGCCGCGGAGAACGGTGACCCCGTGACTCCCGGGGAACGTGCACTCTCTCGGGCGGGCCGCTGCCGCTGGCGCCCTCCCGCCACGCTTGTTGCCCAGGGCCGACTAGGAAATTCGGACGGGCTCTTTCCCTGGCTGCGGCGACCAGCAGCCCTCCCTGCGTTCGGACCCCGGGCTCAAGCCGCTTCGGCTAGCGAACCCCCAGGACGGCGAGAGTTTTCCAAAGTTTAAGGTCCCACAGCACCTTTTACTGGTGGGACCCGCAGACAAACGTGTGCCACGAGCGCCACCTACTGGGCAGGATAAGAAAAACAGAACCCAGAGATTTCACAGAAAAATCTTCCAAACTTTTGGATCCAATACCCAGGGAAATCTGTCTAAATGCGCAGACGCCAACAGAAGATAACGGATCACGCTCAAATAATTGAAAATATGGCCCAGTCAAAGGAACAAACCAATAGTTCAAATGAGATACAGGAGCTGAGACAACTAATGCTAAATATACGAACAGAAATGGAAAACCTCTTCAAAAACGAAATCGATAAATTGAGGGAGGACATGAAGAAGACATGGGCTGAACATAAAGAAGAAATAGAAAAACTGAAAAAACAAATCACAGAACTTATGGAAGTAAAGGACAAAGTAGAAAAGATAGAAAAAACAATGGATACCTACAATGATAGATTCAAAGAGACAGAAGATAGAATTAGTGATTTGGAGGATGGAACATCTGAATTCCAAAAACAAACAGAAACTATCGGGAAAAGAATGGAAAAATTTGAACAGGGTATCAGGGAACTCAAGGACAATATGAACCGCACAAATATACATGTTGTGGGTGTCCCAGAAGGAGAAGAGAAGGGAAAAGGAGGAGAAAAACTAATGGAAGAAATTTTCACTGAAAATTTCCCAACTCTTATGAAAGACCTAAAATTACAGATCCAAGAAGTGCAGCGCACCCCAAAGAGATTAGACCCAAATAGGCGTTCTCCAAGACACTTACTAGTTAGAATGTCAGAGGTCAAAGAGAAAGAGAGGATCTTGAAAGCAGCAAGAGAAAAACAATCCATCACATACAAGGGAAACCCAATAAGACTATGCGTAGATTTCTCAGCAGAAACCATGGAGGCTAGAAGACAGTGGGATGATATATTTAAATTACTAAAAGAGAAAAACTGCCAACCAAGACTCCTATATCCAGCAAAATTGTCCTTCAAAAATGAGGGAGAAATTAAAACATTCTCAGACAAAAAGTCACTGAGAGAATTTGTGACCAAGAGACCAGCTCTGCAAGAAATACTAAAGGGAGCACTAGAGTCAGAACCGAAAAGACAGAAGAGAGAGGTATGGAGAAGAGTGTAGAAAGAAGGAAAGTCAGATATGCTATATATAATACAAAAGGCAAAATGGCAGAGGAAAATATTATCCAAACAGTAATAACACTAAATGTTAATGGACTGAATTCCCCAATCAAAAGACATAGATTGGCAGAATGGATTAAAAAACAGGATCCTTCTATATGCTGTCTACAGGAAACACATCTTAGACCCAAAGATAAACATAGGTTGAAAGTGAAAGGTTGGGAAAAGATATTTCATGCAAATAACAACCAGAAAATAGCAGGAGTGGCTATACTAATATCCAACAAGTTAGACTTCAAATGTAAAACAGTTAAAAGAGACAAAGAAGGACACTATATACTAATAAAAGGAACAATTAAACAAGAAGACATAACAATCATAAATATTTATGCACCGAACCAGAATGCCCCAAAATACGTGAGGAATACACTGCAAACACTGAAAAGGGAAATAGACACAAATACCATAATAGTTGGAGACTTCAATTCCCCACTCTCATCAATGGACAGAACATCTAGACAGAGGATCAATAAAGAAATAGAGAATCTGAATATTACTATAAAGGAGCTAGACTTAACAGACATTTATAGGACATTACATCCCACAACAGCAGGATACACCTTTTTCTCAAGTGCTCATGGATCATTCTCAAAGATAGACCATATGCTGGGTCACAAAGCAAGTCTTAACAAATTTAAAAAGATTGAAATCATACACAACACTTTCTCGGATCATAAAGGAATGAAGTTGGAAATCAGTAATAGGCGAAATGCCAGAAAATTCACAAATACGTGGAGGCTCAACAACACACTCTTAAACAACGAGTGGGTCAAAGAAGAAATTGCAAGAGAAATTAGTAAATACCTCGAGGCAAATGAAAATGAAAACACAACATATCAAAACTTATGGGATGCAGCAAAGGCAGTGCTAAGAGGGAAATTTATTGCCCTAAATGCCTATATCAGAAAAGAAGAAAAGGCAAAAATTCAGGAATTAACTGTTCAATTGGAAGAACTGGAGAAAGAACAGCAAACTAATCCCAAAGCAAGCAAAAGGAAAGAAATAACAAAGATCAGAGCAGAAATAAATGAAATTGAAAATATGAAAACAGTAGAGAAAATCAATAAGACCAGAAGTTGGTTCTATGAGAAAATCAATAAGATTGATGGGCTCCTATCAAGATTGACAAAAAGAAGAAGAGGGAGGATGCAAATAAATAAGATCAGAAATGGAAGAGGAGACATAACTACTGACCTCACAGAAATAAAGGAGGTAATAACAGGATACTATGAACAACTTTACGCTAATAAGTACAACAATCTAGATGAAATGGACGGGTTCCTGGAAAGACATGAACAACCAACTTTGACTCAAGAAGACATAGATGACCTCAACAAACCAATCACAAGTAAAGAAATTGAATCAGTCATTCAAAAGCTTCCTAAAAAGAAAAGTCCAGGACCAGACGGCTTCACATGTGAATTCTACCAAACGTTCCAGAAAGAATTAGTACCAATTCTCCTCAAACTCTTCAAAAAAATCGAAGTGGAGGGAAAACTACCTAATTCATTCTATGAAGCCAACATCACCCTCATACCAAAACCAGGCAAAGATATTACAAAAAAAGAAAACTACAGACCAATCTCTCTAATGAATACAGATGCAAAAATCCTCAATAAAATTCTAGCAAATCGTATCCAACAACACATTAAAAGAATTATACATCATGACCAAGTAGGATTCATCCCAGGTATGCAAGGATGGTTCAACATAAGAAAATCAATTAATGTAATACACCATGTCAACAAATCAAAGCAGAAAAATCACATGATCATCTCAATTGATGCAGAGAAGGCATTTGACAAGATTCAACATCCTTTCCTGTTGAAAACACTTCAAAAGATAGGAATACAAGGGAACTTCCTTAAAATGATAGAGGGAATATATGAAAAACCCACAGCTAATATCATCCTCAATGGGGAAAAATTGAAAACTTTCCCCCTAAGATCAGGAACAAGACAAGGATGTCCACTATCACCACTATTATTCAACATTGTGTTGGAGGTTCTAGCCAGAGCAATTAGACAAGAAAAAGAAATACAAGGCATCAAAATTGGAAAGGAAGAAGTAAAACTGTCACTGTTTGCAGACGATATGATACTATACGTCGAAAACCCGGAAAAATCCACAACAAAACTACTAGAGCTAATAAATGAGTACAGCAAAGTAGCAGGTTACAAGATCAACATTCAAAAATCTGTAGCATTTCTATACACTAGTAATGAACAAACTGAGGGGGAAATCAAGAAACGAATCCCATTTACAATTGCAACTAAAAGAATAAAATACCTAGGAATAAATTTAACAAAAGAGACAAAAAACCTATATAAAGAAAACTACAAAAAACTGCTAAAAGAAATCACAGAAGACCTAAATAGATGGAAGGGCATACCATGTTCATGGATTGGAAGACTAAATATAGTTAAGATGTCAATCCTACCTAAATTGATTTACAGATTCAATGCAATACCAATCAAAATCCCAACAACTTATTTTTCAGAAATAGAAAAACCAATAAGCAAATTTATCTGGAAGGGCAGGGTGCCCCGAATTGCTAAAAGCATCTTGAGGAAAAAAAACGAAGCTGGAGGTCTCAAGCTGCCTGACTTTAAGGCATATTATGAAGCCACAGTGGTCAAAACAGCATGGTATTGGCATAAAGATAGATATATCGACCAATGGAATCGAATAGAGTGCTCAGATATAGACCCTCTCATCTATGGACATTTGATCTTTGATAAGGCAGTCAAGCCAACTCACCTGGGACAGAGCAGTCTCTTCAATAAATGGTGCCTAGAGAACTGGATATCCATATGCAAAAGAATGAAAGAAGACCCATCTCTCACACCCTATACAAAAGTTAACTCAAAATGGATCAAAGATCTAAACATTAGGTCTAAGACCATAAAACAGATAGAGGAAAATGTTGGGAGATATCTTATGGATCTTACAACTGGAGGCGGTTTTATGGACCTTAAACCTAAAGCAAGAGCACTGAAGAAGGAAATAAATAAATGGGAACTCCTCAAAATTAAACACTTTTGTGCATCAAAGAACTTCATCAAGAAAGTAGAAAGACAGCCTACACAATGGGAGACAATATTTGGAAATGATATATCAGATAAAGGTCTAGTATCCAGAATTTATAAAGAGATTGTTCATCTCAACAACAAAAAGACAGCCAACCCAATTACAAAATGGGAAAAAGACTTGAACAGACACCTCTCAGAAGAGGAAATACAAATGGCCAAAAGGCACATGAAGAGATGCTCAATGTCCTTGGCCATTAGAGAAATGCAAATCAAAACCACAATGAGATATCATCTCACACCCACCAGAATGGCCATTATCAACAAAACAGAAAATGACAAGTGCTGGAGAGGATGCGGAGAAAGAGGCACACTTATCCACTGTTGGTGGGAATGTCAAAGGGTGCAACCACTGTGGAAGGCAGTTTGGCGGTTCCTCAAAAAGCTGAATATAGAATTGCCATACGACCCAGCAATACCATTGCTGGGAATCTACTCAAAGGACTTAAGGGTAAAGACACAAATGGACATTTGCACACCAATGTTTAGAGCAGCGTTATTTACAATTGCAAAGAGATGGAAACAGCCGAAATCTCCATCAACAGAAGAGTGGCTATACAAACTGTGGTGTATACATACGATGGAATACTCTGCAGCTTTAAGACAGGATAAACTTATGAAGCATGTAATAACATGGATGGACCTAGAGAACATTATGCTGAGTGAGTCTAGCCAAAAACTAAAGGACAAATACTGTATGGTCCCACTGATGTGAACAGACATTCGAGAATAAATTTGGAATATGTCATTGGTAACAGAGTCCAGCAGGAGGTAGAAACAGGGTAAGATAATGGGCAATTGGAGTTGAAGGGATACAGACGGTGTAACAGGACTAGATACAAAAACTCAAAAATGGACAACACAATAATACCTAATCGTAAAGTAATCATGTTAAAACACTGAATGAAGCTGCATCTGAGCTATAGGTTTTTGTTTTGTTTTGTTTTGATTTTACTATTATTACTTTTATTTTTTTCTCTATATTAACATTCTATATCTTTTTCGGTTATGTTGCTAGTTCTTCTAAACCAATGCATATGTACTAAGAAATGATGATCATGCATCTATGTGATGATGTTAAGAATTAATGATTGCATATGTAGAATGGTATGATCTCTAAATGTTGGGTTAATTTCTTTTTTTCCGTTAATTAAAAAAAAAAAGATAAGGGATAATTGGAGCTTAAGGGATACAGACTGTACAACGGGACTGGATATAAAAACTCAGAAATGGACAGCACAATACTACCCAATTGTAATGCAATTATGTTAAAATACTGAATGAAGCTGCATGTGAGGTATAGGTTTTTTTGTTTTTGTTTTTGTTTTTGTTTTTTTTCTTTCTATTATTGTTTTAATTCTTATTCTGTTGTCTTTCTATTTCTTTTTCTAAATCGATGCAAATGTACTAAGAAATGATGAATATGCAACTATGTGATGTTATTAAGAATTACTGATTGTACATGTAGATTGGAATGATTTCTAATTGTTTTGTTAATTCTTTTTTTAATTAATTAAAAAAAAAAAGTAGTAACACAATAATTCTAAAAGGCTTTATGCTCATAAATTTGAAAATTTAGAAAACAGAACGACAGACCTCAGAACCCAGCAACTACAAAAGTGGGCCGAGGCGGAGCAGATCACCCGAATATCCTGTTACTGTTACAGAAGCTGGACTCGTAACTAGAAAGCGCCTCAAAGAGAACTCTCCAGGCTCCGGTGGGGTCACTGGAGAATTTGATCAAACATCTAGACAAGAATCTCATTTCACCCGGTCTCCTCAGCAGACAGCAGGAGAGCACAGGCCCACTCGGGGCTGAGCTGGTGAGGAAACCAGACAGGAGCACGGGCAAAGGAAACTGTAGGCAGAGCAGAGTCCCTCATGCAGCAGGACACAAAGCCCTCCACACATGCGTGCACACACACGTGTGCACACACACACACATGCTCACCAGCACACACGCTCACGAGCGGGCCCACCTGCTCACCTGGGCCCCTGCCGGCCGGGACACTGGCTGCAGATGGGCCAGCCCTGGTCACCCAGCAGAGCGACAGGCTCGAGAAGCGCGAGTGCAGGGGACAGCCGACACAGACGAGGCTCGGGACTAAACCCGGTGTGCCCTCCTCAGACCTTGCCAGGTCGGGGCAGGGGGCTCCCTCAGCGTGGGCACACCTGCCAGTGGGGGTGAACTGAGGGGCACACAGCCCACATGCCCCCCTGGCAGTTTCCCCATCGCCTGCGCACCTCAGCCAAGGCATTGCGGCAAGAGGAGCCCAGGCAGTCGGGCTGAGATGCCCCCATTTGCAGGCGCCGGGAGGTTGCAGGAGACAGGACCACCCCCACAGAGCAATCCTGTTCCTGGAGAAGAAAGGCAAACAAGCGAAAACCAAGATAGAAAGCAACACCGCTTATAACTGCTACAAAGAGTTTTAAATATTTAAGCATAATTCTTAACAAAACTTGGGTGGGACGTGTCTGCTGAAAACTATAAAACGCTAATGGACAAAATCAAAGGAGCATTTAAATAGACATGTCCGGTGTCCTGGACTGGATGACTCAGTGGGGTAAAGATGTTAATTTTCCCCAAAATGATCTGTAGATTTAATGCAATTCCTATAAATTTCCCGTGAGAGTTTCTATAGATAAGACAAGCTTGTTCTGGAGTTTATTTGGCAGGGCCAAGGCCCCAGGAGAACCCAACGCACAGGGGAAGACATGGGGGCCTGGCCGGGGCGCGTCCGCTGCAGTGTGGCATGGCCGAGCCACGGCCGAGCGCTCCGAGCGGGGAGGGACGGGGACAGCGGAGAACGCAAGACGCCCTCACCAACAGGCCTCCTTCTGCCGGGTGTGAAAGCAGTTCAACAGCGGAGGGACAGCCTTTCCACCGACGGAGCTTTACAACTGGTGTCCAGACGGTGCGACCTCACGTCACGCCTCATGACATTTAACACAAGGTGCGTCATGGACTTAAAACATAAAACCACAGAACTTTTTGAAAAATGGGAGAATATATTCGGGACCTGGAACTAGGCAAAAAGTTCTGAGACTTGACACCTAAGGCATGGTCCACAGAAGGAAAAACAGAGTAAGTTGGACTTCATTAAAATTAAAAACTGCTCTGAGAAAGGGGATATAAAATCAAATTATAGACGGGGAGAACATGTTTGTAAACCACATATCCAACAAAGGACTAGCGTCTAGAATGTATAAAGAATTCTCAAGACTCAACGGCACCAAAACAAATCCAATTAGAAGATGGACAAAAGACATGTACAGACATTTTGCTGAAAAAGATACAGATGGCAAGTAAGCACATCATTAGCCATGAGGGAAACGCAAATTAAGATCACAAGATACCGCTGTGCATCAGTTAGGAGGGCGAAGCTGGAAACAGCAGCAACGCCCGACGCTGGGGAGGCTGCGGGGTGCGGGACCCTTGCGCAGCGGGGGCCGGGGGCAGGGGGCGGGCAGTTTGGCAGTTTCTCTATAACTCAAAATGGGATGAGTGTCTGGTAACTGCCCCCTTGGACATTTATTCCAGAGAGATGAGCTGTTTTCACGCAGAAATGTGCGCACAGATGTTCACGGCAGCTTCACCCCCCCCCGATGTCTTTCGTGGGCAGCCCCTAAACACACAGCAGCCCACCCACACCCAGTACCAGGGCGGAGCGAGTGACAGGCACCCACCCCAATAGGACCAGCCGCAGGGCGACCGTGCTGCGTCTGGAAAGCCAGCCCCGGAGGGCGGGCCTAGGGCCCCAAGCGGAAACACGCAGCCACGACGGGAGACGCGGGGTGGGCGAGGGGCTGCAGGAGCAGGGGTGGCGGGTGCGACGTGGCCGTGAAGGGGCGGCCTGGAGCGATGTCAAGATTGTGACGAACGTGCAGACACACACACACACACACACACACACACACACACACGGACAACTGGCAAGACGCATGTGTAATTGGCGAAAGCTGAATAAGTGCCACGGGCCAGGTTTCCACAGAGGGTCATGGTGACGCTAGAGTGGACGCGGGCGGCCACGTGGGTGGTGGCCGGGCTCCCCGTTCAGCGGATGGGCTCCCTGTTTGTCTATTTGCAACTTCCTGTGAGCCTGAGATGATTTCAAAATGAAAAGCGAAGAGAAAGCACTAGGGCCGAGAAAGGAACTCCCGATGTCAGGCGCTTGAGCTGCAAGGCACAGTTGGATCGTAGCCCACAGGACGAGGCCATCCCCAAGTCCCTGTAAATAAACCACGGCCCCAGGAGGGACAGCTGTCCCGCAGCCAACTCCGACTGACAGGGACGTGCCGGAAAGCAGCACCTGGCCTTGGACCCCCCAGCCAGCCCGGGAGACGGCACGGCCCGCCGGCGCGCCCTCACCAGATGGGAAACCGGGCAGGGTGGTGGCCAGGGTCGGACAGCGTGTGCAGGTCACGCAGCAGCACCGAGCCCGTGCTCGCACCCCGGCTTAGTGACTGCACCACGGTTTTATGAGGTGTGGGGAGGTGTTACTGCAGGGAACCTGGTGAAGTGTCCCCTGAGACTCTGAGAATCTGAATTATTTCACGATACTCCCGAGAAGGGGGCGGGGCGGAGAGATGCGTCCCGATGGGCCATAAGCACAACGGTGGGCGCTGGGGGACGCCGCAGCGTGCCTGGGGTCTGGAGCAATGCCGCGACTCTTCCCAGGCCTCACGATAAACTGATGATGAGTGTGTTTTTTTAACTACATACACATATTATATTGAGAAAATACTGCAATTTTTAAGAAGAGATCCTAATTCAGAGGCAGGACACCTCCTGCCGTGCCCGGGGGACAGCAGCGGGTCAGGACTGGCTGAAGCTGGGGCACGGGATGGGGTACATGGAGCAGGAGGGGTCCGCCATGCCCACCCATCTATCTGCCCCCTCCTCCCCTCACCTGAATCGTGTCCGGGCCACAGTGGAAGCCCAAGGAGCAAGAGGCCAGCCCACGGTGGGGGCGCAGGGAGATATTAAACCGTATCTGAGAAGATGCGTGTCCCTGCAGGGTGGGGGATGGCTGAGACCTCTAAGGCCCTCCTGGGGGAAGAGGGCGCAGGCGGAGGGCGGCAGGCATGCCAGGTTCAGGAGATCCAGCGTGACTGGGTGTGCAGCGGGTGGCGTGGGAAGTTTTGGCTGTGGCCAGGAGGTAGTGGCCGGCCCGAGGAACTTCCAGTCCATGCAGTGGGGTGTGCGGGCAGGGGCCAGGCAGGTGGCAGGGTGGGAGGGGTCTGCTTTGCCCTGCTGCCCCATGCCAGGCCTCCTGTGCAGCACTGTCGGCGGCAGCCATTCTCCTCCCAGAACTTCCTGGGTGCTGCCTGATGCCCACTCACATGCCCTGGCCCAGGCCAGTGGAGGGGCAAGGACAGCCTGGAGATCTGCGGTGGGCATGATGGCAGCAGTGGGCGTGCTGGTGGCCGCCGCCCAGAGACTCTTACCCACATGCTCGCACACCCGCGGGGACAGGTGACACATCAGGCGGCATGGCCACTTCATGCTCTGATCTGTGGGTGACAAGCTCCAGGTCCCTGCAGCCTCCTACCTCTCTCATTCCTGCAAAGAGGAGGGAGCCCTGCGGGTGGGGGGGCCTGGGTGCCCCATTCAGGGTGGATGGGGGAGGGGAACCAGGGCCTGAGGTCCCTGGGTGGGCAAGAGGTCACGCCAGGGCTCATGTCTGAGCTGGGCAAGGGGCCCTCCTGCATGCCCTGGGGGAGCAGGGATGGAGGGGGCGGGTCTGAGGGAACAAAGCAGGGCCAGTGCCCCTCCCTGCAGAGAAAGGCCCCACCTTCCCACGCTCTGGGTGCAGCAGCTGCAGGTGCCCTGAGCTCCGCCTAGCCTGGAGAGCAGGTCCGCACTCAACACCGCCCGCCCGGCCCCTCTCCCCTTCCTCCCCCACCGCTGCCCAGGGCCGCTGCCATCTAGCGTGGCTTTGAGGTCAGCTTCTAGCTGGGCTGGGTCCCTGAAGCTGAGTGGCCAGGATGTGCCAGGGAGCCTCTGAGTCTTGTCTGCTGAGAAGGTGAAAGCAGATGAGCACGTGGGCATGCCCGGCTCGAGGGGATGCCTGGGGCGGTACGTCTCTGGCTGACTCGAGTCCACCTATGGGAGATCTGGTGCCAGCCGGGCCCCCTAAGAGACCTCCTCGGAGGGCAGGGCGGTGCCTCTGCATCGGGCTGCCTGGTTTCACAGCCGAGGGCAGAGACTTTCCATCCAGTTGGTCCCATCTTCACAAGGGACCCGGGTCTCCCAGGCGGGGACCTGACACCTGTCGAGCACAGGCAGGTGTGGGTACAAACCCCAGCAGCCCGGAGTGAGCCTTGAAGGTTGCAGGAGAAAACCCTCCAAGTTTACACACCCATGCACACACCCCGAGGCACAGCGGGAGAAAAACGGCCAGAAAATACATCAAGACAGCAGTACAGACAGCTTCAAGGATGAAGGCTGACAGCGAGCACACTTCCTTCGCTATGGTTTTCTGTATTTTCCATACTTTATACCGTGACTGCATGTTATGTTTTTAATCAGAGAGAAAAAAAAGCAAAAAAGAAAACCTACAGAGGCTGGTGGGTGAGCCTGGGGACCCGCCTGCTGTGGCTACGAGGGAGGCCAGGTGTGTGGCCAGCTTGGGCCGCGGGCACCTCTCTGTATCCAGGACCAAGGCCCGGGGCAGTGAGCAAGCCCCTGCCCCGGGTGAGTGGGAGTGGGTGGGCCCCTGGCCTGGGGGGCCTCTGTGGAAGCCCCCACCCCACCCGGGACTGGCTGTAGCCATTGGCACGGCCTGTGACCCCCGAGGCCCCAGGCTGCTGTGCTCACGGTGCTGCCAGAAACACGCCCGCCAGCCGCTGGGCTCTGGGGAGCAAACAGCCCGGTAAGCAGGACCCCACGGGGTTGGGGGGAGGGGAGCAGCCAGGTTCAGAGCCTGCCGGTCTGGGCCACGTGGTGGTGGGGACCCCTGATCTGCCAGCAACAGGCTGGAGATGGACCCGGGCCCCAAGCACGTGACTGTGCCCACCCCGTGGCCCCCTCAGGCTCCCTGCCCTCGGCAGGCCACCCCACAGCTGGCACGTCTCCTCTGAACCCCACCCTGACGCGCGGCCTGCCTGCCTGAGCCCGCATAGGCCCCTAGCCATGCTCTGCTCCCAGCCCTGGGCAGCGCCGCTTCCCCACCGGCCCCTCTCTGCACTCGCTTCCACCCCACCTGCACCCGGCGGCCAGGCCCCTCCTGGCACCCAGGCTTCTCTCGGGCACTGCTGCCTCACACTGCCCTTTTGCGGGTGACAAGTGCAGCCCCCTCCCCGGGCCTCACCCCGGCCTGGTTCCCCACGTGCCAGAAGCGCCGTCTGTGGGTTTGCTGCACAACTACGGAACGCGTGGGCAGGGGAAGCCGCCTGCTGCCTGTGATGGAGGCAGGGCCGGACTGGGAGCTGGGGGTGGAGGGCTGCAGATAGGCCCCAGGGCACAAAGTGGGGGGTCGGGGCCCCAGAAAGTCCTGCAGGCAGCACCTCCCCTCTGAACTCGCATGCTTGCTCATGCTGGGTCCTGTGGCCTGGACGGGACAGTTGGGGCTGTGGGAGGGGGGACGGGTGCCAGTGCAAGTGGGGCCCTCGCCGAGGGGTGCTCAGAAGACGCGACAGGCCCGGTCATGGTCACGAGTCAGACAGGACGCCGAGGCGGGTGGCGGGCGGTGACTCAGACGGCTGTGGAGCCCACGGGCACCACCCTCCCTGGGCCGGGTGCGCACCTCTGGGGGTGCCCTTGGTAAAGGGAGGATGGGGCCCCAGCTGTGTGTGCTTCGACACCCCTGCCACCATGGAGGCATCGCTGCACGCCCCACCCACGTCTCCCAAGAACCTACCCATGGGCATGTGGGCGCACCGCCCTGCGCTGTCTTGTCCCGAGCCCCCACTGCCACCATGACACGCAGAAGGATGGGGCCCGCCGCCAAGAGCCCCTTGTGCCACCTCTATGGCCGCCAGCTTGGGGTCCTGCGGGGAACACGAGTGGCCTGGGGAGGGAGGGTCAGTCTTTCCTGGCCCGTGACCCACTGTGTAGTGAGCTGGAGGCAGCCCTGTGGGTCCAGGGGGTGGGCTGTGAAGTGCAGAGGGGAAGAGCCAGGGAGCTGGCCGGATGGCAGTGTCCCCCCACCTCAATGACCGGACCCCAGATCTCACTCTGCCAGGGAGTTGGCAAGAGTGTGGCCAGGGCAGCTGTGCACATGGGCAGGCCCTGCCAGGGGCTCCTCGAGGGTGAGGCCCCCATGCCCCCGGCCCTCTGTCCCCGGCCACCTCGGAGGTGCCTGCTCTCCCCTCTCGGTCCCGCAGGCTCTCCGGGTCCCAGGCCCGGGCTGGGCTCTCCCTCTGCACCATCCCATCCGACCAGGGCGGGCACAGCTCTCGGCACCCCCTGCCACAGTGCAGGCCCCTCAGGGCGTGACTGGAAAAGGAAGGGGACCTGACGTGGGACTGCGGCACAGGGCTTGCAGCCCAGCTGAGGACGCAGGACCCCTGCTGCCGGGGCCCCTCGCTGCGTGCGCCTTGGCAGACGCCGCCCCACGAGCGAGCACGCTGCACATGGCTAAGCGGGTCAGGGCAGCGTGGACGGTGCCGAGCGCAACCCGCACGGAACTCCAGAGCGGATGCCGGCAAAAACGCATGTCCAGCACGGGAAAATAGCTCACCCAATTATCCCTGCTTAATTGTACTGAGAAAAAACATCTAAATGCTGCATGTTCTAATTATACCAGCGTGGTCGGAATTCATCGTCCCGGCTGGGGTGACCTTTTCCCTCAAGTGCTGTGTGCAGGACCAGGCACCCCAGCCGCCGCAGATAAATCCCAAACCACCAATTATTATTATTATTCTATTTATACAGCTCCCCTCCTCTAGGCCGTGCTCCGTTTTCGCTGCACATGCAGCTGTTCCTGCCGCCCGGAGGAGGGGAGCAGGGGGGTGAGTGGGGGCGGGGGGCAGAGGGGGTCACTTCTGGCGGACCTCACCCCGAGGAGACAGCTCTCGTGGTCAGGGCCTCGGCCAGGTGCAGCCCCTCCGTGCCTGGCGAGCACACCGAGGGTTAGAGGAGGGGAGAGATGGGGTGTGGGGTTCAGCGAGGAGGGCGCTGTGGAGCACAAGGAAGGGGGAAGGGAGAGCGGGCAGGGCGGGTGTGAGCGCACAGCTCAGGGAGGCAGCGGGAGGAGCAGAAAGGATGACCTCGTCCTGGGACCAGGCCCGCACGTGCCTCCCACATGCCCCCTCAGCTGTCGGGCAGTAAAGCAGGGTGACGAGCCGCCCTCTTTGCTCTCAGGTTGGATGGAGAGGAGAGGAGATAGTTTTAGCAGCCCCTCACCAGCCCTGGGGGCAGTGAGCGACCGGCATTCCTGTGCCCCGTGCGGGGAGGCGTGCCTGACAGCTGAGGCCTGGGTGCCGAGGAGCGCCCCCCCACCACGGGCCACGTGTCCTTGGGCTCAGCCTTCAGTCTCTCTGGGCTGGAGCTCCCTCAACGTAACGGGGGGCAAAACGCCTCCTCGGTGCCTCAGAGGGCTGCTGGAAAGCTCCGATGATGGAATACACACGCCCCCATGCTTAACAGCTTTCCAGTAAACTCAACAGGCAGGGACAGATGGATGTGCTCAGCCGAGGCGACCACAGCAGGTGACGCGACACAGGGCACAAGGCTTTCCAGCCACTGGGCAGGAGGGAACAGGGATGTGGCCCAAGAGACAGAGAACACAGGGCAGCGAGGAGGCACCAGGCAGAAGTCGGGGGTCTTGACTGGAGACAGCAGGGGTGTGGGGCCAGATGGCCGGGCCGCGGAGGAGAGGCCCACGTGGCGAGGAGCCTGCAGTGCCCCCCTGAGCTCTGAGCCTAAGGAAAGCACCCAGCCGGGGCAGTGCCATCCACCACGTCCTGGGACGCCAGACGCGTGGGCAGAGCAGCGGGAACCAGCGCAGGACTAAACGCGGCTCTGGCCCTGCTCACACATCTTGAACACCAGGCGTGCGAGGCCCCAGCTGCTTCTGAGCAGGCGCACTGCGTCCTGGAGCAAAGCCAGAGCTGCTCACAGGGACGCAGGAGCGGCACTGACGGCACTGCCGGATGGGCCGAGCAGCAGGAAACGGGACCATGGGGAACGGAGAAGCCGAGCACCGGACCCCGACCCCGTGGCGTCGATGTCCCGCTCGGCGGGCAAGGACACCAAACCAGCAGTTATAACGCTGCTCTGCGTGGTCACAGAGCCAGGTGGAGGCATGAACCGCACACGGGAAGAGAAGCCATGGTAACTTCTAGAGGCAAGCGCCAGTGTCCACGGAGAGACGCATCCTGCGCAGGACCAGAGACAACAAACCCCGTGGATCGGTGACCAGCGACCCAGAGGACAGAGCAACAGGAGACACCGGAAAGAAACAGGAAATGAAGGCAGATCTCGTGGGTGGCTCCTGGGAGCTCCTGGTGGCCCCCGCATCCCTTGAGCGTGAGGGTCAGGCGGCAGTGGACAGTGACCTCTGTCTTGCCCCCCTCGCGGGCTCCTTGGTGATGCAGCTGCTGAGGTGGGAGCTGTTCAGAGGCCTCTGGTCAGCGGCCGGTGGGGCACCGAGTCCTGGCAGCCACCACGAGGCGGCCCGCGCCTGGCAGAGGCCCACCAACACCGAGAACCCCTGAGTCCGGGGCGAACTGTCATCCCGCGACCCCAAACAACACACAGGGTGGGGGGACACTTGAGAGGTGAGTGTCCCAAACACATGAATTCAATATAAACTTGAGTGACCCCCAGCATAAGAAACGTGACGAAAACTACTAAAACACACTGACCAAACTGCGTGAAGCCAGAACTAAGGATAAAACCTTAAAAGCAGCCGGCACAGGGGCTGCCATCTCCCAGGGCCCAGAGGCGAGGGCGCAGCGGCTCTGCGTTGGCTGTGAATGCCCGGACGGAAAAAGTCAGCTTTCAACCGGGGCCTCTATGGCCAGTGAAAAGTCGTTCAAAACTAAGGTGAAATGACACCTTTTCCAGACGTGCAAAGGCTAGACAGTGCCATCACCGCCGGCCGCGCGACCAGGACTGTTAGGGGAAGCTCTCCTGACTGAGGCCGCGCCGCCAGTGGAGACGCGGGTCCACCTGGAGGAGCGCGCACACCTGGTGTGGAAGGCGCGGGTGTGGGCTCACGACTTTAAATAAGTGTGTACATTCCCTTACAAGAAGCTGACCCTGCAGCCGCCCCCCCCGCCCCCAGTGCTGTCCCTGGCCCACCTCCACCCGCCCCTGTGAGCTCCTCTACACTCCCGCACCCCTCTTGGCCCTGCCAGCACCCAGCACATGGGGGCTCTGCACAAGCGGGGGCTCCCCATGCACATCCTGCTGCCTGCACTGCCCACCCCCACTCCCAGGGTCCCGAGACCCAACCCCCGGCACGGCCCCTTTACCTGGTCTGCACCCAGGACACCAGGCAGCTGCTCTACACACGTGCTATTGCATGGTCCACCCCGGCCACCAAGAGCAAGCTGTGAGCCAGCCACAACTGGGAGCGTTGTCACACCCGCGTCACATGGCAAGGGCCAGATGGAGCCGAGCGTGGCCTGCTCAGGCCCTGGGGTCACCAACCCAAGGGGGCCGAGGTGCGTCCAGCCTACCCCACCTGGCTGTTCAGGCACAAGCCACAGCTGAGGCAGCCTCCGGGCCCACTGTCCTGGCCTCGGGCAGCGGTGACCGGCTTAGGATGGACGGGTCTCCACCACGCGGTACAACCGCTTTCCCCCTGAGCCTCCGGGGACCAAGTGGGTTTCTGTCTGGTTCTCAGCTGGACTAACTGGCAGGGCCAGGGGAAGGCGCCCGGCTCCACACTCTCCGTGGGCCCCCAAGTCCCCTGGCAGGGCCTGTGTCGCTGCGGTAGGGTTCAGGAGGTCGTCAGGGCACACACGTCACCACAGAAGACATCTCCGCTCCGCCACCCCAGGCTGGCCTGAGTCTAGGACCTTTCAGGCCCTGCGAGCGGCTGCCCCCTCCCCCCGGCCACGCTCTACTCGGAGCCCGAGGGCCCTCTTGCAGGAAAGGGAAGGCAGTGAACTCCTGTGGGCTCTCTCTCTGCTGGGGAGTGGCGTCCTTTGGTCCGAGTGTTCCCACGACCTGCTGCCTTTGGCGCTGGGGTCAGCTGCATGTAGCCTGTTTCTCCCCTTAACGGACTGAGAGTCTGATCACGAAAGGGAATCTTCTTCTTCCGTTTTTAATTAGTACTTGGTAATATCGCCAAGCTGTGAGTTTATGGCTTTGTAGATCTTGTGTTTCTGACACTAATTACTCACAGAGGCTTCTTAAAAGAGCTGCGTCCCGGCTCTGCAACCGCTTTGCCGGTGATTAAGCGAGAGGAAGCAGTGACAGATTCACGTTTAGAGCTGGGCTGCGGCCTGAGGCCTGGGGGTTCGCTCCCAGCACCCCAGCAGGGCCAGACTCTCAATAGCCAGAGAGGACGCTGGAAGCCACCCCGCCAGCCAAGCCCCCTTCCTGTGTGTCCTGCCCGGCCCCTCTCCTGCCACTGGCCCCACCGCCCCTCCACAGAGCGTAGGCCTTTCCCACCCGCTCCCGGGCACCTGCCGTCCTCCTGCCCCCGCCTCTCTCCCTGCCAAGGGGCGAAGCTGTGAGGAGGACAGCGGAGGGGAAGGCCCTCTCCTCGGCCTGCCTGGGGCGCCCCACACGAACCGGCCCCCCGAACGTGCGCAGCTCCTCTGGAGAGTCTGGAGAGCGTGGAGGGCGCGGCCACAGGGCAGGGCTGCGTCCTTCCTGCCTTCTATCACCCCCACTCACCCAGGGGCTCGGGGGCCTGGGTGCACGCAGAAGGGCTCTCTTCCTGCTCCCATGTGCGTGACTCGCCGGAGCTGGCCCGGGTGGGCTGGGTGGGGTGGGGGCGGCCCACCCGGAGGCCAGAGGGCCCGGGGTTTGGGCCTGTAGTCGGGCAGGTCCATTCGGCTCCCGGCCCCACGGTGTGCGGGCCCCTCAGCACAGCCAGTTAGTCACAGTCCAGTGTTCTTTATTGCAATCCTATTTTAAGGCGCAATTAGAGCCTCTCACTGCACAGGGCACAGCTCCTACCGGGAGTTCCCTTCCTAATAAGAAGGAGCAAAGCAAAGGTGGGGGAGGGCCTCAAGCAGAGGCTCAGGCTGTTCTCCTGGAGACCCACCTGCTGACGGTGCCCCGTGGGCAAACCCTGATGGGCCGGGGCGCTGCCCACTGCAAGGCCACAGGCCACGGGGCTCTGCCGCCAGCTGGCTCAGTGCCGCGTCCCCAACTTTGCTCTGTCTGCGGGAGCTGGGGGGCCCAAGTGCCAGCAGGGGGTGGGCACGCAGCACTGGGGAGCGAGGTGCAGCCCGCTGGGCTCGCCGTGCAGGTCAGCACGCTTCCACATGGCTGAAAAAGAAGGTAGGCCGGGGCAGAGGCCTGGCTCAGGGCGCCGGGACGGCTTCCTCCCTGCTGTCCACCTGAGGCAGCGGGAGATGTCCGGGAGACTCGCCGCAGAGGCCCGGGCAGCTGCTTCAGCTCTAAGCTGTGAGTGGCAGTGGCAGTGACTACCTGTCCTTGTGGTTGCTGCTGGCAAAAGGAAATGTGCACGTGACACTCAGCGCCAGGGCCGGTCCCACCCAGCAGTATGCAGGGCCCCCAAGGGGTGCAACAGACAGCTGGGTGGGCAGGTGGGCCAAGGCTGTGCTGCAGCCCATGGGAGCTTGTCTGGGGGTCCAGGACTGACCTGGTGGAGGGGCCTGGGAGGCGGGCAGAGAGCACAGAAGGGACCTTCACATGACCCACTGCTGCACGGATGCTGGAGGACCCCTGCTCAGGCCGCCTGCATCTGCTTTGACACTCTGGTGGGGATGTGCCCTCCAACGTGGGTCCCGAGCTCACGAAGGCAGGAAGTTAACCAGAGGCCAATGGAGACAGGACCTCGGCCAGCGGCCAGCGGTTCTGCCACCTTCCATTGTCTCAGCAGCCCGGGGGGACGGCAAACTGACATGACCACTTGGAAGGCGCCTGGGGATGGACTCCTGGATGTGGACAGTGGATGGGAAGACTGGCTCCTCCCCATGGCTCATGGGGGTTTGGGGGCCAGGACACGAGTCCAGCCAAAAGGCCCCATCTTGGGATGCAGCTCTGTACCCCACCCGCTCCCCAGCTCGCTGCTGAGGCTGGGGGCGGTGCTGGAACCCAGGAGCTGTGACGCCCATCAAGGCCTGGACAGGAAGCGGCGTGCTGGGTGGGAGCCGGGGCCTTTCTCTAGGCCGTCCTGTTCACGGGCAGGCAGGACGGGGCAGGCAGGACGGGCGGTGGGCTTATCCCTTCCCGACAGACGGTCGTCCTCCCGCTCCAGGAGCCACGCCCCCTACGGGCCTATGCTTCTCCTACAGCCCCCTGGACCCCCTGCCTGAGGCCTGGGGGCATCCATTCAAACATGAACCCCCAGGCTGCACTGCAGTGGGAGCAGCTGGTCCACCCTTAGGGGACAAGCTTCCCCAGGACACATGGCATTGCCTACCACGGGTGGTGCCCGCACGCCCGGGAACCTTAAAACAAGTTGCCCACAGGAGGGCACTGCCCGGTGGGAAGGTTTCCAGGCACAAGGGGTCCCAGAACCAAAGGTGGCCAGCACAGAGGAACCCACAGCCAGCACTCCATGCCCACAGACGAGGGACCCCACAAAGGAGCCACCCCAGTCCTGTTCTGCCCTCACGACGGCCGCTGCGTGTGCATGCGCTGTCCACTGGACCTAGGCCCCCTCCCGGCCTGCCGTGCCCCAGGCCCTGCTTCACCCACAGCGGTGGTGAAAGGCAGGGGTTTCACTCTTCACAAAAACTGCTCTGACCGATGCAGCTTACGTGTGCAAAGTGTGGGAAGTGCATTTCCATTCCATCAGCACCTTCAGCTCGGGAAAAGCCGCTACTTGCTTTCAGGCCGTTTCAGGGGACTTGAATTCTATTACGGGATTTTCTCCATCTTGCAATGGGAGATTTCACGTCCTGCTGATCGCTCTGCATTTTCACTGACTGTGTCCGTTTAAAAGAGGGATTGCAGGCTGTACTTTGCAGCTGATCTGCTCCTTGGCCCCAAGAATGGGACACAAATAATCTCCTGACGTCCGGCGGGCATCTTCCTATGATTTAATTTCGGAAATGATTTGTAAAAGGGCTGTGGCGTTCCTGTGTCCTCTTTCAGGGGCATGTGAAGACCACGTATTTAGTCCACTCGGGCTCGTCCCCCACCCCCACAAGCACACGTCCAGAAATGCCAGGGCGCTGGGGAGGTGTGGACAGAGAAGGACCATCCTGCCAGGGGGACAAGGAAGTCAGTTCTGTGAACTTGGGGGTCACTGAGTGGCTGCCGCGTGACCCCAGAGGGGTTTCCAGAAGGTTCTGTATGTACCACAGGCTGAGAGCTGGACTTGCCCTGCCCAGTGCAGCACAGGCCCATCTCCTAGACATGCTCATGGCGTGTGTCTCGGATGGGACGCCACGGTGGCAGAGGCCATGTTTTGTCCTCTTCTGAATCTCTGGGGCGTAGGCGAGCCGTGCCTGGGGAAAACGCATTGCCCTGCCTCTGGGGCCGTAGCCAGGGTCACCGGCTGCCCCACAACCGGCAGCTTCACGTGACCCGCACAGGCCGCGGGCCAGGCCTTGGACCACCGGGAGCAGCTGCTGCTGACGGCAGGGAGGAGGTGGGAGCACCAGCCAACAGTGACCCCAACCCAGGGGCCGGCGCTCCACACTGCACCCCCAGGCTGCGCTGTCAGCACGCCCGTGCGCACTCAAGCCAAGGCCCCAGAGGTGCCCAGGCACCCCAGGCCCCCAGGTACACACGGCTGCCTGCCACGGGCACACGGGCAGGCCCAACACGTGAGGGCCTGGCCACGTAGCCTCGGCTTTGACAGGATGGCCGCCTGCGTGATTTTCCCTTGTAATCTAACAGTGGTTCAAGCTCTTGATGGTTTATTACTCTAGAAAACATGAAGAAAGTAACAAACGTCCTTAATCTGATCACTCAGAACTACACCAACACGGCAAGGCAAGTGACAGTAGTCACAGACTGCACAGCCTGTTTTAAGTATGTGAGTGTGCGTGCAGCATGTGTGAGTGTGCATGTGTGTGCACACAATGTTCATGTATAACCGTGTGTGTGGTGTGTGTACAGTAGGCATGTGCGTGGTCTGCATGAATATACAGTGTGAGTGTAATACGTGTATAGTGTATTGTAGTGTCTATACAGTGTGCATGTTGTGCACGTACAAAGTGCGTGTATAACCATCTGCAGTGTGCATGCATGTACACTGTGCACGAGTGTACGGTATGTGTGCAGTGTGTAGAGTACATGTGTGTGTTGTGCATATACAGCATGTGCACATAACTGTCTACACCGTGCAGTGAATGTGCATGTGTGTACTGTGCATGTGTATCCAGTGAGTGCAGTATGTGCGTGCGGTATATGTGTATCAGTGCATGTACAGTGTACAATGTGTACTCAGAGCACATGTGTGTGCTGTGTATGTGTACCCAGTGAGTGCAGTATGTGCGTGCGGTATATGTGTATCAGTGCATGTACAGTGTACAATGTGTACTCAGAGCACATGTGTGTGCTGTGTATGTGTATCCAGTGAGTGCAGTATGTGCGTGCAGTATATGTGTATCAGTGCATGTACAGTGTACAATGTGTACTCAGAGCACGTGTGTGTGCTGTTTATGTGTATCCAGTGAGTGCAGTATGTGCATGCGTATATGTGTATCAGTGCATGTACAGTATACAATGTGTACTCAGAGCACGTGTGTGTGCTGTGTATGTGTACCCAGTGAGTGCAGTATGTGCGTGCGGTATATGTGTATCAGTGCATGTACAGTGTACTATGTGTACTCAGAGCACGTGTGTGTGCTGTTTATGTGTACCCAGTGAGTGCAGTATGTGTGTGCAGTATATGTGTATCAGTGCATGTACAGTATACAATGTGTACTCAGAGCACGTGTGTGTGCTGTGTGTGTGTATCCAGTGAGTGCAGTATGTGTGTGCAGTATATGTGTATCAGTGCATGTACAGTGTACTATGTGTACTCAGAGCACGTGTGTGTGCTGTTTATGTGTATCCAGTGAGTGCAGTATGTGCATGCGTATATGTGTATCAGTGCATGTACAGTGTACTATGTGTACTCAGAGCACGTGTGTGTGCTGTTTATGTGTACCCAGTGAGTGCAGTATGTGTGTGCAGTATATGTGTATCAGTGCATGTACAGTATACAATGTGTACTCAGAGCACGTGTGTGTGCTGTGTATGTGTATCCAGTGAGTGCAGTATGTGCATGCGTATATGTGTATCAGTGCATGTACAGTGTACTATGTGTACTCAGAGCACGTGTGTGTGCTGTTTATGTGTATCCAGTGAGTGCAGTATGTGCGTGCGTATATGTGTATCAGTGCATGTACAGTATACAATGTGTACTCAGAGCACGTGTGTGTGCTGTGTGTGTGTATCCAGTGAGTGCAGTATGTGTGTGCAGTATATGTGTATCAGTGCATGTACAGTGTACTATGTGTACTCAGAGCACGTGTGTGTGCTGTTTATGTGTATCCAGTGAGTGCAGTATGTGCGTGCGTATATGTGTATCAGTGCATGTACAGTATACAATGTGTACTCAGAGCATGTGTGTGCTGTGCATGTGTATCCAGTGAGTGCAGTATGTGTGTGCAGTATATGTGTATCAGTGCATGTACAGTGTACTATGTGTACTCAGAGCACGTGTGTGTGCTGTTTATGTGTATCCAGTGAGTGCAGTATGTGTGTGCAGTATATGTGTATCAGTGCATGTACAGTGTACAATGTGTACTCAGAGCACATGTGTGTGCTGTGTATGTGTATCCAGTGAGTGCAGTATGTGTGTGCAGTATATGTGTATCAGTGCATGTACAGTGTACAATGTGTACTCAGAGCACGTGTGTGTGCTGTTTATGTGTACCCAGTGAGTGCAGTATGTGCGTGCAGTATATGTGTATCAGTGCATGTACAGTGTACTACAATGTGTACTAGAGCACGTGTGTGCTGTGTGTGTGTATCCAGTGAGTGCAGTATGTGTGTGCAGTATATGTGTATCAGTGCATGTACAGTGTACAATGTGTACTCAGAGCACGTGTGTGTGCTGTGTATGTGTATCCAGTGAGTGCAGTATGTGTGTGCAGTATATGTGTATCAGTGCATGTACAGTGTACAATATGTACTCAGAGCACGTGTGTGTGCTATGTGTATCCAGTGAGTGCAGTATGTGCGTGCAGTATATGTGTATCAGTGCATGTACAGTGTACTACAATGTGTACTAGAGCACGTGTGTGCTGTGTGTGTGTATCCAGTGAGTGCAGTATGTGCGTGCAGTATGTGTATCAGTGCATGTACAGTGTACAATGTGTACTCAGAGCACGTGTGTGTACTGTGCATGTGTATCCAGTGAGTGCAGTATGTGTGTGCAGTATATGTGTATCAGTGCATGTACAGTGTACAATGTGTACTCAGAGCATGTGTGTGTACTGTGTATGTGTATCCAGTGAGTGCAGTATGTGCGTGCAGTATATGTGTATCAGTGCATGTACAGTGTACAGTGTGTACTCAGAGCACGTGTGTGCTGTGTGTGTGTATCCAGTGAGTGCAGTATGTGCGTGCAGTATGTGTATCAGTGCATGTACAGTGTACAATGTGTACGCATAGCACGTGTGTGTGCTGTGCGTACAGTGTGCACATATAACCATGTGTACAGTGTGTGTGCATGTACAGTGTACACATATAACTTAGTGTGTGTACGCACACCCCCCCAAGCATGTTTTATGCATTGGGGGTAATGACATGGCATGCTATGTCTGGCCTCCTCCATGTAGCAGCATGTTACACGCGCCCATGTAAGGCGACTCATGAGTGCCCTTCACAGGTCCCGGCTGCCGCCACACACACCTCCTCCCACACTATTCCCGGGGCCATGGTCAGCAGCAGGATGTAGGTGGCAGAGCTGCCCCTTGTGCTCGCTGCGGGCCAGGCCGTGCTCCTGGCACCCCACAGACACATGAGAGGCTGGAGCCACGGCACCCCACGATGAGGGCTGGAAGGGGAGCCTCACACCCGGAGGCCTGGGTGCCCCCTGCACAGCCAGCAAACGGCAAGTGCTGGGCCCAAGCCTCCTGGCCACACTCTGCACCCCAACCTCTCGGGGGCCAGGCTCTGCAGCTTTCTGGGGACTGCCCTGGTGGAGCTGAGGGGGGCACAGAAGGAGGAATGCCTGGATGTGGCGGGCTCCACAGTGCATGCAGCTCTCACCCTAAGTGCTGGTGGGTGGTCAGGCGGGAGTGACATTCCCTGTGGGACAGGCGCCACGGCAGCCGCTATCAGCCGACCAGCTGGACTGGCGGGGCCAACAATGCTGCCCAGGTTGAGTGGAAGGACCCAGCTGCTACTTGAACCATCTGGAGCTGGCATGAGGGGCTCCCTGGGCAGGGCCTCTGAGCTGGGTACCAGGTATTGAGGAAATGGGGTGAGCGCACATGCGGCTAGGAGGAGAGGGGGCAGAGAGGGGAGCCTGGCATGGGGGGGACAGAGGGGCTGGGGCCATTGAAGAAGCTGGGGCCTTTGCAGGAGTTTGGGTAGGGGGCCAATGCAACCAGACAGGCATTTGGGAAAACCTCCCCGGCAGCCACTGGGGTGCCTTGAGAGTCACGTGCCCAGGGTGGACCCTGCCCATTTGCTCACCTCTCACCTGCCCATCTGGTGCCCGATGCCGGCCTGCTCTGCTCGGGATGAGGGGGCCCTGGTGGTAGTAAGGCTCCTGGATGCCAGCAACCTGGGGGCACCTCTAAGCTGCTTCTTGGGGCCAGAGGGACAAAGCTCCACGCCCGTGGGATGGGGCCTCAGGTGGACCTGCTATTACCCCAGGGCCCCGAGCCTCCACCTCCCCTCAGCCTCCAGGCCCCTGTCCCTTGCCTCCAGCACCCTTCAAACACCCAGGCTAGCCCAGAGCTGCTGAGGGGCTTGGCGCCGGTGCCTGGGGGCTGTGCCTTTCTTGGGGCCTCAGGTGGGGGCCCCCGGCACTAAGACCCTGGGCGTCTCTGCCCCCAAGAGGGCCACCCCAACCCTGCCAGCTGGCGTTTGAGGGGTCCTGGGAGACATGTGATTTAAAAGTTAATTAAGCCGAGTGACATGGAGTATAACACCTCCAAGTGTTTATTTCCAAAGAGCACTGGGGGGAGAGGGGGAATCTCATAAAAACTCGGTGAGGTTCTGTGCTAGGAAGTAACCACGCTGCTCAAGCTCCTCGAGCCGGGAGCACCTCCTGCTGCCACCCAGCTCCCATCCACAGGGGCCCCCAGGGGCGAAGACCGGGGCTCGGAGACAGGCGGCCACTGGGCCCAGGCAATGGGGACTGCGCCTGAGGCCCCCCAGGGGAGGGTGGGCAGGGCCTGCGTGGCCGGGGGAGGCGCCCCTTCCCGATGGCCGTTCCCACCTTTCCACGGCGACAGTGAGATGCATCCTGAGCTGCTCCTCCTGGAGCATCCCTGCGCTGTGCTGAAGCCCTAGCCCTGACGTGGCCCTCTGCCCCTTCTGTGCCCAGGACATGCCGAGGCCGAGGCAGGCCCTCTTGGGAGGACCCATGCTGGGGCTCGCTTCCAGGCTCTGGTTCCTTCTGCTTTGCTGGATGTGCCTGGACGTGTGCTGTTGGGGCGGCCACAGCTGGACACAGCGGCCAGTGTGGAGCAGGCCCAGCATAGCTGTGGTCCACCAGGCCCGACGGAGCATCCTGCCATATCTGTTGCCACACTCAGTGCAGGGTGCAGGCTGGACAGCGTCCCTCCTCAGAGCCTCCCGGAGGAGAGACGGGGCGTGCAAAGGCGAGCACGGGCTGGAGCCAGGGCTGCCGGCTATCTGGTCCGGACCCAGACCTGCACCCCTCTACGAGCCCCCGGTGCCGGAGTCACTGCTGCCCCCAGCCACGGCCAGACAGGCCGCTGCATCCCAGCAGAGTCAGGGTTTCTGCACATCTCGAGGAGGGGAGGATGGGGTTAGGGTGAAACTGGGGTGCCCACCTGCAGGCTAGGACCAAACCAAGATGACAGGTGGGGAGGCAGGCTGGCTCCTGGGCTGAGGGAGGGGCCCATGGGCACAGTGGGGGGTCTGCTTCAAGCCAGAGGGTGGAGCAGTGAGAACAGGCTCAGCCCCTCAGATGGGGAAGCCACGAGCCCTTTGGTCCTGGTCACCCCCAAACCTGATGGTGTGCCCCAGGCCCCTCTGAACCCCGCCCCAGCCACCACCCACCTGTTCTGCCCACACCAGACGGCTCACAGCCAGGGACACTCCATGGCCCGGGGCCCCCTTTCTCTCCTCCTGTCTCCCCGGGTGGCACCCCCCTTCTGTTAGGCCCAGCCACCAGGCATGGTGCCACAAAAACGGCCAAGGGACCAAGTGAAGCCTCTGTGGCCCCCTCCCGCCGCCCAAGGCTGGCCCAGGTAGCGGCCTATGCAGGTGCCCAGCAGGGCTGGTTGCCGAAGGACGCAGGGTGTGACATCCCCTTGGAGGATGAGGACCTGAGGTTCGGTGGGCCACGTGCCCAGCATCTGCCAGATGGGCCCCACAGTCTCCCCAAACGGCCTCGCTTCTCCCCTGCGGAGTCCAGCACAGCCACCTCCCAGGGACCTGCCCGGGCGCACTGACATGCCTGCCTGGGCGGGGACAAGCAGGAGGTCTGTACAGGGAAGCAAAGGGTTGGGGGCTGCGGGGACCTCGCCTCAGACTCCACATCGCTGACAGCCCGGGGACTGGGCCTGACCGTCCAGCGTGCTGACCACATCCCAGTGGGGCCTGGGTGCCCTGGAGCCCTGGCAGCCTTGGCCTGGCTCCAAGGAGCCTGGAGTAGGTGGTTGGGGCCCTAAGACCGCTCTGCTCGAGTCTGGGCTGGGTGTGCAGCCGGCACAGCAGCTGACCTGGCAGCTGTGCTGGGAAAGAGGGCGCGGGGCACAGGCTGGATGGCGGCGGAGGGCAGGTGTGTGGAGCGGCTCTGAGCCAGGCGCTGTGCCCACGACCCGCTCACGGGGCGAAGGAACTGACGAGGTGTTTTACATTCTGTCTACCTGCAGCCTGCGCCTCTCCATGAGTACGTCTCATTCAGACAGAAGCATCGGAGGTGCTGCGGCTGGATGTTTCCAGAAGGATTTTTGAAAGTCAGAGTTGGCCACGGGCAGCCAGGCCACTGTGGAGGGCAGTGGGTGTCCACAACGCGGGACACAGCTGGCCCTCGGGCAGAGGGTGTTAGGTGCCTCTGACCCCAGGCCCCAGGCTATGTGCCTCTGTCCAGACCACAGTGTGCCCAGGTGGGGTGCGGGGGGCCCTACCAGAAGCCCGGGCCGACTCTCCCTTCAGACACGCCGCCTGCGGGGATGCCCGCCTTTCCTGTCTCTTCTACCCCAGGTCCAGGCTCTAGGAGCAGTTGCCCACTCTGTGTCCAGGGCACTGGCCAAAGTGCTGTCCCCAAGACGGCCGGGAGAGGCCCCGGCAGGTGACTTGTGCCCACACAGGCTGTGGTACTTCCGGGACTGTCCCAGGCAGCCACAGAGGGCAAGAGGCAGCTCGGGGTGCTGACGGGAGATGGGGGCCGCGGGGGGTGAAGCCCCAAGCAGGGGTCTGGCACAGGGCACACGGGGGCCTGCGCGACCAGGCACGGTGCACCCGCAAAAGGCGTGAGGGGAGCTGGCCACTCCGGCCTGGGTTTTCAAGGTACACGCAGCAGACACCGTCTCCGCATGAAGCCACCAAGGGAAACCTGGAAACCTGGACGGCCTTAACAGAGCTGTGCCAGCACCCCCGCCCCAGGCATCCCTCACCACCCACTAGGCTCCCTGCCCCACACTCTTGTTCTGGGCTGCCCAACGCACCCCTTCACTGGAGGGGCGGAAGGGGCGGGCCTTCTCTCCCTGAGCATCTGACGGCGGCACCCACTCCCTACGCGCCACCCTACAGATTAGAGCCATGGGGCTGGGGGCAATGCTGCTGTTGCCAGTGCTCCCAGAGACCACAGTGGGGTCCCTCAGGGTCCAGGGCCTCCCCCTGACCCCAAGAGCCGTGTCCCTCACAGTTCAGGAGACCTGTGTCCCTGATGAAGTGATGGCCTTGGGTGCTATCCAGTGCTGACCACAAGGGGCCCAGGTGTGGGGAAGGGGCTTCCAGAATGAGTTTGATGATGTCATTTAGGCTGGATGATGGGCCCTTAGGTCACATGGACAGTGGTGGTCACCCTGACGGGATCCATCATCTAGGAGCCCACACTGATGGTGCAACCCCTCGCATCTGCACACTCACCCCATGGTGCGCCTCTATGTGTGTCTACACGCTCACCCCGTGGTGGGCCTTGGCACGTGTCTGCAGGCTCGTTCCTGCATATTTGCATGCTCATCCCCATGGTGCACCTCTGTGTGTCTGCACACTCACCCCTGCACTTATCTGCATGCACACTCACTCCCATGGTACACCTCTGTGCATCTGCATGCTCACCTCTATGGTGCGCCCGTGATGCTCACCCACATCACAGTGTGATGTACATAGACTGCACTCACCCCTGCATATGTCTGCATGCTCACTCCTACACGCTCACTCCCACAGTGCACTTCTGTGCATATCTGCACACTCATCCCTGGGGTGCACCTCTGTGCATCTGCATGCTCACCTCCATGGTCTGCCTGTGTGTCTGCACACTCACCCCTGCATGTGACTGCATGCTCACTCTTGCATCTTCACCCCCATGGTACACCCCTGCGTGTGTCTGCATGCTTATCCCTGGACTCGTCTGCACATGCAATCTTGCAGACTCACCCCCACGGTACACCCCTGCGTGTGTCTGCATGCTTATCCCTGGACTCGTCTGCATATGCAATCTTGCAGACTCCCCCCATAGTGTGCCTCTGTGCATGTCTGCACAGTGATTCCTGTACCTGACTGTACACGTACTCCTGTACACTCACCTCCATGATGTGCCTCTGTGTGTCTGCACACTCACTCCTGCACGCTCACCTCCATGGTGTGCCTCTGCATGTGTCTGTACGCTCACCCCCACACTGCACAGCCCTGTGACATGCTCTTCCTGCCTGCCGCCCTGAGGCACCCTCATGAGAAGTGTGCTGGCCGGCCGGCTGCTGCCCAGTGCCCGCTGCGGGGTGTGCTGGCGGTGGAGGCTGCCCGCCCGGCTGGCCAGCACGCCCACGAGGTGCAGGGCCAGGGCTGTGGGTGAGCATCATGGCTCTGGTAAGAGGCTGTTATGGCTGTAGTGCCTGGAGGACGTGCCCCGGGCAGTGGGGGTGGTGGCACTCGGGGCCTTGTTAGGGCTGTGGCGATGGCAGACCTCACAGCGCCCAGAGCCGTCCTGGAGGCCGGGCAGCACCTAGGCCCCATCCTGGCTGGGCCCTGGTTCCTCAGCTGCACAGCGGGAGGCAGTGACCAGCGACTGGCTGCATCCCGGGGCGCGTTTCTGGCTGGGCCACACACTGATGCCAGTGAGACCGGAAAGGGACCAAGGTGGGAGCAGCCCCCCAGCACTGCCCTCAGGGAGCCTCCTTCCCAGGACCCCGTTTGAGAGGGGCCTCTGTACCAGGCAGGCCTAGGAACGGTGCCCCAGCCTCCCCACTTCCCTGGGGACCACAAGTCTTTTCAGCCACAAGTCCTGAGCTGCCCGCAAGGATGAGCCCCACAGCCAGGGATCGGATGTGAGTCTTCTGCACAGGCGCTGCTAGCCAGAACAGGAGGCCAAGGGAGGGGAGCGCAGGGGAGGGTCTCAGCCAGGGACCACATGGGCAGGAGGGGCCACAGGTGGGGCCACAAGAGGCCCTGTCCTGATGCAGCTGGGAGCCAGAAAGCCATGTACCCCCTTCTACCGGCTCGGAGCCTGAGTGTGCTCAGGAGCCAGGCCAGCACTGGGGGTGCGCGGGGACAGAAGTGCAGGATTGGCCAAGAAGGGCCCCTCCCCGGAGGAGCTGGCAGCCCTGACACCTCAGTGTCCCCGCCCGATGCGTTCCCTACTTCCCCACTGCACGCCTCTGCAGTGAGCCCCACGGCCCCTTGCCAGCCTCTGCTCCCTCCATGGGGCCACCTGGTGCTTCAGATGGAAGGAATCAGGCCCTCACCCCCACCCTTTCCCCTCCCTCTCTCCTTTTCCCCCCTCCCTTCCCCCTTCCCCATCCTTTCCCTTATGTCCCAGGCGCTGCTCTGGTGCTCAGGACGCAGGTGGGGCTGGGCATGGCGGAGGCTCTAGTGGAGCCCCCACGTCCCAGAGGCGGCGGACGTGTGGGGACTCACGGGAGTCCCAGCACTGCTCCAGCGGCAGCTGTGCGAGCGTCTACCGAGCGGCACCAGGCAGAGCCCTGGCTGAGGGGAGGATCGGGCCTGGTGAATCTGGCAGATGCGGAGCCCAGGAGGGCAGCCAGCAGGTCACCTAGAGGTGCAAAGGCCCTGAGGCGGGCTGGGTCTGGCATGTCCCGGGGACAGCTTGAGCGACGGTGGCAGGGAGAGCTGGGGCTAGAGGCTGAGGGCTCAAGGGCAGGGGTGGCTGGACTCCCACTACCACCCCTCAGTGCCCTCAGGCTCTGGTGCAGGCACAAGCTGGGTTGGCTGGGACACCCCCGAGCCTCCCCTGACACCAAAGTCCATACTTGTGTACCGCAGGAAAAGGGACAATGCGACAGAGGATGCTGCTTGTTGTCCAGGTGCACGGCAGGTCCTGCCCTGGGCCCTGTGGACGCTTTCTGGAAGGTTTCCTGGCCATGCCCCCAGCCCCCTAGCCCTGGACCCCAGCCCTGCTCAGCTGGCTCCGGGACCTCCAGGCAGCTCCCTGCCAGCCAGTGCTGGCCCGGCTGCCTCGCCTGCTAAATCGTGACCCACAGAGGGAGAGGCGGCGCTGGAGAGGCCAGTGTGGCGTGGCCTCCCGGCTCCCCGTAGGGCCCCAGAGAGCACCCTCCCCCCACTTTGAGCTCCACTCTCCTGGCTGAAACAGGGCTGGCAAAGGGCTGAGTGGACAGACTGCAAAGCCTCTGAAGAAGGACAGCGGGTTTTCCGCATTGCTCCAGTTGCAGCCTCGGCTCCCTGGTGCACGGGGGGAGGGCAGACTCCCAGTTCTGGGACTTGGCGCTTCCAGGGTGCACGGTGGGGGCAGCTCCCCACCTGCACCACCTCAGGGCACCCGACCCAGACGCCAAAGTGGAATGTCCCTGCAGCAAAGTCGGCCCCAGGTGACAGCCCCTGCCCAAGAGGAGCCCAAGCTCGCCCTGTGCTCAGGCCTCTTTCGCCCATCCAGGGCCCTGTGTCCGCGGGGGCAGGCTTGGCGCCAGCCCTAGCCCCTCACCAGCAGTGCAGTCTCAGCCGACCTGAAGCTCCTAGAGCCTGCTTGGAGGCTGAGCTGAGAGCTCACGAGCTGCCCGGCGTCTCTCTCCCACACGGCTGGCGCCCGAGTGGCTCCTTAGCTCTCAATCAACCGTCTTCATTAACTCAAAATAAGCTGATTTTAGAAGGAAGCTGCGCGTCACTGCTGAGAAGTGAAAACACGCGCGGCCTCTGTGAACAGGGAGCAGTCACACAACTAGCCAGGCATGACAAAGGCTGGGGCGCCGGCCCTGTCTGGGCCTTGGGGGGGGTCGCTAAGCCTGAGGCCCCTGGTTGGGAAGAGGGGGTGCAGAAGCTTGGAGGATGGCCCGAGGCCCCCCCCACCCCGAGGGCAGGGGAGCCCATGTTCCCTGCCATAAGAGCAGACACGCACAGTAGAAGGTGGAGGAAACAGGCCTCCCTGCGGACCTGCTGGGGGCTGTGAGGGGCCGAGGAGCCCAGGACCCTGACAGCTCAAGCAGGGACATGAACGGTCAGCACCCAAATGCCTGTGGCTTCCGCCCCTGCCCCCACTGGGGTGTCAGCAGCAGGGGAGGCTGGGGGGCAGCAGTCAACAGGGCTCCCTGGAGCAGCTCCCTGGGACTGACCACGGGCGGAAGGGGCGGCCCTGACACCCTGCTCCTGCTCCCTGAGCCACTCTGTATGCTCACCATGGGGGACGGGGCTGGGACAGGAGTTCTGGGGGCTCCTCAGTCTACAGACTGCCCCACCCCACCCTGGCTCTGTGGCTTCCAGACTCCCAGGTGCAAACAGACCCGAGACCAGCAGAACCCACGGGCTCCGTGCCCCCCACAGGCTCCATGCCCACCATAGGCTCTGTGCCCTCCACGGGCTCCGAGACCCCACGGCTGCCCCTCCAGGGCCCTCTCTGTGGTCTCTCCGGCTGGCCTGGTCCCAGCTCCAGCTGTCGGGTCTCCTCACACCCTGCCCGACCCCATGAGCTGTATTTCTCTCGTTGCTTCAAGTCTGCCTCCCACAGCTATGGTGGCGGCGCCATGCACAGGAGCTTGTGTGTATCGTTCATGCGGCACCCACAGCCCCAGCAGGCAGTACCCTGGGACACTGTCAGCACTGCTGAGGAGGGGAGGCTTTGGGGCCAGCCTCGGTGCTCTGCACAGCCCTACCCCTGCCTGCCAGGAAGTGGCACCTTGCTCCCACCCACCACCTCCAGGTCCTCAGGCTGCTCCGGGCACGGTGGCCACCCCCGCTGCTCCCTACTCACAGTACCACCACCCGGGGTGCAGAATCCCCAGGGGGCGGCCCCTCCATGGTCTGGCCCTACCCCAGCCCCCCCCCCCCCCCCCACCAAGGCCATTCCCTCCCAGGTGCCTGGGGCAGCTGAAAGGCCACCTGGTGCAGCCCCCACGCCCCGGCTCACCAGCAGTCTCTGCCTGGACCCTGGCTTCTGCCAGCCTAGGCGCCACCCGCCGAGTACCACGTTGTCTGCCGGAGACCAGGGGGTGCCCAGGGCAGGTGCTCTGGGTCCCCACTGCATCCTCAGGGAGTGGGTAGGCGCACCATTCTCAGAAAACAGGGGAAGGATCCCCACACCTAGAAGCCCCCCGATGGGCTGGGTGAGCTCCCCAAGGCTTCCTGCCCACTCTGCGCTTTTAGCGAGAGAATGCCCACCTGCCCTGGGCTGGGCAGCCTCTCCCCAGCTCAGCCTGACACCCAAAACCTGAGGTTGCCAGGGACCTGCCCCCACTTATACCTACAGACACAGGTGTGAGCCACACCTACAAACATACATGGGAGCCACACCTATGGACAACCTGTGAGCCACACCTACAGACACACCTGCGAGCCATATCCAATGCTTCACAAACCTGTGAACCACACCTACAAACCCACACACCTGTGGGCCACAGCTACAGCCCCAACACTGGTCCATAGTTCCACCTTCAGGAATAAGTCTGAGAAATACGAAACACGCCCACCGCAACTCCTGTACACACTTGTTCCTGGCAGCCCTATTCATGAAGACCAAGAAGTAGAGTCAACCTGTGTGACCACGCGTCCAGTAGGTGAACGGACCCAGCTGTAAGGAGCGCGGCTCCAGCACAGCAGAATGGATGGTGGCCCCAACCGTGGGGCTGTCCAGAGCAAGCCCACAGCTATGGAGGCTCTTGAGTGGCTGGTCAGGGTGGGGCCCCGGCCAGGGGTGACTGCTCCTGGGCATAGCCTCTTAGGACACACGTGCTCTGCGACTAGGTGGTGGCCACAGCTGCAGCACCTGGTGAATGTACCAAGGTGGTCATATGGTGGCAAGCTGAGGAGGGCAAGTCCTGTGTCCTGACGACCACGTGGACAGGCCCTGAGCGAAGATGCCAAGAAGCCACAGGGCCACCTCTGCAGCCGAATGGATCCTTGGCAGCCCTCCGTGAACCTAGGAGGAGCTCGCCGGGATCCCAGACGTTGGGCAAAGGCGAGAATCCAGCACCAGTGGCTCTCAGCTTGGTTCCAACAGCCAGTGGCCCTGAGTCAGCTTCCCCAAGCCCGAGGCTGCGGGGCCAAGTTCCCAGGGCTGCTGCGGGGCCTGGCTCTGAGTCAGCGGTCCCGAGCCCACCCCCGGGCTGTGTGTGTGTGTGCGTGTGCGTGTACGTGTGTTGCTGCACTTAGGTCCTGAGAGCTGGGCATTCTGTGCAGCCAGGAGAAGGCTCCCAGGAAGGCCATGGCCACCGGGACCCCACAGGGGATCCCCCACCAGCAGCCTCTCATGTCTCCACCTCAGGGACTTGGGTTCACAGACGAGCCAGCGGCCATCACAGCGACCGTGACGGGGGTGGACCCCGAGGTGGGCAGGTGGGCCTTCTCCGGGGGAGCCATCCGAGGGGCCCGGCTTCCCCTGTGGGGTGACCAGGGGCTGTGGGCAACTCAGAGTGCCAGGGGCTGGGGGCATGGCGCCACCAGTGTGAGACAGACCCCAGGAATCTCTTCAGCAACTTGGGACCGGTATGGGGAAAGGGATCAGAGAGAGAGACCCAGAACACGCTGCCGGGACCCTGCGTTTTCCAGTGCACATGAGTCTCTGGAAGCACTGGGCGGGAGGGGCGGCACTTCCCGTGGCCTCCTCACCCTGACGGCCACAGTGTGGGGTGCTGTGTGGGGAGCTGCGGGGGTCGTGGCAGGGGTCCGGGGCTCTCTCCAGCACGGCGGCCTGGGCCCACACATGCCCTCTCTTGTCACAACCTGGCTGGGGGAGGCCCCTCGACCGCGAAGGCTTCGTCCTATGGAGGGCACGGCTTCCTCCCGGCACTGCTCCCTCGGCTGCAGGGCCGGCCAGCTCTCGGGGTTCTGCAGACACGACAGTCCACAGGCAGTGTGCGGGGACTGGGCGCACCCCACCAGACCCCAACTCTCTCCACGGGGTACAGACGGGGGAGGGGGCAGGGCAGGGAGAGGTCCGGCCCTGGAGCTGGGACGGCTGTGCCCCGGGACCCAGGCTGTCGGCACGTCAGAGGGAGTCGCCCTGGAGCCGAAAGCAAAGGCCGGAGGCACTCAACGCTGGCATCCTCGCCCCAGCGGAGGCGCTGGGTGGCTGGTTGCTACTCACCATGCTCCCTGGGGAGGCCTTGCACAGACTTTGATGAGAACTAATTAGGTTTGCACAGTTAATCAGGACTGGCTGCCTGGGAGACTCAGCATTTGCAAATTCAAAGACAGGCTGCTGGGAAATGCATGCCACAAAGCTGCCGCTCCTGCCATCTCCAGGCACCCCAGGACCGGCTCCCGACCTCCCGCCCCGGCCTCCTGCCCTTCCTGCCCACTGCTTCTGCTCGAATGCAGATGGCCGGCGTGCGCCTGTGGCTGGGGGAGGCTGTCTGGCATGGTCTGACTTTACTCGGTTCTTCCGCAAAGATGCAAGCAAAGCAGTCTCGCCCCGGGACCTGGCAGCCGTGGTCACCTGCGTCCGCAGCTGGGTGGGGCTCCTCCCTCTCCCTGGGGAGAACCCTGGGCCCGCCACCCTCGCTGCTCCTCTGGGGACACCAGAAAGTGCGACCGGGCAGCGCGTGCTGCGGGCTCCACACTGGGCTCCACTGGGGCTGGCGCTCTCAGGAGCAGCCGCGAGAGGGCGGCGGCCGCGTGGGCACAGGTGGCCTAAGACGCCCACAGGCCCTTTAGCACGGACGGGAGTCAGGGCTTGTCGCGCAGTCTCGGGTGGCTGCGACAGGAGCCCGCACGCCGATGCCTCTGCCACCTGCCGGCCTGGTCACAGGCACCAGGGACGTGAGCCTACAGCTCCCCAAGCCCCAAGGGACACACCGCTGGCCCCGGGACCCCTTGAGGACTGTGACCTGCGAGCCCCAGGACAAATGAGTGCAACAGTGGAGACGCCGGGCCCCGGAGGAGATGCCCCCCGACGCCGGCTGCGGGCGCGAGAGGACATGGAAGGACTGCCCCGGCCAGGGCAGGCCCACCCCTCCTGCCCACCCCTCCTGCCCACCCCTCTGGCAGCTCCTCCTGCAGCTCCTACACTGCTCACCTCGCCCCAACTTTTGAGCAATTCCAGCCAATTCACCTCCTGGGACGGCAGGGCAGGAGCCACGTCCCAGGGTACGGAAGTCTTGGGACATTCCCAGCTCAGGACAGGGCGCCTGGATGTGGCCCACTGGGCTGGGGCCACTGAGGACTCTGGTCGGCTCCAGGCCTCACTTCCATGTGGCTGCAAATGCACCCTGTCCTTCACTGTCGCGGGGGCTTGAAAAACCCGGATAAACTTGACAAGACAAAGGTAGTCATGTCCCGGACTACCACGGGTACTCTACTTAGGGCGCGTTCATAACGGGCCACAGCCAATTAGCACCCGCAGCTCCCTGAGCGCCAGGTTGGAAGTGCGAGGGCCTCCCTCGGCCGTGCTGCATGGGGCCGGCGGGCAGGGCTGCCACTGCAGGACGAGGCTGCTCCAGCCCCAGGCCTGGTCTGGTCTCGTGCCCACGAGGCTGGGGATGGAGCCTGCTGCTAAGCAGCCAGCCGACCACCCTGAAAGGGCTGAAGCCTGGCAGGAGCTGGGCACCAACAGGGGGCTGCTTCGGGGGCTGGCAGGCTCTCGCCCCAACACGGTGCCCTCACCCGTGCCCCCGGCCGAGCCATGCCCTCTGCCCCAGCACTGCCACAGGGACATGTGCCCACATGGCTGTGAACCTGAAGAGCGTGACCGCATAGTGCAGGTGTGTTTCTTGACCCTTGCCCTTTGCCCCTTGCTCTGTGACCCATGAAGGCCACCATTCCCAGCACTTGCCAAGTGCCAGGTGCGTGGAGCCCACAACAAACTCGAGCCCCTTTGAGCCCCATGACGGGACGGCCCCCCGAGGCAGGGTGCTCTGCGGTACACACCTCTTTAAAAACCTTTTACTCTCTAATGTGAACTTTTCATCAGGAGGAAGCATATATACGTGAACACAGAGAGCCCAGCTGAGGTGCTGCCCAGTCCCAGACACGCCCCACGGAGACGCAAGCTGGCTTCCTCGCGCCCACAGCCCCTCCCGGCCCCACTTCAACCCCGACGTCACAGCTGCCTCTGCAAACGTCACACTCGTGGCTCTGAGAAAGACTCAAAAGACCCCAATATGTTGTCACACTTTAAAGCAAGTGCTAATTCCTTAATAACACCATCAATGCTCAGATTTCCAGAATCGCCTTCTAACTGAAGAACAGTGAACCTGAGCCAGGGTGCATGTACGGCCACCACTGCTGGCAGCGCGCACGGCCCCGGTCCCTCGTCACTGACAGCTTTGCCCGCTGTCCGCACTTCCCACTCGGGTTTGCCCATTGTCTCTCCGGGAGTCGGCACGAACCTCCCGTGAACGGGGCATTGGGTACAGAAGCCAGAGTCCGTCCCACTGCACCTGCGCTTCCACCCGGAGGCGCGAGAGGGCTGGCGGCCGCCCTGCAAGCCCAGCGGCCACGACAGTCACTTCCACCTTCAGCAGCACGAGGGGTGGGAGCTGACACTCCTATTCCATTATCAACCGCTGTGCATTCATTAGCTGGAATCCTCCTTTACAGAGACACTTCTCATACTCAACTACACAGACACACCCTGCGCAGGGAGGCAGGGAAATGCCCATTCTTTGGGTTTACTTACCATCTCACGAGACAGTGAGCTGGCTTCCTAACCTCCTCCGGAGGAGAGGGTTTCCCAAGTGCTGTTACTAACTGAAGGACTGGCTGTGGCCCTGGGGTTACCCGGGAGCCTTTCCCCTCTGCCAGCCCCCGCGGTCTGAGCTGGTTGCTTGCCCAGGGTCTGATCGGAGGCCCAGGTGTGCCCTGGGCATTCCACATCCCCTGGGTCCTGCTTATCCTGGACGGATGACAGACTAGGTGCGGCCGGGTAGAGCCGGAGTCCCCGCAGCCTCCCTCAGCCCTGGGACCCAGGCCCGGGGTCACTCCCCCGCACCTGGCCAGAGCACCTGGGACCCAGGCCCCGTGGTCACTCCCCCGCACCTGGCCGGAGCACCTGGGACCCAGGCCCTGGGCCACTCCTCCGCACCTGGCCAGAGCACCTGGGACCCAGGCCCGGGGCCACTCCTCCGCACCTGGCCGGAGCACCTGGGACCCAGGCCCTGGGCCACTCCTCTGCACCTGGCCAGAGCACCTGGGACCCAGGCCCTGGGCCACTCCTCCGCACCTGGCCGGAGCACCTGGGACCCAGGCCCTGGGCCACTCCTCTGCACCTGGCCAGAGCACCTGGGACCCAGGCCCCAGGGTCACTTCCCTGCACCTGGCCAGAGCACCTGGGACCCAGGCCCCGTGGTCACTCCCCCGCACCTGGCCGGAGCACCTGGAGCTGTCGATCTCGACAGGAGAACTTGGCAGAGGCCCGCCTGGTCCAGGGGGCTGGTGGGGGGCAGCTGGGTGCAGCGGTCTATTTCCAAGCGCACAGCCTGGCAGGTGGCAAAGGACAGGCCGGCACGCTCTCCAGCTCCACCAGCCACTGGCGGTGGGCACATCGCAGCCGCTTGCAGGAAGTGGGGTTTCACCTCTGAAATGCATAACCACTTCGACTCCTTCGCAGGAACTGCCCCAGCTCTACCAAAGCTGCCCTGGGCACAGCGCAACCCACAGTGAGAGGAGGTGCCAAGGTGTAGCAACCGAGCTCATCAGAAACGCGGCATGGGAACATGCTGGCTTCCGGGAGCGTCATCGGGGCTCAGGCAGACCCGCACGGAAACTGGCCAGGTGGCCAGTGGCCCCGAGTCTGGCCTGGGTGGCCCAGCTGCTGGGTACAGCTTCCTCCCCAGGCTCTCAGCGGGCATCCCACCGCTGCACTCGCTGTCCTGCCCACAGTCTGTTTCTGGAATGGAATGGACTTGAGAGCAGGGACCAGGCAGAACGTGCTTCTCAGCATCTTCACACAGAGCCCGGCTGGCGTGGGGGGGTTGATGAGTGCGTGCGAGCACACACACCTGCCTGCTCGCCCAGTCCGTGGGCTCCTGGAAGGTGCAGCGCAGGGCAGATGCAGGGCAAGAGAGATGCTTCCAGAATGAACAAACAGACAAAACAATAAACCAACGATAAGAAGAATCCACTGAATGGGACCAGTCCTGCCAATCCCGCTTCTGATGAGCGTCCAGAATGTGTGAAGAACTCTTGCAACTCAATAGCACAAAGACAGCAATCTAGCAACAAATGGGTGAACAGTGAACAGACATTTCTCCAAAGAAGGTAGACACATATGGCTAGTAAACACCTGAAAAGATGTTCCCCGTCGTCAGTCATTAGGGAAATGCAAATCAAAACCAAAGAGAGCCCATGCCAGCCTAGGAGGAGGGCGACCAGTAAGGGAACGCAGGACGGCAAGTGCTGGGGAGCGGGAGGAGATGGTGTCCTCGGGCATAGCTGCTCTGCAAACAGCCTGGCCAGTCCTCCAGAGGTTGAAGAGGACCCACCATGCCCGGCAGCTCCACTTTGGTTGAAGGTGGGGACGAAGAGGCCCAGCTGCCTTACCCAGGGCCCTTGGGCAGGTGGAGGACAACACACTGCAGTCCGCCCAGGCGGGCCCTCACCCTCAGAAAGGAGGGTCAGCACCCATGCCGTAGCAGGCACGACCTGGAAGACGAGACGTGGAGTGAGGGGCCGGACATACTGTCCGTGGCTTGAGGGCAGTGCTGGTTCCAGCAGGCCGGCCTGCCTGTGTCCCTGCTAGGCCAGGGGGCCTGAGGGTCCCTGGTGGTCAGTGCAGCCCCTGGAACAGGGCAGGAACCACTGTCCGCAGGATGGCTGAGGGGACCTGCAGCTGTGAGCAGCTGCACCTTCCCTAGAGCCCAAAGTCGGGACCCCCTACCACTGTCAGAGGACCTCGGGGAGGGGCCATGCGGGCAGCGTGCTGGGAAGGGGCAGGCAGCCACGGAGGCCAAGTCTCCCCCACAGCCACGAATACAAGGCACTCGGTCAGGAGTCAAGTCCCGTGGGAATCAGCCAGTGCTGGTGTGCCCTGAGCTGCAAGGAAAACCTTGGTCAGAGGGGCCGGGTCAGCCGAGCCCCAGGAGGGAACACAGCTGGGATGAGCTCGGTGAGAAGGGCGCAAGGTTGAGCAGGGCCAACTGCCACTGCCTGCAAACCTGCCCGCCAGGGACGTGGCTGGGAGCGGCTAGGAGTGGCTGGGCATGGCGGGCAGGCGGGGGGCCGCAAGAGGCCCTGACCACACGCCTCGCGGGTGGCGGAACAAGCCCTGGCCCTGGGACGCTGTCTTCGCACATCCCTCGTGGGCTCAGCAGGCCTCCTCCTCCCGATGCAAGGGCCTGCTTGGGGTACCTGGGGCCGGGGTGCCCTGTGGCTGCACCGCCTGGCCGAGGAGACCCGGGCCCACTCCCCCAATCCCGCCTGGCAGGCGACGCCCGACACAAAGGCTCGCTCCTCTCCCACGGTCCTGCCACGTGCGCCCTGGTGAGGGCCTCGTGTGTGCAGGGGAGCTGGGGCATCCGCGGCCACCTGGGCAATGGCCTGGCCCTCCATATGGCCACTGTGGCGGCGAGAATCCTCACATTGCTTTCCCAGCGCCCCCTCTGCACACGCTGAGGGGCCCTCTGGCCTCCACACTGCGTCAAGGCTGCCAATGCCCCCCGTTTCCCCCGCTCCTGCTCCCCTAGACTTAGGAAGGGGTGGAGTAGGGCGGGGCTGAGCAAGGCCTGGGCCCTTCTCGGGGTTGCCCCCGGATCTGTACAATGCCCACTGGTGCCTCCCCAGCTGAGAGATTCACCTGTGGTTCCCAGACCCACAGGCACCCCGTCCACGCAGTCCACGCAGTCCACGCATGCTCTGAGGCCTCCAAGGCTTGGTGCCACCATGTGCCCATGCGGACGCCATCTGCCCACGTGGAGTGCCATGTGCCCATGCTGAGAGTCATGTAACCACACTAATGCCATCTACCCATGCTGAGTGCTATGTGCCCACGTGCCAAGTGCCATGTTTCTACACAATGCCATCTAACCATGCTGAGTGCCATGTGCCCACGTGCCAAGTGCCATGTGTCCACACTGAGTGCCATCTGCCCACGCTGGGCACCAAGTGACCATATTGAGTGCCATCTGCCTATGCTGGGCGCCATGTGCCCATGTGCCAGGTGCCACGTGCCCACACTGAGTGCCATCTGCCTATGCTGAATGCCATGTGCCCGTGTGCCAAGTGCCATGTGCCCACACTGAGTGCCATCTGTCCATGCTGGGTGCCAAGTGCCCATACTGATCCTGTATGCCCACACTGATGCCATGTGCCCACGCCAGGCACCATGTGCCCATACTGATGCCACACGCCTGCACGAACTGCCATCTGCCATCTGCCCATGCTGAGCACCACGTGCCCACAGTGTCCACCATGTGCCATGATGAGGCCACCTGCCCAGGGCTGGAAAGTGGGTCGACACCACTGTGGGCCCGTGTGAGCCACATGGGCCACATGCTGTCTGATGGGAGGGCGCCGCAAGGAAAGCCCTGATTGCCCCCTGGGAGAGGCATCTATCCCTGAGCTCCGTTAGCCCAGGACCAGGCTGCCCAGTGCCACGTGGGGCAGGGGTTCAAGAGGGGGTTCCTGAGTCCTTCTGCCCACACACCTCAGATGCTGGGGATGGGGAGACCGAGAAGGGCCTTAACCCGGGACCTCTGCCCTGAAGCTCTGCTCCACAGCCCTGAGGCTGGAAGGAATGGCGGGTGGGGAATGGCAGGGGCCGCAGCCCCAGGCCCTGGGAGAAGGCTCAGCTCATTACCACATCGCCCAGGGACAGGGGCAAAGGGCCACGCAGCCTCGAGCCGCTGCAGGTCGCTGGGGCTGGTCCACCATGGCTCCTGTGCAGGTTGGCCCACAGCCAATGAGCCAGAATGAGCTCTCTTTCTAAATGGTTCAAGTCTGAGACGCTGTTTACTGCAGCTTTATTCATAAGCCCCCCCAAATGGAAGCAACCAAGGTGCCCTTTACATTATCTAGCGATAAAAAAAATGAGCTCTCGAGCCCCGAAAAGACCGGAGGTGCTGTAAATACTCCTGGTAAGTGCAGGATACCAGTCCGAAAAGATGACACACTGTGTGATGCCAACCGGATGACGCTGAGGAAAAGGCAAAGCCGGAGACGGGTGAGGCCCGTGGGCTCCAGGCTGGGGGATGGGGGAATGGCAGGTGGCGCCGGGGCATTTAGGGAGCGGAACTCTCCGGGGATCCACGACCAGGAGACAGGACGTGACGCAAGCGTCAAGCCACAGAACTGTGGGTCCCGAGGGGGCCCTGGCGTGGGGCACAGGCTGCAGCTGAGGACAACGCACCCGCAGCCCCCCAAAACAGCACGGTAACAGGGGCCTGGTGGGGGGTAGATGGGGTGCAGAGCTCTCTGCCTTCTGTGCCGTTTTTAAATAAACAAACCTAAAAGCACTGTAAACAATTAAGTCTCGTAATTTAATAGTCAGGACAATGACACTGTGACACCTAAAAACTGGGAGAAATGGAGATCTAGGGTCTAGGATCAGGGCTTGCTGTGGGCAGTCCCCTGGCCGTGGCATCTGCAGGCCCCTGGCACTGAGCAGCGGGTGAGCCCCAGGCTGCATCACCCCCCCACGGCGATCCCACAGCGGGTGTTCCCCACGCCCATTTTACAGCTTGGGAACTGGGGCTCCGAGGCCACACAGCGGCCAGTGGCTGGCTGAGCTCTAAGCCTTGGTGTCTGCTTCAGCCCTGGGGGAAGGGGCTGGGCAGGGGCGGGCAGCGCCGGCCCCACGTTCCTAAGCCTCACTTGGATGACATCTGCAGTGTGGCTTCGGCTGAGTTCTCCAGCTTCTCACTCTCACAACTGTACTGAGTTCTCGGGCCTTGGGAGGGGAAGGGAAGGGGAGCTGGGGGAGGGAGGAAGAGTCCCTGAGTCCTACAGGAGAGCACACGGAAGAGAGGTGAGCACTGGACAAGCGCCTGCTGACATGCAGAGCTTTGAAACCCCAGCCACCTGCTGGGCTCAACAGGTCCCCTCCAGGCCACGGGATGGGCAGAAGCTCGCCAAGGAAGCGCTGCAGAGCGGGCAGGGGAGAGCAGTGGGCAGGCAGCCAGCCTCCGCTGGGAGGAGCTGGAGCTGAGATTTCTTTGCTTCCCACCCGGCAGCCCCAGGGCAAGCGCCCGCTACACCCACGCAGACAACAAAAAGCCAGGCCGGGCTGGGCGCCCGCTCCCCTCAAGTGGCTACGTGGGCTGGGCACAAACCCACAATTACCTGAGTGCACATCTGCAGAACCTGCTCGACTGGAAACAAGGCTCAGTTATTTCTAACTCTGCCTGCAGCCCCCTTCCTGCCTAGAAAATCATTTTTTGGGAAATAAAATAAAGTAAGCCTAAGTCTCCAGGGGACTGCGGTTTGGAGTGACCCTTGCCAGCCTGACTTGGCCACCCCTGTGGGGGGTAGGGGGAATGGCACCGAGGCCAGCCCCCTGCCCACCCCACCCACCTCCAATGTGGGGATCAGGCAGGGTCCCCCACTCAGGACCACCCCCTTGCAGCCAAGACTGCTTAAAAGGGGCTCCCTGGGAGCACCAGCTCCAGCTCCCCATTACGGCTGGGGAAACTGAGTCAAGAGGAAGTGGACCTGACTGAGGCTGCAGGCCTGAGGGTGCTGTGGGACCACTGGGACGGGCCCCCTGAGCACTGGGCCAGCCCAGGAGCTGAGGGGCCTGACGGGAGGAGCCGCAGTGGGCAGGACGGAGGCCGGGGGAGGCAGGGTGTGAAGGGGCAGGGCTGGCGTCCAGCGAACTCGGGGCACCTTGGCGGCTCTACGTAAGATGGCATGACGTAGTGTGGTGTGGCAGTCACGACCACCACAGGGCAGGCCTGTGGACAGAAGTTGGAATGTCTGCACGTGTACCCATGAATCGAATGCCAGAAGAGGGGCATCGAGATGCCACGGCACCTGTCCTTTGCAGGTGTGATTGCAAGTGAACTGCTTTCTCCTCCTTGACTTTTTCTCTCTCCAATCCCTATAAATGCCAAACGCTTGGGCCCGCCCTCCCAGGAGCCAGTGGGTAGCTTTCCTAGGGCCAGGCACCTCAGCAGGCAAGTCCGTCGCCAGTGGTGCTCCACTGCTGTGCTCAGGATGGCTGCTGTGACACAGGCTTGTCAGGGATGTGTGCCTGGAGATAGGGCCCCTCTAACCAGCAGCCTGCCCTCCAATGACACCACGGGACTCCAAAAATACAACCAGATCCCAACAGTGGTCTCCGGTCACCCAGAGTATCCAGGGCCTGGCATGAAGTCGTGCATTTCTGATGCTTGTAAAACTATCATAGAGTGCTTAAATATCTCTTTACTTATTCAAGGTAAAGGTGGTTCTAGAGGTGTAAAAACAGGTGGGCGAGATGTGACAACTGTGAGCAATGCTAGGCAGCTGCCGTGAGGCTGCAGGGCAGTGGTCTGCAAGCTGGGAGGTAGCTCGCTGGGCCCGTCGTGCTCCCTGCCTGGGCCACAGCTGGTGGGGGCCTACCTAAGACAGCACACGCAGCCCTGCCTAGGCAATGGGGAGAAGGCAGGTTCCCCCACTCTGCCCCTTATGGGAGCCTCCGCCAAGTCATGGGAGGGGGTGGCAGGGGCGGCACCATCCTGCTCTGAGGAGATGCCCTGTCATGCCCTCCGAGCCCAGGTTGTGCCAGCGCTGCAGCTGTCAAGGAAAAGGGGACAGCTCACAAGGACGCCCGTGACGCACTGAGATGTGGTTTTCTGTTTACTATCGAATTTGGCTCAAAATGCATGGGACACAGTTATAAACCTAAACATTACTCGGATTCTGTAACGCTGCTGCCAGTTTTGCAGCTTTACAGCATGACCCATTCCAGACGTCAGCAATCCCAGGTGGCCCCGCCTGCCCCCACCCTGCCGCCATGACTGGGACGCCAGGACAAGCCCTCTTCTCCCGGAGGCACACCCACGCCCCTACAGGCCACAGGCTGCTCTCCAGGCTCATGCCCTGGCACACATGTCCTCTCTAGGGGTCCCCAGCCTGACCAGCCCAGGCATCCAGACCCCCTCGAGGGGCTGACACGCCCGGCAGCAGCAGCAAACCTCAGGGGAGCTTGGGGTACATACCTCGTGCCCTCACCCCACACACAGACCCGGGCCTCCAGCTGTGCCAACGGCAACGTGTGCCCCACCCAGCTTCCTGCGTTCCACTCTCATGTGTGGCGGCGTCTGCCCACATACATCGGCAGCACTGCAGGGGCCACACCTGCCTCGGGCCTCAGGTGTCTTGAGGGCACTGCAGACCCTGGGCATGCTCAGCCTACACACTGGCCGCTGTCCCAGGGGCCGGGACCCAGGCGTTCCACTCGGGGACAGGCACCGAGAAGGGCAGGCGGAGGGTCAGGTGCGGTGGGGGAGGAGCAGGGCCGAGGTGGGGGCTAGAGGAGGCCTGTGGCCAGGAGACCCGGTGGGGGTGTGTGGCATAATTTTATTCTTGGCCTGATGGCTTAGTCTCTTTCATTCCCTCCCTTGTCATTTTGGCACGTCCGGTTCTTCTAGACCTCTGAATTACAAGCCTCACCAGCGACTAGTGATGATGCAGCCTTGTCTCTCTAACCCTATTGGCCTTCTCCTTAGTCCTCCACCTACCCAACATCCTCTGCTACGGGTACACTCAGGAACAGCATCTCTATGGTCACAGTCACTCATCCGTCCTCCCTGTGTGATTGGCTACCCTCCCCTGGAGGCCACGCCCTAACTCCGCCTCTCCTCAAACTGTATATAATCCAGGGCTCGTCAAGCCTCGTGGTCTTAAGCTTCTGGTGGCCCTGACATAAGCGTCTACCTACAATAAAGCTACCTCGCTTCATGCCTTAATTGACTCGGCCTCCAGTCCTTTAGACCTGCAGCGAGGTCTCCTGCGCGCGCCCCTTGGACCCAGACCCCCGGCTCGAGCCCCTTTTCTGCGTGCGGCAGTGTCGTCTAGCAAGCAGTGAGAAGCTGAGGAGTAGAGGGTCCCCGATAGCTTAGCGGTTGGGCCAAACCGCAGGGGGTATGGGAAGCTGCTCTGCGAGACCCTCACTCCTCACTTCACACCCTCGGGCGGCGGCTCACCTTGAAGATGAGGCAGTCGGCCTTGTGCTCGGCGTACATGGACGTCAGCCGGTACTGGCTCTCCGTGGTGATGTCGATCTGGTAGCCAGTGAGTGTGTAGCAGGCCTTCCGGAACTCCTGGATCTTGGTCTGGAAGACCTCCTTCAGCCGCTGGTTCTTCAGCTCGGCGCTCTCCACCTGCTTCCTCAGCTCTGCAAGGGGGAGGGAGGAGGTGTTGGAACCCAGGGCCGGGCCAGGGGCCGAGGAGGGCCCCGGGTCCTCGCCCAGAACAGGGAAGACGCGGCACAGTGGGGCACGAGTGTGCAAAGGGCCAGGGAGCCCAGCTGAGGGCCACAGATGCTCAGAGTCAGAACTGCCCCAGGTTCACCCCGATGAAGCTTCTTATTCCTGCAAAGGAGAAGCAAAGCCTATTCATAACTAGGCCTAAAAGTCACCCCCAGAGAGCCCCTTGTTGTGCAGATGTGGCCTCTCTCTCTCTCTCTCTCTCTCAGCCAATAGCAGATGAACCCACCCACTGCCCTCCCCGCGACGTGGGACAGATGTCCTGGGATGAGCTCGGCCCTGGTATCAAGGGATTGAGAAAGCCTTCTTGATCAAAAGGGGGAAGAGAGAAATGCGACAAAATAAAGTTTCAGTGGCTGAGAGATTTCAGTTGAGAGGTTATGCTGGAGTCATGTCTGTGCGTTACATAGATGTCCCTTTTTAGTTCATGGTATTCTGGAAAGGCTGGAGGGAAGCACCTGAAACTGTTGAGCTGTTCCAAGAGCCTTGATTCTTGAAGATGACGGTGTAACTATATAGCTTTCATAATGTGACTGTGGTTGTGAAAACCTTGTCTGATGCTCCTTTTATCCAGGGTATGGACAGATGAGTAAAAAATATGCATAAACATAAATAAACAATAGGGATAAGGGGTAGGATAAACTGGGTAGATGGAAACCCTCGGGTCAGTGAGAGGGAGGAGCAAGGGGAGGTGTGGGGCTTTTATTTTAATTTCTTTTTCTGGAGAGATGCATCATCACGAACACACAACTATGTGACGACACTGTGAGCCATGCATGGACACCATGTGTGGGCTGCACGTGTGTGAAGACTTCTCAAATTATTTTTTAAAATAACATATTTTAGAGAAAACTAAAGTTACATAAAACACATAAAGTAAAACACGAATGTTAAAAAACAAAAACCCATCCCCGGAGGGGCTGCCTGGGTCTGTGAGCTGCCAGTACCAGGGTCTCACTGCCCGTGGGTGTGAAGCCCTGATGGGGGGCAACTGGGCCCCAACCGTGGTCCTCCCGGGGATCTCCCTGGCCAACATGGGGCCGACACGGTGTTGACACGGGGGCCGACACGGTGTTGACACGGGGGCCGACACGGTGTTGACACAGGGGCCGACACAGGGCCCAACACGGGGGCCAACACGGTGTTGACACGGGGGCTGACACAGTGTTGACATGGGGGCCGACACGGTGTTGACACGGGGGCCGACACGGTGTTGACATGGGGGCCGACACAGGGCCCAACACGGGGGCCGACATGGTGTTGACACGGGGGCCGACCCGGTGTTGACATGGGGGCCGACACAGGGCCCAACACGGGGGCCAACACGGTGTTGACACGGGGGCTGACACGGTGTTGACACGGGGGCCGACATGGTGTTGACACGGGGGCCGACACGGTGTTGACATGGGGGCCGACACAGGGCCCAACACGGGGGCCGACATGGTGTTGACACGGGGGCCGACACGGTGTTGACATGGGGGCCGACACAGGGCCCAACACGGGGGCCAACACGGTGTTGACACGGGGGCCGACACGGTGTTGACACGGGGGCCGACATGGGTGCCCCACTGAGCTGCAGCCCTGGGGGTGGCTCTCTGGCCGGCTTTGGGGAAGAGGAAAGGTCTAAGGAAGACGCGCCAACTGGCCCGAACCCTGGTCTGCCCTGCCCGGCCGTGACGTGGACAAACCACACCAAGCCTGTGAGTCCATGTCCTTGCTGGGGCTGGAAGATTCTGATCTCGCTGGCCTGGGTGGGCGCCCACGGGAGCTGTGGGCCAGGCTCTGGGGGAGTGCAGAGCGCCCACCCCAAGAGCCCTGGGCCCACCCACCTCAAGGCACAGGCCGTGGAACCCGGGAGGAGGCTCTGTCGCGGTCCCCACGTGCCTTTCGCCTGAGGCACTGCCCGAGCCATCAGACTTTGGTCTGTCCCCTGCAGCTGAGCAAGTCTGGCCTCCCAGGACCCAGTGGGGGCCCAGCCAGCACCTCGCCGTGGCCTGGATGGCCCCATGCCCGCCCCTTGCCAGGAGCCTCCCCGTGTGGTGCCGAGGGCAGGGATGCTCACCAGGCAGTCAGGAGCAAGGCCCTGGGCACAGGGGACAGGGCCACGAGACCAGGAGGCGGATAGAGAGCTGGGTCTGGGTTGGGGGTCTGGGGCAGGGACTCTCCTGCACCCGGGTACAGCTCCAGCCGGGCAGGTTTCCCTAGAGCAATCTTCCTCTGGGGAGCACTGCAGGAAGAAAACTCCAGGACAGGGCCTGGCCAATGTTCCTTAAAGAAGCAAGAAGACCAAAGCCATCAGATGTGCCCACGACTGGAGCAGAGGCCGCTACGCAGGTCAGGGTAGAGGCCCCAGCGTGGGGGGCCGAGGCTAGGCAGGCAGCGATGGTCACTGCTCCTGATGCAGTCCTACCCCGAGTGCCACATCCCATGAGGTGGGAACTGCTGTCCTCCCTGTCTCACCCAGGGAAACTGAGGCTCACAGACCAACTGCCAGACCATCACAGCCCAATTCAAGCTCCTGAGAGCCCCTCGGTAGCCTCCCGACCCCTCGCATGCCTGGACATGTCCAGGGGCCAGAGCCCGGGCCGTCTCCTGTGTCCTTGGTGACGCCTGGCCTCTGCGCACTTTCCTTTCCTGCCTCCCCAGGGCGGAGCGAGGCTGGGGAGACGGGACCTCACGAAGCCCACTCCTTGCCCTGGGACAAGGTCCACAGCCGAGAGCCTCTCCATCCGGGAAGCGGGCCAGGGCCCTGATTCATCGAGTAATCAGACAACGAAATTAAAGGTTAATTGGCAGCTCTGACCACAACATCCCTCCCTGCCTCCCCAAGCCATCCACCCGCAGCGGGGCCGCTGGCCAGAGGCAGCTGCTTGCAGAAGGAGAAGCCCACGACCACGCCACGGAGACGGCAGCTCTGCCAGGGGCCACAAGGGCTTTGAAACATCTCAAGTGTCCGATGGGGAAAGACATAACTTCTGGTAATAGACGTGGCCTGGCTGTGGAAAAGGAAAGGGCCCCTTTACCGAAAGACATGTGGCCTGTCAGGCGTTTCATAAATGCCTGGATGTGGGCGGAGCTCAGGCTCGTGGGCTGCTCAGCCAGCCCTGACCCAGGCCCTTGGCAGCTGCCTCGGTGTCCTGGAAGGAGGGCCCAGGGCAGGGGGGCTGAGTCCAGCATGCCCCTTCCCCCACCCCAAAGTGAGATGGGTCACCTATCGGGGTGCAGGACACATCTGCTGGGGAGCAGCACACACCTGCCGGGGCACACAGCTGTTAGGTGTGGCACACACCTGCCAGGACACAGATACCCTGCCGGGTCATGGCACACACTGCTAGGGTGCAGCGCACACCTGCCGGTGAATGCCTGCACATCCCAGCTGTAAAACCCCTTCTCTGGGGCACATCTGGCCTCCTGGTGTGTGCCCTCAATGCACATGCCCCTTCTCCCACAGGCTGGCAATACCAACGACAGAGGACCATAAAGATCTTCTCTTAGTGCCGTGCCCTCCGTAGAGCGTAAGCTCAACAGAGGCTGAGGAGGTGTCTCTCCTGTCACTGCTGTGGCCCTGGCATGCTCCAAGGAGCCTGGAGTGCAGACCGAGTCCCGGGTAACTGGGTGAAGCTCCATCTCTCCCTAAAGCCCGAAACCCAGACGCATAGGAAGGCGCCATCATCACGTCAGGCAGAAGTACCCAGAGCCTTCTGTCCGAGCCGGCCTGGGCGGGCACGAGCTTACCCCGCCCCCACCTGCACCACCACTAAAGCAGCAGCGACGGAGAGGGGGCCTCGATGGCACTCGGGTGAGGAGCGCAGGAGGAGGTGGTGCTCTGCAGGGTACTCCACAGGTGCGGGGCGCAGGGGGCAGGATCTGGGGGTCCAAGTAGACAGCAGGGGGCCAGCCCTGCCCTGACGGCGGTGGAGGGGACACAGGAGCAAGAGGGCACGTGCTGGGCAAGTACTGAAGGTCCAGCCCCCGAGTGCCTCAGGCTGAGCACCTGGGCTCACCCTGCAAGGAGGGGACACAGGGCTTCTCTGAAGGGTCTTCGTTTTGGCTGTGAGCTCCCCGAGAACCCACCTGCAGCATGTGGACGGGGGAGCGACACAGGCTGGGCAGGGCAGGAGGGCTGCTGAGCTGCCACACACTTGCCCCAGGGGCCCTGTCCATGAGACCCTGCAGAGCCGGGTGGCCGCGCCCGTCGCAGTCTGGGCTCTGTGGCCGGCTGGAGACCCCCATGCCTGGAGCCAGCAGCACAGCGTCCAGCCCGGGAGCAGGACCCACAGGGCCGAGCCCCCCGTCCAGCCCTGCACCGGGGCAGGCAAGTCTCAGCGCACTGTGGATGAAGAGGAAACGCTAACGCCTTCCACAGGGGAAAACAAACTCCCCAAGGCCTGGGCACCCAGTAGCCTCTTAGTCCTCAGAGACAGAAGGAGGCGGAAGCCACCTCCTCGCTCACAGGGCCCCACAAGCTGGCCTTCCCTTTCTCCCTTCCTCTGGGAGGTCACACAGACAAGGAGGAGACCAGAAGAGAGAAAGCCAGGAGAAGCTGGGGTGGCCGCCCCTCACAGGGCAGCTGGCCCAGAGTGGAGCCAAGCCTAGTCGGAGCAGGGGCTCCAGGAGGATGCCCCCCCATCAGGCCACCCAAGGACCGGCAGGCAGCTCCCTGTGGAGGCTTGAGGAGTTGGGTGGCTCTCCAGAGAGTTATAAGAGGGATCATGCACACAGAAGTAGAAAACCAAGCAAATAAAAAGTGAGGTACATACTTAGTCTAGGATAAAAAAAAAATTTAAAAATGAAAAGAAAATCAAACAAAAAAAAGACAGGAAATGAAAGCAGCATCACCACAGACACCATGTGCTGCAGCTGCAAAAGTTCTCTGCAAAGTCACAGAACTGTAAACACCGAACGCTAATTTAACAACGAGTCAGGACCCAGCCACATGCAGAGCAAGAGGGCAGGGGAGAGAACAGGCTGCGTTAGCACGTGCAAACGTGCCCCTGAATGTTTGTACCAGAGGTGAATTAGTGAGTGCTGTGTGCTGGCATGCTTATACTAGGCATGTAGTGTGCGCTAGCGTGCGTCTGTGTGCTCGTGCTAGGTATGTGTTAGAGTGCGCTAGTGTGCGTCTGTGTGCTCGTGCTAGGCATGTGTTAGTATGCGCTAGTGTGCGCCTGCGTGCTCGTGCTAGGCATGTGTTAGTGTGCCCCAATGTGCATGTGTTAGCGTGTGCTAGTGTGCGTCATGCGTTAGCATGTGCTAGTGTGCATCTGTGTGTTAGTGCTGGAATAAGAGAGTCCAAGCTTTACATCTCTAACCGCCGCCCCCCGCTGAGAAGCGTGGCAGGAGGTGGAGGCATGCGCAGGGAAGCAGCAGCGGCCTTGCGGCGTGCATGTTCACTTTTGAGAACATGGTGCAGACGTCAGTGGGGCCTCCCACTCCCCTCGGGAGGCAGGATGAGCAGCAGGATGTGCGGCTTAGGGCCTGATGCCAGCAGGCAATAGGCCCCCCACTCTTGCTGGGGCAGGGAAAGGTCAGAGGTCAAGCTCCTGGCAGGAGCTTTGCGGGGTGTAGTCTGTGTTGTAGGGGACATGGAGCACACCTGCAGAAACCATTACCCCCAAAGCCAAGAGTGGCTCCTTTCTGCCAAGACAGGGAACCCCCCACCAGCTTCTCCCCACCCTGGTCTCGGGCAGATGCCACAGTGCGGGGAATGGAGAAGCGGGGGTTCCGGAAGCAGCCCCCAGGCTCAGGCGAGGCACAGAGAGGAAGAGCCGTGGGCGAGCTGAGCCACCAAGGGCCGGCCTTGCTCTCCAGCAACTCTCCGTTTAGGAGCTGGAAGCAGCTTTTGGAATGTTCCTTTGGGGACTTAGGCAGAACCATTTTTCTTCCTGAAAAGTCATTAAAACACACTTAGCCAATGCTGGGATTTTCCAGCTTAAAAATCAACAAAAAGGACAATATTTCACCATTAAAAACAAACAGCTCTTTCTGCCCAGGCTGAGTCAGTCAGTGGCTTCTGAGCTCGGTGTGCTCGTCTTCAGTCACACAGCCAAGTGAAGTGGCCTGTTCTAAGGACACCTGTGTGACCAGCAATGGGGGGAGGCTGTCAGCTGTCCCTGACCTTATCAGTCGGAGAGGGAAGGAGGAGAAAGGGGGCGGTGAGAAAAGCGGAGAGGAAGGGGTAGAGGGAGCAGGAGGAGGGTAACGGAGGGGAGGAGAAGGGGAGGTGGGGGGGGACAGGAGGGAGGAGGGCGGGAGGGAGGCCCCGGAGGCGAAGCTGAGCGGGGTGTCAGGCCACAGGCCACCCTGGCCTGCAGCAGCGGGTGGCCAGCAACAGCAAATGGCAGGTGGGGCCTGGGCAGCTATCTGCTCCCAGCTCGGGCTGGTGGTCTCCCTGCAGGGCCCTGCGAGCCCCTCGCCTCTCTCCCCACCTAGTGGGACCTGCTGTGTCTGGGACCCCACGTGCTCCTCCCCCCGGTGGACTCGGCTCCACCAGCTTCCTGGGAGATGGCAGGCGAGGGGGGTTCATGGACTCCCCTTCCCCACGTGACTGACGGTCGGCGAGGGCAGCACCTGGGCTGGGGATGCTCCCAGCCGTCCTGAGGCCGTGCTCCTGCTCTGGCTTCCCATGTCACTCGGGGAGCTCCGAGCACGCCTGGGGCAAGCCAGTTCACGGAGGCGCCACGTCATGTGCTGTCTCGCCATGCTTTCTCTCTTCCTCCCAGCTGGACTGTCACTGGACATCTGCTCGGGCATGAGAAGGTGCCCAAAACACAGCGGAGCTCTGTGCGCCTTGCTGGGGAGGCTGGGGGGCTGGGAGCCCGCGGACATGGGCGTCGGTAGAGCCCGTCCTCGGCCAGCTGGCTGCCCGGGGAATTCTTCCCAGGCCTCTGCCTGGAAGCCGAGGCCGTGAGGAGCCCGGGTCTGGGCTCCTGGGGTGCACACCCAGGTTCAGAATAGATCTGCCGCCCCACAGCAGCCGGCCTGGGGACCTGAGCTCCCTGCCAGGGAAGAAGCTTCCAGCCCTCTGGGGAAGGGGGCTAGGGGGAGGGGCCAAAGGCGGCCTGTTCAGGGCTCTGCCTTTTCCCCTCTAGTGCCTGTGCTGCTGCCCCCACCTCTGAGCCTCCAGGGCTGCTGTGGACTCGCTCGCATCACTGCCTGGCCCTCCTGGCCACGTAACAACAGCTGTGGAGGGAGGAGAGCAAAGCGTGCTTTCCAACAGCTGGAGGACTTCAGGGGGATGCGGGCAAGTGCCATCGGGCTGGTCCTCTGCAGCCGCGCAAAGACAGGGGGGGCTAACAAATGGATCAGCACAGCGGCAGGACACAGGACCAACACAGAAAATGCCAGCAGGGAACAATCCAGAGGGAATTAAGGAACAGCTCCATTTAAAGTAGCATCTATAAGAATAAAATACCTAGGAATCTACTTAGCTGAGGATACAAAAGACTGGAGCACTGAAAACCACAAGATACCACTGAAAGAAATCCTTTAATTTCCAAATTAAATGCCTAATTTAACTCAGACTACATAAATGGCATCCCATGTTCATGGACTGGAAAGCATAAGTCTTGTTAATATATCTGTATCACCCAAAGCAATGTACAAATTCAGTGTAATTCCTGTTAAAATTCAAGCTGCTTTTTTTTTGTTTGTTTCAGAAATAAAAAAAACCAATCCTTAAATTTATATGGAACTACAAGGGGCCCCAAAAAGCCAAAACAGCCTTGAAAAAGAACAGGGCTAGAGGACTCACAGTTGCCAATTCCGAAGTGTGCTACGCAGCAACAGTGATGAAACACAGCGTGGCACTGGCACAAAGACAGACACGCAGACCTACGGAGCAGAATGAGAAGTCCAGAGGCAGACACGCACCTCTACAGACAGCTGATTCCTACACGGGGCTGAAAGAGCAGCCTCTTCAACGAACGGGGCCGGGAGAACTCAACATCATGCAGAAGCAGCACGCCAGACCCTACCTCACACCACGTACGCGAACCACGTGCAGCTGCACCAAGGGTTAAATACAAGAACCAAGACTCTAAAAGCCTTAGAAGGTGACAAGGTGCAGCTTCTGACCCGGGGTGTGCTGCTGGAGTCTCAGACGTGACAGCAGAAGCACAGGTAACAGGAAACAGGTAAGTTTGACTTCCTCAAGATTAAAGACTTCTGTATTAAAGGGAATTAACAAGAAAATAAACAGGCAACCTAGAGAACGGGAGGAAACAGCTTCAAGCTACATGCCAGATAAGGTTTTAATACTAGACTATAAAAAGAACTCTTACGACTCAGCAATAGAGAGAAAAACCATGCTGGTCAAAATGCTTGAACAGACCAACATTCCCCAAAGAAGATTAGAGAAATGCATTAGAGAAATGCAAATTAAGACCATGAGACACCACTTCACACTCACGAGGGTGGCTATCATTTGAAAAGTGTAGACTCAGTACTGGGGAGAACGGGTGCAGTTAGAACCCTAGTGGCGTCCTGGTGGGGATGTAAAATGACGCAGCTGCAAAGAAAAGGTGAGGACAGGTCGGTGGCAGACACATGTGCACCGGTGTTTACAGAAATAAACTCAAATAGCCAGAATGTGGGGACGACCGGAGTGTCCATGGCGGATGGACAGGTGGAGGGAAGGCTGCCCTGAGGCCCGCTGCACAGCCTTGAAACGTGCTTGTGAAACAAGCCTGACACGGGGGATGAGGACAGTAAGAGGCCACTCGGAAGAGATGACCAGAAAGTGCAATCGTGCCCAGATGGGGGCAGGTTAGAGGTTAAGAGGGGCGGGGGGAGAGGAAATGTACCATGCCCAGCTCCACAAGCCCCTTCGCCCCCACCTGGGGCCCCCACGTGGCCAAGGACCAGTGCCCCGGCAGGCAGAGCCCAGCGTCCAGGACTGAATTATTCACACCTGGCTAACTTCTAAACTAATCCAGTTTTACACTTCAATACTTAACAATTAGGCATTAAATACTGATGTCATCTCATTGGCGACTGTGGAAGCCAGCGGTGTGGGAGTGGCCCTCAGGTTTGCCTTAGTCCAGCTGCCAGGGGGGCTGGGTGGCCTTGGGACAGGGCAGCAGTGCACAGGTGAGCTGAGTGGCTGCAGGTGCCGAGTGGGCAGGGGCCAGGGCCCCCGGGTCGGCGCAGGACTCCCTCTCCAGCCCCTTCCTGGAGAGATGCTCGGCCGGGGCATTACCAGCAGGGGCCATGCGCCCAGGGCTGGCTTGAGGCTGAGGCCACTGGCCCTCACCTGGCAGTGCCACCTGCTGCCTGGGCGGGGGCAGCCTGGCCCAGCCTCGTGCCGCGGCCCCAGCCACCGCCTCCATGGTGAGCTGGTGCCCCTGCTGGGCCGGAAATTGCACGGTTCCCACAAGGAGCGCCACGGCCCTGGCATTAAACTGCAGATGAGAACTCGGCAAGCGTGTGCCGGCTGAGGCTGCGCCGCCCTCTGCAGGGCCTCTCTGTGCTATTAACATCTCACTCGGCGAGCGGTTTGTCATCCTCTTCAGAAATGATCTGAAAAGACACTGGCAATTACAGCCCACCAAATTACGGGGTGGGAGAGTCTCAGGGTGACAAGCGGGAGCCGACTAGGTCGTGTATCTGGGGGAAGACTGTGTCCCCCTCCGTCAGCAACAACGTGGCGAGGCCCGGCCGTGGGGGGCGCCCAAGGGGAAGCCGAGACCAGCTGAGGCCTTCTGGAGTGGGACGCTGTGTCTGCCCCTCGCCCAACCTCAGGCCTGCTGGGCAGGCTCAGGGCTGCCGGACTGACACTGCCCAGCAAGCCGCAAGGGCGCCCGAGCACTCCCATGAGAGGCCCCTGCCGGCTTTGCTGGAGCCCAGGGACAGGGGCTGTCCTTCACTGGCCCGGGTCTCTGCTGGGAAAGGCCTTCCCGGCCACCGCCTGCCTGAGAGCCTCGGGAGCCCTGTGAGGTCCACGCTCTGTCCTGTTCACGGGAGTGGCTGTCCCCTGAGGTCTACCGCTATCTCTCCCAGCTAAACCGCACGCTCCAGGGGCAGCGGCCACGTGGGCACTGCACCAGCTCATCTGGGTAGGATCTGCTCAGGCAGAGAAGCAGCCCTTGCCCCACAGGAAGCCCTACTGGGCTGTATCCACCATCAGACATAGGCACTGAGGCCCAGAGAAGCCAGAAGTCAATGGTAGAGAGAGGGGCTGGCCCGAGGCCTCCTGCCCAGCACACCAGGCCTCATGGCACCCGGGCCTCCTCCAGCTCTCTCAAGGCCAGGACTGCTGCATCTTGTCTCAAAGGGTCAGGCCTTTACCATGACCTTGGCCACACACGCTCTGACCTTAAGGAATGGTCCTGCCCCAGTGGCTCCACCAGGGTCAGTGCTAGCCCCAGGTATGACCCAGCTGAGGGCACCCTCAGTGACTCTGCAAACCGCCCCCTGTACCTCCCACCTCACCTGAGCCCACAGCCCAGGCCTCTGCTGCTTCCTGGACCGGCCGCGCAGTGTCCCCCGGCCCCAGGCTCGGAGAGCACCCTCACCAAGCCTTGCCCAGAGCCCAGCAGCCTCGGGTCATGGTCTTTGCCAGAGGCCAAGTTCCCTGCCACCTGGCCTCTCCTTACAGGTCCCGCAGGCTGGCCTGGGCTCCCTGCGCAGTGGACAGGCCTTCCACCATGCTCTGTGGGGTGGTCTGCAGTCCTTCCTTCCAGGCGCACCTCGGCATGGATGTCTTCCTCCCAGGCGGATGCGCCCCTGCTTGTCGGCAGCCTTCCCTGAGTCCAAGTTAAATGTCACCTTCACCAAGCACTGCCCCCTGGGACACGGCCAGGCTGTCCGTCTGTTCCTGCCCACGGCCTAAGGCAGCACCCTGTGCATGAATGTGCCGTACCCACTGTAGGTGCCGTCTGGGTCCCCACCCAACCCCAGCACTTGGTGTAGTTCCAGGAAACGGTGTGGAGCCAGCTTGGGGCAGCCAAGGGGCTGGAGATGGGCGGGGGCACCTGGGTCCAAGCACAGCTGGGGACAGTCTGGGGACGAGGGCCTGTGGGGACCCATGGCCAAGCCTGGCAGGCCCCACGACACAGCTCAGCAAGCCATCAGCATGTTTCTTCTGCACCAAAGCACAGAGCAGGAGACCTGGGCAAGAGGGAATGTGGATTCCAGCCCTGACCCTGCCACCAGAAACTTCCTTCTGCCCTGGATACGGTGGTCACAGTGTACCCACGCTGACCGTGCAGCCCGCTAGCCAGGCTCAGAGTGTGGGCCCAGCTCTCCAAGCCCGGCCAGGGGATGAAAGACAAAGCACACCTATTGGCTTCTCCTTCTGGGGCTGGGGGTGGGGGTCAAGCAAAAGATGTGGGACTGGGGTGGAAGCAGAGAGGAGGGGCAGGGGGACGGGGGGAGCAGGCGGTGTGGCGGGGCAGGGCCGGCTGCACACACTCAGCTCCCCAACGGCCCCATCTTGGCCTGGGTGGCCGAGGGTGGTAGAGGTGATGCAGGCTCGGAGAGACCCACGATACCCTGACGCCCTCCGGCCAAACAGCGCCCTGTCTGTCCTGATGGCTCTGTCTGACCGCTGCGCGTAGAGAGCCGGCCAAGCATCAGGGCCCCTGGATCCCGCAGGAAGCCACGCGCTGGGCCACCCTGGCCGCAGAGCCCTGCAGGACACGGCAGAGCCAGGGTTACGGTGGGGGAAGCCGCCCCAAGCAGAGGGAGGATGGGGCTCCCGTCCAACCCAGCCCCCACCCCAACCCCCAGCTGCAGGGGCACCGAGGCGGTTGCTGGAGGGGCGAAGGCAGCCCGGTCGACACCCAGGGCCTTCCAGGGTCACTGTGCCAGGTCACGGCCTGGGGGATGGGCTACTGGCATCATCCCCATTTGGAGCTGCTCACAGGGAACCCCTTGTCCACTGCAGCCAGCTACCTGCCTTCTAGGCACACACCCGACAACCGGGCATGTGGGAGATGGCGATGACACCCAGCCCGCCTGCTCCCAAGGCTCCACGCACACACCCCGCCTCCCCCCAGAGCTGGAAAGAAGTTCTCGGCAGAAGAGCACAGAGCACCTACCTCCCATCTTGGCCCCTGGACAAGCTGGGAAGCCCAGACTTGGGCCCAGGCGGTGGGCGTGGGCAGAGGGCCTGCAGGCTCAGGCAGGGGCTCCGCAGGGGACCGTGCCCAGGCCCAGCTCGGGCCGCCAACCCCAAGACCGTGCCACAGCTACCGAGCCAAGGACGGGCCTGGCAAGCCCGTGGAGCGCGATCCATTTGCACACGGTGCTGCTGACTTCTGGCAGTGGCCGGCAAGGGCCCAGCTCCCCAGGAGGCGTGCTCCCTCCAAGTGGGAACCTCTTCCAAGCTCATCTCTCACTGACTGAGTCATTTTCAAGTCAATCGGTCTGCTTTTGGCAAGACAAGAGTTTTAAATCTCCCCTCTTTTCTTCTCCTTTTGGGATGGGCAGTCGATTAAAATTGGCAAATGCATGCAGCCAGGTTTCACATCTGAAATGCAATGAATTCTTCTGAGAGTAGACTCAGGTGAGAGAATTGGTTGAGCAGAGAAGCCCAAAGCGAGAAGGCTCTGGAAGGAGGGAAAGGCCAAGGAATGAAATGGGGTGCAGCAAAAGTGAACTCTGGGAGCCAGAGAGCAAAGTCGTGAGAGGAACGGAGTCAGCCAGAGAACCCCGAGGGGCAGGAGAGGAGGAGCGCTAGGGCCTGTGTGGGGGACGCCCCGCCTGACGCTGCCGTCTGGGTGTGGTTTCTCGGCCTGGGGACGCCCCACAGCCATGAGTTCTGTGCTCTCAGGGGTGCCAGGGGCTGTGGCTTTGAGGGCGGCCCAGGACACGCTGTCCCTGAGAAGCGCTTTCCCAACAGTACCGTGGGACGGCCCCACCTTGTGACCTGTGTCTGCATCGAGACAGCAGGGTGCCGGCCACACCTTCCTCACCAGGCCGGTACAGAGGCCCGGAGGGGAAGATGCCCACCCTGGCCCACACGGCGGCCCCGCCAGGGCCCCGGTGGCACCGCCACACAGCCGGGCGCCAGTGGCCTTCTCGCGGCTCAAGGCAGCGGCGGGGTGTGCCCAAGCCCGGCCTGGGGCGCGCCCATGGGGTCTCTCCTTCTCTGCGAGGCCCACCCTGACAGCCCGAGCCACGACATGCCCATCCTGGAGCACCCAGCACTTCCACCAGGACCGCAAAGGCAGGCTGACAGGGGAGAAGAGAGACTTTTCCGGAAAAGCCACTGGGCAACTGGAAGGCGGTCCGGGGCATGCGCACACGCCCTCCTCACACCTCACACGCATGCAGCAGCCCGACGCATGCACAGACCTGACGGTGATGGCAGCACTGGGGACGCAGAGATTTCTCAGGACCAATTAAACCCACCAACATAGGAAAACAACTGATAAATTAGGCCACATCAAAATAAAAACTTGGCTTATCAAAACACAGCATCAAAAAATAATCTGAAGAAGACAAACAACCCAATTAAAAAATGGGCAAAAGACTGAAACCGACATTTCACCAATGAAGATGTACGAGTGGCTCACACGCCTGTGGAAGGACACACGGCGTCGTTAGTCACTTGGGAAATGCAGTCATGACGGAGGCCACTTCGCGCCCGTGAGAATGGAAGACACATGACGAATGTTGGCAGGCTGTGGGGAAAAGGAGCCCGCACAAGGGAGGCAAAACGCAGCCCTTTCAGGAAGCAGGTGTCAGCTTCTCACCAACTTAGACGTCATAAGTCTGCAGAGCATCGTTCACGACAGCCTCAAGTGGACACAACCCACTGTCCATGCACAGGCAGACGGACCAGCAGAGCGTGGGCTCTCCTCACAATGGGGTGGCTCAGCCAGGGAGAGGCATCCAGCTCCGTCCAGGCTGCCCGGCTGTGCGAGGGGAGAGGCACAGGAGGCCGGCCCTGTGTGGCTCCGTCACCTGGCACATCTGAGAAGGCAGCAGAGCTGGGCCCAGCGAGCGGAGGCCTGGGACTTCCAGTCAGGGCAGAGGCCGATGGCAGAGGGGATAAAGAATCTTTCTGGGGTGACAGTTGTGTCTAAAATCAGGCTGTGATGACGCTCGCGCAACTCTGGATTTACTAAGAAACCACTGAATTGCACATCCCAGCAGGTGGTGGCGGGAGTTTGGCTTCGGATGTGGGAACTTCTCCCAGAGGCTGAGGGCTCCCATCCAAGAGGCAGGAGACCTGCGTGAGCTCATGCAGGCATGTGGGGCTGGCCACCTGACTCAGTCTCCCCCAGGGACCAGCGTGGTCAGCTCCTTTGAGGCTGGGCTAAGAGCTGAGTGAAAAGCCAGGAATCTGAGCTGGAGAGAGTTTGGGTGCAGGGGTGAGCAGTTCTGCCTGACTGGCCCTGGCCCTGTCCTAAGAAGCTTCTGGCAATCTTACTGACCTGATGGGTTTCCACCTTCGACCACTCCATGCCCGCAGAGACATAAATGAATGGCCAGAGCTCAAGCCCTGAGAGGCAGCAGCTGCGGTGACTGTGCGAGCAGCTGCTCTCTGGGGCGATACCTGCAAGGTGCTCTCCATCTATTCTGGCCCCGAGCAGGAAGGAGCACAAGGGATGGACCCCCGGGTTTCTCAGCAGAGGAGCGGCCGGAGGCTGGGCCAGAAGGGTGAGCACAGGGACTCCAGCTCTCAGGGGTCTCTGAGAGAGGACTCACTTCAGAATGAGAGGTTTCCCAGAGTTCTGATGGGAAACCTTGTCCCAGAGGCTGAGAGCTTCTGTGGCTGAAGTCAGAGCTCCTGGCTCATGGGGTATGACCATGGGTGGACGCAGGTGAGGCCACAGCTGTCTGGCAGGAGCCCCATCTCATAGGCAGCCTGCATGTGCCTCCAGGACGAACAGGCACAGGGCAGGGAGCGTGGAGGCAGCAGTGTGTGGGGGACATGTCTGCATGTGTGCTGCAACTCCCTCTCATGTCTGCAGGGCAGACAGAATGCTCGTGTCTAGCAGTGGACTGCTGCAGTGCATGCAACATGCATGCACGTCTGTGAGTGTATCGTGTGCATGCACACACACACACGTCCCTGAACCAGCAGCCTGCCGTCTCGGCCTTGCCTCTAACCACCTACTCTTGGAATGGCTCAGCCTTGAATGAAAGTACAAGCCCTGGTAGCAATACCTCATCCCAGCTGTCAGGCTAAAACGGCCTGGGGGGAGCAGCCGACTGTAGCTGTGGGTAACCCCAAAGGGGAGGGCAGATGCACGAGGCAAGAGGGGAGTCGCTGAGGGGCTGTGGCAGGGGGAAGGCAGGACAGGGAGGGCAACCAGGAGAGTGCTGTGAGCAGGCTGAGGGGAGGGCCTGGGGACCCTGGGGGAGCCGAGGACCCTGGGCTCAGAGGGGGAGAAGCCCATCTCGGTCGCCCATGCCATGCAGGTGTGCGGCTCCAGATCAGACGGGAGCAGGGTACCACCTCACCGACTGGATGGGGGAGGGCAGGGTGCCGTCAGGTAATATGAGAGGGGTAGAAAGCAGGCGTGAGCTGTGAAAGCAGGCAGGCACTGGCGGTCCCGCTGCGTGGGGCAGGGCGGGTAGGCGGGCTTAGGACTCTGTTTCTTCAAACCTTCTTTACAGTTAGCAACTTACATCTTCCATGAACCTCTCGTCTCCCTCTGTCGCCTTCCTGCAGGGGGCTCAGGGGAGGCAGCCCTCTCCCAGGCCCATGCACCCGACCGCCCAATAGGAAGCGGAAGGTGGTGGCTGTGCCCAGCAGTACCCCACAGGAGCCCTTCCCAAAGGGCCCGGCACCGAAAAGCCAACTCCATCATGGATTCAATGGACATCATGCAGTGAGCTGGCACCTGGGGACCTGGCTGGGCCACCTAGCAAAGCCACAGATGCACTGGCAGGGGACGGGGTGGTTGCACAGGGCACTCCTGGCAGCTGGTCTCGATGAGGTGGGTGGCGTCATGGTTTCATACCAGGTAGACATTTCCGGGACTGAGAGGAGGGGATGCTGATATCAAGGGAGAGGGTTAGAGACCAATGTGAGCAAAACCGAAGGCGGAGACTCCATCTCCAAAGCTACAGGATGCTGGAGGAGGGGCCTCGTGGGGAGACGTGGGGGCTGAGGGTGCAGTGATGAGCAGAGAAGCTGCAGAGGGAGGCCCAAAGCCCGAGAGGACCTGAACACAGCTCCCCCTGGATGGACGGACATGGCAGGAGAGAAGGGAGACTTGGGGGGCCAAGGTAGGACAGGCAGCTCCCTGAGGTGTGGGGCCATGGAGGGAGGGGTCTGGTGCTGTCCAGACCCAGGCCTGGGACCCAGAAGAGCCCAAGGGCCCCTGGCCCTCTGTGTGCCCTCACAGGGTGGTCTCTGTGAACCCCTGCTTCCCCGTGAGCTGGCCTGCAGCCCCAGCTCCTCCCTGGGCTCACCCGGACGCAGGACTTGGGCTGAGGCCACCTGTCCACACTGCAGGTACCAACCTGCACCCTGCCCCGGGTGGTGCCCCAACACCTGCAGGCAGGCCTTTTGCTCATGCTGCGCCCTCGGGGAGGGGGGGGGGCTGCCTCTGAGCCCCCACCTACTGACCCACGAAAGCTCAGAAGCCAGTTTCTCAACCTACAAAACTCTTTCTCATGAAGGACAGCGATGTGGCAGGGGATGTGGCAGGGTTGGAGCTGCCCTGGGACGGGACTGCAGAGCCCACCTGGCCACAGCCTCCAGCCCTGGAGGGCAGAGGGGAGCGGCTCCAGCCCTCGGCTCCAGCGCTGTCTGCAAACCCAGTGATTAAATCACTGCTCCTTTACAAGTCCAATTGAACGCCTAATTGACGGTGCTGCCCTTTACTGCCTGACACCAGGAATAAACAAGTAGCGTGGTGAGGACGCCGGGATGCCAGTAATTACGGCCCACCCGCCCCGACACAGCCGCTGGTTGTGGGCAGAGGCGGTGACTCCCGCCTGGCACACCTGGCCTGGCAGGAAGATGGGGACACTAGGCGTAGGCACGGAGAATGGGGGGCGGGGACAGGGTGCAGAAGTGGGGCCTGCGGGATGGGGTGCAGGAAGAGGGGGTGCAAGGGTGGGGTGTGAAGAGCCAGGTGCAGGAGGAGGGGGTGTGAGGGTGGGGTGTGAAGAGCCAGGTGCAGGAGGAGAGGGTGCGAGGGTGGGGTGCGGGCTCCACCACTTGCTGGCAGGTGGCCCCAGGCAGTCCCCACAGCTGTTCCTGCACCTTGGCCGCCCACTGCCCAACGTGGTGCAGGCACACTGGCCAGGCAGCCCTTCCCACTGCCAGCCCCATCCACCATAGTGCTGGAAAGTAATGCAAGAGGCAGCCAAAGGAGAACCCTGGAGGGGACGCAGACAGCAGCACGGGTGAGGCGCGACACAGCTGGGGCGCGCTGCCTAACCCCTCACCCAAGAGTGCGAAGGCCCGGGCGCCGGGCGGACGTGGCTCTGCCGACAGCATCAGGCGGGTTACACTGCATCCAGCAGGATGTTTAGGACCCTTGGGCCAGGGAAGGCGCCCATCCTCTCCTAGAAGCACACAGGTGGGAGAGCTGCGAATCTATGTGCCACATTAACTTATCGCTTTGATATAATTTCAATGAAAACTAACCACTGATAGGTTTCTTTTAAACTTGACAAAGTGACTTTAAAATTCATTCAGAACAATAAACAGGTAGGAAAATCTTCATAAAAAAGAAGAATGCCTGGACCTACGCCTGATATTAAAGCGTTTTAGAGTCGCTCCCAGACCAAGAGGGCGGCAGAGTGTGCTCCAGGGTGCTGTTTCCCCACAGAACCTTGTGCCAATTAGCAACGACCGCAGAGCCCCTCCCGCAGACTCGGGAAACAGTTACAGTGTTGAAGCGACCCGGTGAGCGCCGTGCCAAGCTGGGAAAACGCAGTTGCAGACCCCCCAAGGAGCTTGCGGCACCCCCGCCAGCCCCCGGCTCCCCTCGGGCCCCTGCCCGTGTCCGGGGGGAGAAGCAGCCCAGCACACCAGAGAAGCTCGCCTCCCAGAAGCGCCCTGCGGGCAGCTAAGGCGAGGAAAGGGGCAAAGGACTGTCTGCTTGTCATCCATGGAGCCCCGGGATCGGGAGAAAGGCTGCTTCATGGGAGGAGGGGACTCGGTAACTGCAAATGGGAGTTCCGGAGACCACGAACAAGCGAACAAGCGAACAAGTGCGCTCCCGAGACAGGGCACAGGGAACTGTGCCCCACCCCCACGCCGGCTGGCCCAGGCAGGAGCGCTGACTCCGAGGGAGTGCGCCGGTCCACACAGAAGCAGCTCGTGGAAGCCAAGAAAGGTGCTTTTTGTCTTGTTTTGTGTGCTAGCTCCTGGCACTAAGGAAACCTCTGTCATATCTCCAGCCAGACACAGACTTGAGGGACAGACAGTTTGGGAATAAATCCCAAAACCAACACCTTAAAATATTAAAATGTATACTATGCAACAAAAGACAACAAGACAAAGAAAGAGGAAGTAATGACCCATCCAAAGGAACAAGATAAAAACCAGGAACCATCAATGAAAAGGACAGGACTATAGACTGGCCGGACAAGGTCGTCAAGGAAACGATCCTCAACTTGCCCAAGGAGATAGAGGAAAACACAGAAAACACGAAAGGACATCAGGAAAACAATGACTGAGCAACATGAGAATCTCAACAAAGAGACAGAAATTGTAAAACGGAACAAAACCGAACTACTGGAGATGAACACCATAATAACTGAAATGAAATAGTTCCCAGAGGGCTCCAACTCCAGCCAGGAGCTGGCAGAAGAAAGAATCAGTGACATCGAAAATAAGATAAAAGAATTGATTCAGCTGAGCAGCAGAAATCAAAAGAATTAAAAAAGTGAACAGCCCTGTGGGTCACCATCAGTTATAGGAACCCTAGAAGGTGAAAGAAGAAGGGGGCAGAAGAAATATTCAAAGAAATAACACAGAAAACTTCCCAAATTTAACGAGATATCACTGCACATTCAAAAAGCCAACAGACCCCAAAGAGGATAAACTGAAGCAGGACTGTGCCCAGAGCAATCGAGCTGTCCCACACCAAGGACATGTACAGAGTTCTGAGAGCTGCAAGAGAAAAGCCATGAGTTACGTACAAGTGAATCTCAATAAGACGGAATGCTGACTTCTCATCAGAAGCCATGGGGGCAAGGAGCCATGGGGGATGAAAACAACAAATGCCAGCCAAGAATTTTATGTCTTGCAAGATCTCCTTTCAAAAATTAGGTAGAGATAACATCACATGCTCCCAGATAAACAAAAGCCAAGGCTTCACCACCACAGCCCTGCGCCATGAGCCGTGCTAAGGGGAGTTCCTCAGCCTGAAAGGAAAGGACATAGACAGCAGGTCAAAGCAGCATAAAGATATGGTGACCTGCCTGAAGGGAACCAGGTGGGAATTATAAATGCCAGAACCACTTCATTGTACTTCCTGGTATCTAACGCCGCTTTGTATTTTTTACAAGTTTTAAAATGCAAATGCATAAAAAGTAATGATAAATCGATTATTTGGGACCTAGAAAGATGTAACTTGTGCCAAGTACAACAAGAAGGAGGGATGGAGGGGTAGAGAACAGCACGTACAGGTGCTGCTCAAGTTAAGTCGGCGTCAAATCGAATGGGATTAGAACGGACTTAGGCTGCTAAATTTAAGCTCCATGGTAACCACAAAGAAAAGAGATGAAAAATATGTACAGAGAGAAATGAGAAGGGACTCAAAATGGTGCAGCGCAAAAAATCAAATAAATATGAAAGTAGGCATTAATGGAAGAATTGTACAAAAAAGGTATGACTTTAAATGTAAATGGATTCAACTCTCCAGTCACAAGGCAGAGGTTGGCAGAATGGATAAAAAAGCATGCCCCAACTATCTGCTGTTTATGAGACTCACCTTAAATTCGGAAGCATGTCATAAAGACCTAACTATGTTGAAAGTGAAAGAATGGAAAAGGTAAACTATGCAAATTATAACCAAAGGAGAGCTGGCGCAGCTGTATGGATACCATACAGAATATGCTTGAAATCAAAAACTGTTGCGAGGGTCAAAGAGGTCACTCTGTACTGAGAAGGGGCTCAATTCAGCAAGACTTAACAAGCGTAACCATAAGGCACCACCCCTTCTAGGAAACAGAAGACGATGACTTCCAGACTCTTCTGCAGTCGGCGTGGAAAGCTCTCCACTCTGGTCTGCTCTCCACCCTGGGCTGGCTGCCTGTGTTCCCTCATTAGCGCTCCTGGTGCTACTACTGTGCATAAAAGCAAACAGCAGGTGCTCAGTAAATAACCACTAAAGAGCATGTAAACCGAGCAGAAATGGGGCCAGCTTATGACTGCCCTCTGAGCACGTCCACGCCCCAACCCATCTGTGCAGCTGGGCTTCCCCACATGGTCCTCTTGCCCTCGGGGCCAGGTTTCAATGCCACTTCCTCCAGGAAGTCCACCTGCTTCCCAAACCGTTTGGGTCCCTTTCCTCTAGCACAGAACAAGCTGTCTGACATGGCTGCTTCCTCCTAGGGTACAGGGACTTGGGGGTGGGTAGACCTTTACTTTTCCAGAGAGACAAAGCCTAGCCCTGCCCTCAGGGAGTGCACTGCGTAGCGGGAGCCAGTGACAGATGCTGGCACAGGGATACATCTCAAGGGAAGCAGTGGACAGTGATGTTCGCAGCGAGCCATGGGGACAGAGGCCGGTGGGCAAGTGATGCCCACAGTGGACAAGGTGAGGCCGAGCCATCAGGACGGAGGATGAATCTGGACAGCTGGGATGACTGGGGGGCTGGCTCAGCTCCCTGTGGCTTGTCAGAGGACCTCACACATGGACAGGCAGACAAAGGTGGGATGGAAGGACAGATAGAGGCAGGACAGACAAAGGCAGGACAGACAGAGGAGCAGATGGTACCTGTCAGGAGGCGTTTGTAGCTGTGGAGACCCCTCCCCAGGAAGTATCTGGCCAGAGGCTGACAAGTGCCCAGGCCCGGGGACTGGGGGAGGTCACAGGTCACAGCCCTGAGCCATCTGCAGGGACATCCACGCTTGCCTTCAGCCTCTGCAGTCACGAGCTCATCTCGCTTTTGGTCTGCAGCTGGTGACCCACTCGGCCGTGGTAAAGTCCCAGCTCTGGGTGCCCGTGGGTCCCAACCTGACAAGCCCTGCTGGGGGAGCCAGAGCAGGAGAGGGAGGCCCCAGGCTGGGGCACAGAGCCTTCAGGCGTGGGCTGGGCCTCCACTGGGGTCACTGGGCAAGCTGCTTAACCTCTCTGAGCCTCAGTTGCTTTACTTGCAAAACAGAAATCTGGGGTTGCCGTGGAAACTGCTGTGCCACAGGTTCACTGGTTTCTGTGAAGAGCTGCAGGAACACGCAGTGTGAGTCTGGGGCTAGAGCCCAGGCTGTGCGCTGGGCCGGCCCCCAGGGCTCAACCTGCAATGCATCCTCTGCACGTGCCCGGACAGCTGCCAGCCGGGACTCCCCATCAGCTTCCCAGTGAACCCCACTGGGAGCAGCCACGGCCGAGGCTTGGTGCCCACCCTCACGGCAGCTCCCCAGGAGACTCACAGCTCCAGAGGGTCCAGGGCCCAGCTCTCAGCAGAACTGAGACTCACAGGTAGGACTTGTGCTTGATTTTATCTTTAGCCTTTACTTTTACATGCATCTTTTGAAGAGTCTAGAAATCCTGTAAGGTCTCTGTGAAGGAAACGCAGAGTCTCTCAGGCCTGTTGTCTCCTCTCCTCCCCAGGCGATTCCTTCCACCTCTTGGAAAACCCAGTCGGCCCCTTGCTGAGCCAGCAGGCTGGTACTGCCCAACGGCATCCCACCGCAGAGACGGCGCTGCCTGCCCCAGCCCAGCTCCCTTCCACTTCACTACCCTGACAGTCCGTCTGTCCCCAGAAGCCGGCACTGCCACGGCCATGTACATGCTGTTTAGCCCTGGACCGCGAAACGCAGTGTCACCTTCCTCTCCTACACACCTTGCCTTCTGGAGCTCATCAAGGTCCTCCTTTCCCCACTGGTTCAGCTCCCTCTGGGCTTGTCGCCGCCTCCCTCAGCTCCTGGCCCACGGGGTTAGAAGCACTGGCCAGTCCCGAGGCATGGTAAACGTGAAGCGGGAGAAACGCGCCTGCACGCACGGGTGGGCGTCCCCAGCCTGGTTCACCCCTCAAGGCATCTGGCGCTTTCGGCTCTGTCAACTCCGGACCACATCGGGTGTTTCCAGGTCTGCGGTCGGGATGCCTGCCACCCTCTCCCAGGCTGGGGCTCAGTGTCGTGCATTTCGCATCTTCTTCCTCGGTTTGTCCCCTCTTTGTGGACCACACCCTCCACCAGCTTCCCAGAAAAGGCTCACGGGATGTGAATGCGTGACGACCTCAAGCCTCTGAAGAGGGACGTCAATTTTCCTTTGGACCTGACTGAGCGTGGGCAGGCACGGAATTCTAGGGTGCAAACCATTTTCCTTCCGAGATGCAGGCACTGCCCATGGCTTCTGGCTGTCCCCAGCAGTGCTGCTGCTGGGAAGTATTAAGCCACTCAACTCCTGTTTTTCCTCCTTGGGAGCGCACGGAATCCTCTTTATCTGTCGAGGTGTGGTCACGATGGACCCCAGTGGGTCCGCTCGGCCATCTGTCACGACCCATGGAGACCCAGCACACCCGCTTCCTGCCGGCCAGTGTCGACGGCTGCCGTGTGGTGAGTCCTCGCCCCGACCCCACCCTCTGCGGGAGCTCCTGGGTTCAGCTGCTGTCCTCTGCTCTCTGTTGTCCGCCTTGCTGTCTTTTTGTTTTACTTGAAGGTAAACGCTCTCAATTCTAGCTTCTACTTAGTTTGTCATTGAACTCTCGATGCTTCTGATGTCTGAGAGCTTTCTCTGCTCTGGCTTTTTTAAGGAGCTTGTTCTTGTTTCATGGCTGACCTGCTCTCTTTCCCTCTCTGAGTAGCCCAGGCGCGGCCCCTGTGGGCCTCTCCCGCCCAGGCGAGCCTCTGCAGTCTCCCTGCTCTCTCATGCGAGAAACTTGTTTTTGTTGTTTCCAGTCATCTGACAGCCCGGCCACGGGCTGACACCCGGGAGCGTGAGGGCTGTCAGCTGGGGCTGAGCAGGACAGACAGAGAGGGAGGCCCCGGTGGGGACAGGGTCTTGGCACACAGGGACCCCCGTGCAGTCTGCAAGTCCACCCTAAGCAGAGTGTCACTCAGGGGCACTCAAGAGCCCCAGAACCACCCCGGGCCTCGTGGGCACAGGTGCTGGGCAGGTCCGGGGCAGGTGGGAAGGCGCCGTGAGCCTGGGATCATGCCTCGAGAACCACCACGCCAAGAGAAGAAACTGTGGGCTACGGTTTTTCCTCTTCTTCTCTGGGGAAAGCTGACTTCCCATTCCACAGAGTTGGGGAGAAAACGTGGGGATCTGGCTCTTAATTGTACCTTCAACCAATCTTCCTTAATTCCCCTTATTTTAGTAGGCAGTTTGTCCCTCTCTCTGCGTGTTACTTGCGGCCAAGTGCTGTGCCATAAATCAAACTGGCTCTTCGCACAACCCATTGCTAGCTCATAATTCGGTTTTCTTCAGTCTGTCATATAATAACGCATCCATTTACTTGCCAGATTCTAACATTTTTGCCATTGTATTTCTGTATCTTTGTGGGCTTAAGTTATTAAAAAAGGCTTCCTGGTGCAGTTCGAGGGGTCTCAGGAAGGAGGCAGAGGAGACACAGGGGCCAACGGGCCACTTTTCCCCAACACGCGAGGGCCACACCTGCCTCCTCCCGCCCTCCCTGTGGCTGCCTCTGCCTCCAGGCACGATGGCAGCCCTGGCCCTGTGGGGGCCTCAGCAGCCCTCTGTGGCACGGCGCCTCTGCTAGCCTCCCTCGTGGCACCCGTCTCCTTGGCTGTGCCCCTCATCTCAGGACAGGGGCTCAAGGAATCTCATTGAGTGGAGGAAAAAAGGAGCATGTGGTTGTGTGAACACATGAGTACGTGTGTGAACACAGTGTGTGTGCACGTGTGCACGGGTGTGTGCGTGAGTCTGCTCTTGTTCACACACCTGGTTGGGGCCGCGGGAAGAGCAGCTGAGGCTCAGTCGCGCCTGAGGGTGGGGGCGGGTCCCAGGGAGTGTGGCCGGGACCCGCACGTGGAGGGCTGGGACTGGACACCTGCTGAGAGTCGGGCTCCGGGTGGGCTCGGGCACCACGCCCTGGGGAGTTGTCACGAGCTCTTTGCAGAGGAGACCCCGAGCTTGAGGGGCACGGCACAGGAAAAGCAGTGTTGGGAACGTGAGTGTGGCCTGGCCGACGGCAGGCCTGTGCCCTCCACAGCACAGATTCCCGGGCCTCCTGTGCACAGGCATTGCCTGAGGGTTTTCCGGCCCCTGTCGTGCTGCGGGGCCCTGCAGCTTCAGGGACTTTGAGAAAGGCTTGCTCTGGGTAAGACGAGACAGCAAGTGCATGCAGGAGGGCCTCAGGCCAGCAGCGAGAGCAGCCTGCCCCGGCGTGGCACCAGCCCCACACGTGCACATGCCTGTAAGGGCGCTGCACTGCCCTGGAGCCTGAGGGGGAGCCGCCCTGCCTCCCCCGGGATGTGCTGATGCATGTGAGGAGGGGAAGCAAGAGGCGGCCTCAGAGAGCGAAGGCAGGACAGAAGGCCAGGGGCCAGGCGTCAGCCCAGGCTGCAGGCAGGGAGGGGCACACAGGCTGCCCCCATCTCAGGGAGGAAGAAATTTCTATGGGTTCTGGAGACAATGCTCCTTAAAATTCCCAAACCAAGTGTGAATCCGCTTCTGAACGCAGACCATACCCTGTGCTCCAGAACTATGGTGAGAGGGACGCGATGTCTCTGGACAGAACGGCCCCGTTCCCCAGCGCCAACGGGCCCGGCAGCACTGCCGACCCCAGCTGGCCCCCGGCCCCCCATTAGCTGAGGCCCCAGCACCCCACCCGCCCTGGACAGCTCCTGGCCGCCCTGCACTGCCCGCCTGACGAACCTGCCAACCCTGCTCCAGAGGCAGCATCCCAGGGCCGCCTCTAAGTCCCCACAGACCGCCACGCTCATGTGACACAGGCCTTCCTCAGCACCAGTCACATGACGCCCAAGAACAAAAAAATGAAGAAATCTCTTCCGCGCCTAGACAAAGGAAAGAAAACCAGAAACGATTCCCGGGGTACAGACGCTAACTGCCCATTGGAGGGCAGCGGGTAGAGGGACCAGGGACCTTGAAGAATGGCCCAGCGCGGCCTGGAGCATCTGCAGGGCGGGGGGCCTGGCAGTCTGGAGCAAGGGCGAGGGAGAAGTAGTCCCTGTCCCACAAAGACGCTGAGGACAAACAGAACGCGTCCAGTACGGCAGCACCGGGCTAAAGACAGAAACCTGCAAAACGGTAGCACTCTCCTTTCCATGGCTCTCCTGGCAAAGACAAAGCTCAAGAAAATGTGCGAGGGCACACGCCAGCCTCAGGGTGGCTGCGGTGTCCGAGAGAACGTGGTCTTTTCTATAATGTTACCATTTTTAAAAAATTTGTAAGTCTCCATAAATTACTCATAAATTAAAAGTTAAAAAGACAAGGACTGCAAAGCTGAAGCGTGTACGGGGTAGGGCGCTGATGCCGGCCCCTCAGTTTAAACATATAAAGGCCAGGTTGGTGGCCAGAGGGCGGGCAGGCGGAGGCGGAGGTGGCTGAGTTTGCAGTGTGAACTGCGGCCTGGAGAGCACGTGGGCGAAGGAGGCACTGGCTTCCTGGCAGCTGCACCGAAACGGAGCGGGCCGTGCGGCCAGGGGCTCGCCGGGTTCTGTGAAACACACTTAGATCGATGAAAGATGGGCCTGTTCTCATGGAGTATTGGATTTACTCATGATTAATGGGCACATATAAACTGATAAATGATATTAATTCGTTTTCAGGGTCTGGAAAGATTTCAGCCTTTTGCTTCACCACTGCTTTACCATAGGGAGGAGGGGCTCCGTCCCAGGCCCTCCTCGGCCCCATCGTGCTGCCTTTCCACGGGGGACAGACCTGGCTCTACAGTCCATACCAGCAGGCCACAGGGGCTGCCTATCAGGGGGCCGCCTGCCACGGGGTCAGCCCACCCGGGGTGCAGGGTGGTGAGAGGGCCCTGCAGCCACCTACCTGCCACCTCCTTTGCAGACGGCAGCCCCGTGGTGCCCTCCAGGTGGGCTGGGACAGCGCCCCCGCTCTCCAGGGTGTGCACGAGCCCCCGAAGTCGCTCGCACTCCTGCTGCAGCCGTGCCTGGTCCTCGCGCAGTCGCTGCCGGGCCACACCGGCTGGGTTCATGCTCAGATGCAGCACCTGGGTCCGGCTCCGGTCGTAGTCACCCTGTAGGAGGCACAGGACAGGGGTTGTGGGGTCACAGGGGGTCACGGGTTTCCCAGCCAAAGGGGCCCAACAGCTGTACCTGAGTTTAGGAATGAACTGGGGGGCAGGAGGTGGGGCCTCAGGTAAGCTCCTTCACGCTACTACTTAGCTCCAAGAACTGTTGTGAGGAGGAGGGGTGGCAAATGTGAGAGCCCACCCCATGGCATGGCCTGGGACACACGGTGCTCAGCATGCACAGCCCCCTTCTCCCAATAGACTCAAAGACCTGCTATGTCCACACATCTAAAAGCACTTCCATCCAAAGCCAGGAAACACACATGTGTGCAGACTGACTGCCCCCTATGTCCACACGTCTATCAACACTTCACGTGTAGTCGAAAAAAAGCATACATATGCAAACCCCATATATTCACATGTCTATCACTGTATCTACTTGTAGCCATCTGCATCTACATTAAGCTAAACATGTGTTCATCCTGCATCTCAAACTCTGACCCATGACCACTACCTGCATTGTTTTACAAACTCTACTCGTTTTCAGTTACTTAGGTCAGCACCTCCCCTTCTCAGTGAGATTGTTTCAAATGTTTGTAATACGGTTAGTCTTCTGTCACATTCTGCAGTATATCCTGGGATGGCTTGAACCAGCCCAATACTCTTTTGAAGAGTTATCTATGTGAGGGTTCCTTTCTGCACAGTTGAACGGGCTTTGACACTTGCATAGAGAAATGCACCCAGCATTACAGACCCCACAGAGGAGTCCGCTGCCCTGGAATTCCCACCGTTTCACCTGTTCACCCCTCCCTCTGGCTCAGAACCCTGGTGACGCAGAGCCTTTTACTGTCTCTATAGTTTCGTTCTTTCCAGAATGTCATAAATTGGAATTCTATAGAATGTGACCCTTGCACATTGGCTTCTTCCACCTGGCAACAGGTGCTCAAAGTTCCCGAATGTCTTTTCCATGGCTGGGCAGCTCACTCCTTCCTGCTGCTGGACAACAAGCCCTGCACAGACAGACCACAACTGGCTTCTCATCCATCTCCTGGGGCCATCTGGTTTCTCCCAATTTGGGGAGAAGCGTAAATAAAGCTGCTATGAACAGTCACGTGCAGGTTGTTCTGTAGACACAGTTTCCGAACAAGCAGGTGAGCTTTCCTACGCCGCGTGCAGGTGCAGGACGCCTACCTGCCCGGGCCTGTGCTCAGGCCTCAGGCCCCTGAGATCGCCAGGATCTGAGGCAAAGAACCCTCTGCACCCACCAGGTGTCTCAGGAGGCTGCTCGGCAGTCCCTCCTCCTTGAAAGAAGGGACCGTCCCCCAGTCCACATGGAGGCGCAGGCGGCGGTGCCGGGTACCTGCTCCCCTTCTCCCTGCCTTGGGTGGGCCTTCAGGGTGCACATGGCCAGGCCAGGCGCCGGCTCCCCTTCCCCTTGCCCTGGTGGGGCTTCGGGGTGCACATGGCCAGGCCAGGCGCCAGCTCCCCTTCTCCCTGCCTTGGGTGGGCCTTCAGGGTGCACACGGCCAGGCCAGGCACCGGCTCCCCTTCCCCTTGCCCTGGTGGGCCTTCAGGGTGCACACGGCCAGGCCCAGAACAGATCTCCCATGAGAGTTTCTGTTCAGATGCTGAGAAACAGACACCCTCTCTTTCCTCTGAGGGTCCCCCCAGAGCAGCTGGGGGCATGCTTCCGCGCCCTCCTCCCGCCGCCCCAGGGGAGAATGAGGTAGACAGAACAGGAGTGAGCTGAAAGCGGCCCGGCGTCGTCCTGGGTGTTGGCTGAACGTGCGCCGGGCCCCGTCCCCTATGGGCACGTAGAGACCAGGCGTCTAGAAGGACGCAGCCGGAGGCCGTCCCTCCCGGCTATCACGGCTGGTTCCAAATCTGTAGTAATTAAGACAGGGCAGTACTGGGGCAGAGACAGAAACACTGACTGACGGACAGAGTCCAGGCATGGGGTGGTCGCGGATCAGTGAGAGGTCCTGCCGGCAGCCAGTGCACCTGATCTCACGCCACAGGCCCCAGGACTTTGCAGCTCCAAAGGACTGCGAAGGTGAACTTCAGAGGAAACACAAGAGAACGTCTTTGCTACCTTAGAGAAGACAGACTCCTTCAATGAGAGTCAGAGAGTGACTCTACAAGCAAAGAAAAAGAATAGACTAGATGGTAGACAAATGCATCACTTCTATTCACCATCAAAATAGTGCAAAGGCAACCAACAGAGTGGGATGAGAGATTTGAAATGCATACATCTGACCAAAGACTCATGTCCAGAACATATAAAGAACTCATAAAAATTCATGAGTCAGACGATTCAATTTAAAAATGGGCAAAAAATGTGAACAAACACTTCACTAAAGAAAATATTCAAAAACCCAATAAACATGAAAAGGCGCTCAAATGTATTAAACATCAGAGGAATGCAAATTAAAGCCACGGCAGGATGCCCAACCCACGCCCTAAATGGTTAAAATTGAACAGGTGGGGACACCAGGTACTGCCAGGGCGGGAGGAGCCACACGTGCCATGCAGGACTGTTCCAGCAGCCCAAGAGCTGAGTCTGAACTGTGTGTGCAAAGGGACGTGTGCATGGCCCAGCAACTGAGAAGCACCCACAGTTGCTCCTCAGGAGACGGGGACCTGAGGGCCCCCCCATGCCTCTTAGGGCCCCTGCGGCCGCATGCTCCCACGACGGGGAGGGGGTCCTCACCACTCCCTGCCACATGGGTGGCCTCGTCAGGCCCAACCCAGGGGGGCATGAACACGGAGCCCCGACAGACAAGAGCAGCCCGAGCTGAGGGCTGTGCGAGGGGCTGCCTCGGTTGGGGGCGGGGGTGCAGCATGGGAGGGGCCCAGGGTGCTGTTCCCACTCACTGAGCTGGCTTGGGTGAAAGCCCCTAGCTGCTGTGTGCCCTTTTCTTAACAAGGCTTTTAGGCCGGGGGTCCCTGTTTGCCCGAGGCCAGCTCTGCCCTCCCCTTCCCCTCGCATCAAGTTGCTTTGCCTGGGTTTGACTACCTGCCACCAAGAGTCACACCAGCACGTCAGGACGGGAGTGCGCAGGCCATCGATGAAGCAACAAGGAAAAGGTGCAGCAACACGCACGGCAGGGGTTCAGCAGGTGCCAGCAGCTGAGCCCAGGCCCCAGCTGGCTGCACCTGCCACTGGGCTGTCCCCACAGGCCCTCAGAAAAGGAACAGTCGTTCTGACTGTCCCTGACCACTGCCACCCAATTCTGGTCATCCCTCATCCACCCCCTGCCTGAGAAACAAACAACGCTCAGCTGGAGCATCTTAGTTTACACACAATTCCTCAATGCTGTCAACAGGGGCTGGGGCTCCCTGGGGTTTGGGCCTTACAGAGGGTTTTACAGCCTCTGAGTGCTTGCCCCCGCATACCCAGTGGAAAGAGGCTGAAACCTTGACCTTCAGAAGAGGAGACAGAGGCTCTGAGTGGGTCAGGCTCCTGACCAGCATCCTCCCTCTGGCCTGCTGGACTAGGTCCCTGGGGTCGAGCAGATGGCCCAGCACACAGAAAACTGCTGCCTACAGCTTCCCGGGAAGCCCCCTACAGTCCCTGCAGCTAGGAGATGCCGCCAAGTCTGAGAGGCTCAAGGGCAGAGGGTGGGGGTGGGCCAGGTGCCAAGGCCACAGCGCCCACCATGAACCAGGCTGCAAAGTGGCTTTGTCTCACTCTCACGAGTACATGTCACGCTGTACTGAGATGCTACTGGCTCTCGCTACAAAGAGCAAGGACACACCTGCTTCTGATGATCGCCTTATGCCTCACGTGTGATAAAACGCTTTCCACCCATTATTACCTTTGATTTCCACAAGAACTTGAGGTGGGGGAAAGCACAACCTGTCAAGAGGCTGGGCAGGGACCCCCGGGCCTGGATTTGGTGGCTGTAAGGAGGACGAGCGGCTGGAAGGACAGAGAGCCTTTGCGGGCTCGAGGCCTCGGCACTGCCCGCTGGCCATGCTCAGCAGGGAGGACTGACCCTGCAGGAGCCGCAGGGCCAGGACCTGAATGCGGGCCAGGAGAGTGCTGGCAGAGGGCCTTAGGGGTGCCCGTGGGCCATGCTTGGGGGACAGCTGCAGCTGCTGAAGCTCGGGGAGGCGGCCCTGGGGCCCCGCATGTGCAGACCTTCACCTCCAAGCCAGCTGAGCTTCCCGGAGCCCCCAGAAAAACCCTCTGGAGTTGGGAGCCCCACACGCCCCCGAGTGTGAGGCTGTGAGTCGTGCAGGCCCCTGGGGCGTGCAGGTGGACGCACATGGACAGAGGCCCCAGTCAGGACCTGCTGCCGCTGGGCCCTGCACCCTTGGCTCGGGAGGCCACAGCAAGGAGCTGGGTTGCTGGTCCCTCGTCTCCGCCCAGCCACACAGGGCTGTCTTCCGGACCCCATCCCAGGAAGTGGTCTCAAGCCACGACAGCCCCCTGCACGTGCCTGCGGACGCGGGGTCCTGCCTCCCACTGAGTGCTTGGAGGTCCCTCCCTGGCTCTGTGCTGCTGGGCAGCAGCCACGGGCCTGTGACCCCCCGCGTGGGTGTGATGCGACCCCCTCTGTACCTGAGAAGGAGCGATGGAGATGTGGCTGGCTCAGCCCCTACCCAGGTGCGAGTGGGAGAGGGGTGGCCCAGACAGGGCACTCACTGCCAGGCCTGCCAGGTGCACAGGCAAAGGGTGGGAACCTGGCAGAACCTTGAGCGATAAAGGGGCATCCCATAACCCCAGAGGCATCACAGACCTCAGGGCTGAAAGAGCCTGTGTGGAGAGCCCACCAGCCTGTGCTCACCCGGGAGGGCCCAGGCCACGGGAGACGTGCCAGTGGTCAGGCGCTGGGGCCTTGCGTGCAGGAAGTTAACGGGCCCCTCGCCCTCCTGGGTCCTCCAGTGGGGCTTCAGGCCAGGACGGGGCCGCCGAGCCTCGTGTACAGACCACAGGTCAGCTAAGTGCCGTTGCTGCCCCGAGGCGAGACCCAGACGGTGTTTTCGGGACAGAGGTCTGACCTCACAGAGCTCTCATGAGTCGTAAAGTACTGCCTTCACTTTGATTTCTTCCGACCATGCACAAATCTGAGTGGCCTGGGCTGGGGAGGATGAGCTGCAGGTAAGGCCTGCCTGGAAGCCTGGTCTCCAGCCCTGGGCCAAGAGGGGAAGGACAGTCCATTCCTCTCCTTCCTAACTCAGGGTGCACAGGGGCCCCCACTCCCTCGGGCTCTGGCTGTTGAAGGCCGGGTCTTGCTGTGGCCACTGGCCCCACCCCCACTTTCCCCACAATGACATCTCTGGGGGTGCTGGGAGGAGCTGCAGCCTCGGGGTCCCCTCCTGTGAGGCAGGGATGGCACACGGGCCCCACGGGCTTCTGGCCAGCTTCACAGCTGGGGCAGCGTCCCTCGGACACGTGCTGTAGGTCTGACCCTCACCAGGTGAGGCTGAGGGCAGCCCAGCTCAGGCTCGATGGCCGCCCACCATTCTGGGGTGACGTCCCCCCACAGGGTCTTTGGGGAGAGAAGCCACGTCAGCGTGTTAGAGAACGTGAGAATCCCAGGACAACCAGTGGGCTCCACCGAACCAGAGAGAGAGGGTAGAGCTGTGCAGCGCTGACACCAAGGAGCGAGCGGCTATGGCGTCGCCAGCTGGACACACGAGTGAGCGACTCCGAGATTTTCACCTGCATGAGCAGAGAGCAGGGCTGGAGGACGCAGCGCACAGTGCTCACGGTGGGCTCAGCCCCAAGGGTCCCCACAGGGCCTCCACAGGGCCCGACTAGCCCCGTGTGCCCCACGGGCCATGCCGCTCAGCTGCAGTGCACGGGAGTTCTGATCCCACCACAATGGTGCAAGGGGTCACACTGCCTGGTCCACGTCTAGGAAACACCCTGGACAGGCAAATTCACTGACAGGGTGACCAGGGCCCCCAGTGGCTGGGGTGGGGCGGGAGTTACCACAGGGCGTGCAGAATAGAAAAGTTGCGGAAATGGACAGGGGCAAGGAGGCCCAACAGTGAATGTGATTAATGCCGCGGAATTGCACACTTAAAAAGGGCTTAAACAGCAAGTTCTGTCACACGTGTGTTACCACAATAATTCTTTGAGTGTGAAGGCATCAGACAGCCTCCAGCCTGGGACTCAGGCTCACATGGTCTCGGCAAAGCAAGCTGCCTCCTCAGTTTGAGGCAGAAGCTGCAAATCGTCCGGTAATGGGGGAGCTGAGCCCCCAGGCGCCACTGACCGCAGGGCTGCCACACCTGGGACACTGCTAGGGGCCGGGCTGTTGGCACCATGCGTCTGTGCTAGGAACAAGCTGCGACGTCCGCATCAGCACCAAGCCCCCTGCGCGCCGCGTCTCCCAGGAAGCCCCTTGGGCCGGCTGCAGAGCCGGGAACAGGGGCACAGGGTCGGGGCCGCTTTTCCTGCAGCCCGGCCTCCACCCTGAGGGATGGGAGGGGACAGCTCGCTGTCGTGAACGAGTGCCAGAGCAGGTGTCCACAGGCCAGGCCGAGCCCACTGCTGACTGTCCATGACCCAGGTGACAGGGCCAGGCCGTGACCCTGCTGATCGCCGGCTGACCATGGCCATGAGCTCCTCGGACCTCGACTCCCTCATCTTCCCAGCCGTGAGGACTGAACAAAATCACGCACACAAAAACACTTTGTGAACGGTAAAGTTCTGTACAGCCACTATTTCTGTAAGTTAAACACTTTTCTACCCACAGCTCAGGAAGGCAGCACTCTCTAGGGACAAGCTACGGTAGGGGATGGGACCAGGACCCTGGTTCCATCTCACACACACAAATGTACAGTGCGATTTTGGGCCAAGTTCTTGATGTCTTCTCTTTTTTTTTTTTTCCTTTTTTACATGGGCAGGCACCAGGAATTGAACCTGGGTCTCCAGCATGGCAGGCGAGAACTGCCGGCTATGCCTGACCTCTTTTTATCCTCTCACCCATCCATCCATCCATCCACCCACCCTTCCTTCTACTCATCCATCCAGCTACCCACCCACTTATCCTTCCTTCCATCTGCCCAACATCCGTTGACCCCTCAGCACTGGGGCACCTGAGCAGAAGCAGCCCAGGCCCCACACTCCCCTCCAGACGCAGGGGCACAGGCAGTGGAGACCCGGCTCTGGCCCCACTGCCAGCTCTGCAGCTCCTGGCGCCCATGTGGACCCACGGCCCATGATGGATGCCAACTCAGTCTCCACGCCGGTCAGCGGAAAGCACCTGCCCAGGCTCCCCTGCCTGCAGGTCTTAGGGACCGCCCCTCCACCAGGTCTACGTCTGGGGCTGAGGGATTTTCCGGCCAGGCCAGCCCTGAAGGACGAGGCCATGAGGGAGTCACACGTGCAAGGAGTGCAACCTGCGGCAAATCCTCTGTGAGAAGTTGAGCCCAACTTGCTTCGCTTCATTCTGTGCCAAGTCAAGGGCGCACCTAGGCTGAACCTGGCAGTGCCGCCCCAGGAGTAGCTCTGGCAGAGAACTAGCATCCAACAATAAGTGCTGCCTGGTCCCACCCCAGGACAGTCAGGCTGTGCCCCTCTCCCACTCCTGGATGTGACCCCCAACCTCAAACTTCCGACATCGCTCCTCCCTTCCCTGTCACAAGGCCACAGTGGGCACATGCCTGTACCTGCCTCAAGACGCAGTGCCCTGAAGAGTCTGGAAAGTCAGCGCAGAGAAGGCGTTTCCTGCCCTGGGTGCTCCCCTTGGTGCTCCCCTCAGGGCCCGCTCCTTCCAGGTGTGCCTTTCTGCCATGAGTGCTCCCCTCGGAGCCCGCTCCTCCCGGGTCTGCCTCTATGCCGTGAGTGCTCCCCTTGGTGCCCGCTCCTCCCGGGTATGCCTCTCTGCCGTGGGTGCCTGCTTCTCCCAGGTCTGCCTCTCTGCCGTGGGTGCTCCCCTCGGGGCCCACTCCTCCCAGATCTGCCTCCCTGCCACGAGTGCTCCCCTCAATGCTCCCCTCAGTGCCCACTCCTCAGGGTCTGCTGCTCTGCCGCAGGTGCTCCCTTCGGGGCCCGCTCCTCCCAGATCTGCCTCCCTGCCACGAGTGCTCCCCTCAATGCCCACTCCTCCCGGTCTGCCTTTCTGCTTCAGGTGCTCCCTTTGGGGCCCGCTCCTCCCAGATCCGCCCCCCTGTCACGAGTGCTCCCCTCAATGCCCACTCCTCCTGGTCTGCCTCTCTGCCGCAGGTGCTCCCTTCGGGGTCCGCTCCTCCTAGATCTGCCTCCCTGCCACGAGTGCTCCCCTCAATGCCCACTCCTCCCGGTCTGCCTTTCTGCTTCAGGTGCTCCCTTTGGGGCCCGCTCCTCCCAGATCCGCCCCCCTGTCACGAGTGCTCCCCTCAATGCCCACTCCTCCTGGTCTGCCTCTCTGCCGCAGGTGCTCCCTTCGGGGTCCGCTCCTCCTAGATCTGCCTCCCTGCCACGAGTGCTCCCCTCAATGCCCACTCCTCCCGGTCTGCCTTTCTGCTGCAGGTGCTTCCTTTGGGGCCCACTCCTCCCAGATCCGCCTCCCTGCCACGAGTGCTCCCCTCAATGCCCACTCCTCCTGGTCTGCCTCTCTGTCGCGGGTGCTCCCCTCAGGGTCCACTCTTCCTGGGTGCACATCGAGAGCCTCCAGCTTGGCCTGGGGACACGAATGGGCATGGTAGCAGGAGGTCTGGTCACCTGTGCAGCGTGGCTAGCTGTAGCACGCACTGAAGTCTGGCAGGACCCATCTGTGAGGAAGGCTCTTCAGGCCAGCCCAGCAGATCCGCCAGCTGAACATATGCACAGAGGAGTTCAGGGCCCAGCAGGACAGGCACACACACACCCACAGAGTGCCGTGGGATCAACAAAGCTGGAGAAACCAACCCAGTCCTGCGACAAGGGTGAAGAGAAATGGGCGTAGGACATGCCTAGCATGCCAGGGACTCCCGGCCCCAGGGCTGACGTTGCCTCAGCCCACCGGTCAGCAGGCCCTGGAAGGCAACTCTGGCAGATACCCTCAAGTGTGTGCTGGCCTGCCCTCCCTAAGCACCTGAGCCCGGGAAACAAGCAGGCAAATCTGCTCTCCTCTGTGTTCTGGAGATGGTGAAAGCAAGGGTCAGCAAGCCTGTCTGTAAAGGGCTTAGGGTCTGGGGGCTGCAGACGGCCCCCTCCCCACCATCATGGTGAAGGACGGGCATGTCAGCTGTACCAACAGGCAGTGGGCCAGCTGTGGGCTGTGGTCTCCAGCTGGACCACTCTGAGAAAGGCGCTGGTCAGAGAACAAAAGCCCTGCAAGTGGGATTCACCTGAGACGTGCAGGGGAGCCCATGGCTGGGTGGCGCCCAGGGGCCAGTTCCTGGCACACCCAGGTGCCATGAGAGGATCGAATGCCCTGCAACCAACAGCGGCACCTGGAATTTCCGATCCTGGGGCCACGGGTGCTACAGCACCCCTTGCTTTCTCATGTGGGCACAGTTGCAGCCTCCCACACAATTTCACAACAACCAGAACCACCTGGGTGGGCCAGGAAGCTGCACCCCCAGAGTCCCCCAGGAAAGCTCCAGAGTCCGGACACACGAGCCCCACCCTGACCACCCCCAGGACACTGTACTACCTTCTCCACAACCGAGACCCACGTGTCTGCCCTGATGGTCATCCTGCGGCTGTCCCTCCAGCTGGACCTGCAACCAAGACTCAGAGCCACCTGCCCTGCCAGCCCTCGCTTGACCCAAGGCTACCTCTTGTGGCCCAAGGCTTATGCAGCCCCTGGCCCTGGGCCCTCCTAGGTGTGGCACCTGCCCATGGCCCAGGGCCGGGATGCTGCCTGTTGGATGCCCACGGCATCCGCCCACTGCCAAGAAAACACCTGCCTGGCCCTGCCCGGCCCTGGGGTCCTTGCCCACCAGTCTCCCTCCTCCTTGGCCGATCTTCACAAGGCGGAGGCCCCCCCTGCCCTACGCGGGATGTCTTTGGGGGCTGTGGCTTTGCAGTGAGGGTGGGAGCCCGGATGGAGGAGCTTCTGAGCTTGACTCCGAGAAGCACCGTTCCGGAGGAGGCATTTGGGAGGTGGGTTCAAGAGGCCATGGGGGAGGCAGCATGCTGGGTTAGCTGGTAGGGTGGAGCCCCCTCCTCAGGGGAACCCCTAGTAGGGACACGCCAAGCACTGCCCAGCAGAGCCCAGGTGGGCAGGAGGCCACTGGAGAAGACCCTGTCACTGCCAGTCCCCAGCCAAGGCCACCTCCCCGCCCAGCAGGCTCCCCCAGGCCTGCCTGCCAGCCTGCCCGTGCACTGAGGTAGGAGCCCCAGCTTCCTGCTGCCAGCCTGGGGAGGAGGGTCTCGTTCCTCAGGAGGAGGATCTCTCTTTACAGCCGAGGAGGGAAGGGCAGGGGCAAGCCGGGGCCAAGAGGGGCTGGGAGGCAGGCAAGCAGACGGGGGCACTGCCCCTCTGCTGAGGTCTGCCGCGAGAGGACAGCTTTGAGGAAGAAAGGGGAAAATGGCTATAATCTTTTGCAGGAATCTGTGATCTTGTTTGATTCACAGCTGAGAAGACGGTTGAGACACCGACAAGAATCCCAAAAGGAAAAGTTCTGAACCTTCCTTTGATGTGGTGGTGCAATTATTGACTAAACAGAACTATTTCACTTGCCGAGCGAGGGGGGCTGGTGGTTTGTTAATGAGGGTGTAAAGAGGAGAGGCCTCGGTGCGCTTGGAGGGTTGTGCTCCGAGGGGCACACAGGGGCCTGGCGACCAAGCAGTCACCTAGCTACTCAGGTATCCGTCTGCCTGTCCATCCAACTTCCCACCCACCGAGTCAGGCTGGGGCCACAGAGACAGCAGACCCTTTTCTGCCCTAGAAGAGTCCACGGAGGACAAGGCAGCAGGGGTGAGCCTTGACAAAGGGAACAAGCTAGCACTGACCAGGAGGGAGAGGCTTCCTGCCAGCTGGGGGGCCTGCGTGGCCAAAGGCCCAGGGCGTGCAGAGACCCTGAGGTATGTGGGTACCGGGGGGTGAGGGAACATCTTACAAGATGGGGGAAACTGACGCACAGAGAGGGAAGTGACTTGAGGGAGGTCACAGCATGAGGGGCAGAGCTGGAGTTCCCAGGCCAGGGCTGCTCACCTTACTGGAGGGCACGTCAGGCCCCCTGCCTAACCCCGGCCCTGGCACCAAGCCTGTGGCCCTGTGTTTCTTGGATGCTCCTCAGGCTCTTTCCTCACCTCCTCTCCCTTGTGTGGGGTTCCTTTTGTTCTAGCCCTCCGTGAGCGCGCATGCATGGTGTTCCCTGTGTGACCCAGGCATGTAGGGAGCTGGGCTGGGGCCTGCCTGGACTGTATCTCTGTTGTATCTGCCAGGCACCTGAGCTAGGGCTCTGCCACTCACCTGCTGGTGGCCTGGAGCACCTTGCTAGCTCTCTCTGGGCCTGTTTCCCATGAATGAGGCTGGTGAACTTGACCCTTGAAGGTCGTTCAGGCCTAATACCCTTGAAACTTGGGCCAGGATAAGCCTCCACGAGCCCTGCCCGGTCTGCAAGCTCCTTCCCACCTCATCTTCCCAACGATGGGCTGGTAAATGCCCAGCCTCGGGCCAAGGACATGTCGTCAGGTGGCGGCCCATGCCAGGGGGTCCCAGCAGGGAGTAGGGAGAGCGAGGGGCGGCCACCTGCCACCCTGTGCCTGAGGTGCATGCAAAGGACCTGCTGGGAAGAAGGCAGTGTGAGCAGAATTGAAAGGCACAGTTAAGTAACTGCCAATGCTCATGCATATTTATAAGTCATCTGGTCTTAAAGCTAAATCAATACCTCTTCTCGCTGGAAGCTCTGCTCGGGGAGAGGAGGGTGGGGAGAGGTGCTGGCCAGTGTGCTGTGGGGCCCAAGGGGCAGGGCTGGGACCGACGGCAGGCTGGGAAGAACCGGGGGACACTGCTGTCACTGCCCTGCATGCACTGGCCCCGATGGTGACCAGGGCAAACTTCTCTGGCTCTCTTACCTCGGGCTCCTCATCCGTCCTGCGGCCCACCCCCTGGCACTGCAGCTTGGGCACGTGGGCAGGCCTGGCCCAGCCTGGGTGGGCCTCCAAGATAAGGCTGTGGCCAGCCAAGGGGTGGGTCTTGAGGACTGAACTGTGCAGTGGCAAGAGACAGGAATCCGTTCCCAGGGACCCCTCAGGTTGACCTGTCCACTCACTCACACACTGGGAAACCAAGGCCTGAAGAGCACAGGGGGCTCCCTCAGCCATCCTCAGGGGTCAGTGAATGGGTGAAGAGATGGGAGGGCCAAGGCCACAGCGGGTGGGGCTGAGGCAGAGGCACTCAGGGCCACAGGGTGAGGAGGCCAGACAGAGGCAAGTGGGCTGAGGGCTGGGTCCCAGAAGGTGCAGAGACCTCCCCCTTCTCCTCCAGGGTCTAAGAGACACATAAACAATCAGATGCGCCACACTCCCGGCCTGATCTGTCCCCTCCGCCATTGCACGTGCTCGACGACGCGGCCCCAGGCCTGATCTGTCCCCTCCGCCGTCACACGTGCTCCAGGACGCCGCCCCAGGCCTGATCTGCTCCCCTCACTGCTGTCACACATGATCCAGGATGCCGCCCCAGGCCTGATCTGCCCCCTCCACTGTCACACGTGCTCCAGGACGCCGCCCCAGGCCTGATCTGCCCCCCCGCTGTCACACGTGCTCCAGGACGCCGCCCCAGGCCTGATCTGCCCCCTCCACTGTCACACGTGCTCCAGGACACTGCTCCAGGACACCGCCCAGGCCTGATCTGCCCCCTCCACTGTCACACGTGCTCCAGGACGCCGCCCCAGGCCTGATCCCCCCCCCCACTGTCACACGTGCTCCAGGACGCCGCCCCAGGCCTGATCTGCTCCCCTCACTGCTGTCACACATGATCCAGGACGCCACCCCAGGCCTGATCTGTCCGCCCCGTCACACGTGCTCCAGGACGCCGCCCCAGGCCTGATCTGCTCCCCTCACTGCTGTCACACATGATCCAGGATGCCACCCCAGGCCTGATCCCCCCCCCCCACTGTCACACGTGCTCCAGGACACTGCTCCAGGACACTGCCCCAGGCCTGATCTGCCCGCCCCCCTGTCACACGTGCTCCAGGACGCCACCCCAGGCCTGATCTGTCCCCTCATCGCCGTCGCACGTGCTCCAGGATGCCGCCCCAGGCCTGATCTGTCCCCTCATACTGTCACATGTGCTCCACAGGCCTCCAGAGCCAGCTTCCTCCCTGCCTGTGACCACAGCGCCTGCCCCTGCCCTGGCCATCATAGGCAAGATGGGCCTATGGGAGGTCGCTGGAGGGCCAGCTGGCCCCTGTGACTCGGGTCCGTCTAGGAAAAGAAAACACTCCCTGCCCTTTCTCAGGGTGTGATCGCCGGCTCTGGATGAGACCGGGGGGTGTGAGGGAGAGACAGGGTCTGTGGTGCCCAGGCTCCACGGCCACTGCTCAGGGTTAGGCAGCTGGAGGGGCATCTGTGCCCGGGACGCCCTCCACCAGCGCCACGCCACAGCCTGCACACAGACGTCTACCACGCTGCCGCCGTGTGCTCCAGCTTTCCCTAAGGCCTGGTTGTGCCTCTCAGAGTCCTCAGGTGCCCTGTGCCCCCACCTGCCCAGTCCCCAGGAGCTCAGCATGCCAGGGAAGGGGGCGGTGGGCTTGCTGCAAGACGTGGCACACTCGGGGAGAAAACCATCGACTTTCAGCGTCGCGTACCTCATATGTCTCCCACCCAAGGGCTCCTCCACCAGAATTCTCCCAGCAGCTCCTGGTAACTTTTTAATGCAAACTCTAGAATCAGCTTTTCTAGCTTGTCCCTTCCCCAGTTGAGTCAGAAGTTTTACTAGGATTACATGAAACACAGACACTCTTCCCACACAAGAACGCCCATAGGCCTGTCTGTGTGTTCTCCTCTGTGCCCTGTAGGAGTGCTTTAAAAGATGTTATTCCTGTCTCGGACATTCTGTGTTGGATTTACCTCTAGGTTTTGCACCTCTGTTATTATTGTAAATTGGGTCTTTTCTTTAATTACATCTCCATACTGAGTGTTGTCCACATACAAGGACTACAAATTTTGCATATTAATTTGTCAACTACTTCAAGATGAATAATATACATTTTTGTTTTTATGAGAAGGCAAGCAAGAGTGTGCCCCCGCCACAAGATGGTGCCGACACGTGCACCCCAGGACCCAGGCCTGTCCCTCTGGCCACGCATGCTGGGCTAAGGGCCGGCATCGGACTTGCAGTGTGGCCATTAGGTGGAGAGGAGGCTCCTGCAGTCCCCAGGCCCTGCCGACCCTGTCTTCCTCCCTGCATGTCGTATTTAAAATAAGACTCTTAATAGAAGGGAAGCAGCAGCCCAGCCCCAGCCCCTGCTGCGGTGGCACAGACTGCTCATGTTTATTAAAGCTGAAGTCTAAAAACAGCCAGCCCGCTGGTGAGCATTTGCGTGCCCAGGCTCTCACAGGCGCTGATTTCGTTTGATTTTTTCATGAGAAGAGTGATGTGCCCTGAATGTTAAGCCCCTCCTCCCTGGTCCCCACGTCCTCGGGGGATGTTGGCCAGCCCCGTGCTCCCCTGCATGGCCCGGGCCTCGCCAGCCCGAGCCGGTCCTGGCGTCGCTGCTGCCCCACATGACCCAGGGTGGGGACAGGATGAGGCCCCTCTGCCCCCAGCTCCACACCGCCTGCCTCCCAGCCTGGCAGGGAGAGGAGGGTCCTCCAGCCAGGCCGGTGCAGCCCCAAGGCCGAGCTGCCCTCGACTGAGGGGGGGTCACAGAGGAGGGACAGGAGAGGAACGGGGGGGGGGGGGGGGACAGGCAAGGGGGCTTGCAGCACCTTCAGTGAGGGCAGTAGAGGAGGCTCCGGGACTGCATGTGAAAGGTCAGGGGGTACGAAGGACCAGCATGGGAGGGGCGGGGCCATCGGGATGGCTGGGGGGAACAGGGGGGCTTCTCACTCTTTCCCCACCAACTCAGTAAAGGCACAGACCCCAATGCGCCTGGCCCCACAGGGTCAGCACCCACAGAACGCTGTGCCTTCAGGGTACAGTGCCATGGGTCTGGGTCCATCAGTACTGCAACATGCTCAAGCCCCTTCCTGCCTCCACACACGGAGCCTGGGAGAAACTCCAGCACGTCTGCCCCCCACCTCTCAACGGGGTGGCCTGCGCCAGCCCTGCCATCATCTACCAAGAGTGTACCTGCTGTGGCCCTCGGGGAAACCCAGCGAGTCCTGCACAGCCAGCACCCAGGAGCTGCGGGGGAGCCCTCTCGGCTTGGCTGTGGCCCTCGGGGGCCTGCCCCAGCTCTGCCCAGGGTCTGGAGGTGTGTGGGGGACCCCCAGCCTGGAGTCCCAATTGCAGCCTTGCTGCCTCACCAAGCAGTTGCCAGCTCATCCCCACAGTCCTATCCTTGCTGCCTCCACCAGGTGCCCCACCTAAGCCAAGCTGCAGCGAATGTCAACCACACACCCTGACACTCTGGGAGGAGGCCAGGAAGAGCAGGTGGGGGTGAGCCTAAGGGACCCTGCGGTGAGCTCTGGGATGGGTGATACATGCTAACTGTCCTCCGCCTGACTCAGGGGGACCAGCTCCCCCAGTGCCATTGCCCCAGGGCTCCCAGCCAAGGCGGGTGCATGGAGCCCCGAGGGGCAGCGGGCCCACATGGGTACCGAGCAGGGCTGGGCCTCAGGTAGAAGGCCACACACCAGGGTCTGCATGTAGAGCATGAGAGCAGGGGCACAGGGCAGCTGGAGGGACCCTGGGTCCTCTGCACTCGGCATGGAAAAGAGAGGAAGAGGAACGAGTGGAGCTCGGCATCTGCAGGCACCCAAGGGTGCCTGGTGTGGGGTCCAACGCTACAGCAGACCACCTGCTGTGAGCCGGCCCGGGCTCAGTGTCCCCACCTGACAGGAAGGCCGGGGCGTGGGCGGGACGCCCAGTACTGAAGGACCCCCCAGAGGGCAGTGTAGACTCCAGCCTCGGTTCCGGGCGGCTCAGAAGCCCTGTGTCCCGCGGCACCCCACAGCGTGGGGCCCCTCCACCCCATTAGCTGCCTGGCTGCCTCCTGGCCAGGAGCCCCGGGTGTGCATTGCACAACAGGGTCCCCCTGGCCGCCTCCTGCCCCCCAGGCCCCCGCGGGCAGGGGTGACCTGGCCGTTCCTGCCTAGGTCCCTCAGGCTCGTCTCCCACAGGGGCCGTCTGCACGGGGACACTCAGTCCACCGCCTGCAAGCAGAGGCAGTGGAAATGGACGCGCTGGGACCCCTCACCTCGCCGAGCACCAGGGCCTCCCCAGGAGCCGGGCAGGGGTGCGCTGGGCACGCCTTCAGCTGGGACGCACCGTGCCCCGACCTCCAGGAGGCTTGGAGACGCCAAACACCGCCGACTCGCCCGGCGCTGCCGACGGGGCCCGGCGCCCCTCCCCGAGGCAGGCGAGACGGTGGGTCCCCGGGCCTCACTCCCCAAGCTGCCCCGCCCCCGTCTCTGCGAGTAAAACAGCGATGGGATCCGCCGCTAAACGGTGTCAAGATAAAACCCGTGGCCTGTCTGCAATCTGGATGATCCCAAACCCATGGCTTCCCTGCCTTGGGACGATGGAGAAGGGAGGAGACAGAGGAAGCATCGGGGGAACGGGAACAGCGACTGTGGTCCCGCCTCCGGACGCAGAGGGAGACGCTGCGGGGCGGGCTGGGGCTGCGGACCAGGCGCGGCCGCGGAGCCCCCTGGGCACCCGCACCACGAGGCGGACAGCGTCACCCCCCCGCCACGCGTCCTCGGCGGGCAGCTGCGCCCGGGGAGGAGTTCCCCGGCTTACATTCGCCTCAGGAGCCAGAGAAGGGGAGGCGCGAGTCTGGAAGAGACCAGAGGCCAGGGGCTCGTGACGGGGGCGGGGGCGCGTGAGGGGACGCGTGAGGGGCGCACGTGACGGGGGCGCGTGAGGGACGCACGTGAGGGGGCGCGCGTGAGGGACGCACGTGACGGAGGCGCGTGAGGGGAAGCGTGAGGGGGCACGTGAGGGGCGCACGTGAGGGGCACACGTGAGGGGTACGTGACAGGGCGACCCCTCCCGCCGGGCCCCGCCTGCGCACCTGCAGGGTGAGCCTCTCGAGCTGCGCCGCGAGCACCTTCTTCTCCTCCTCCAGGCGGCCCCGCGCCCCCTCCAGCTCCTCGATCTTTAACCTGCAAGGAGAGAAGGGCCGGACGTCAGCCGCGCCCCGACGACAAGGACTCGGGGACCGAGGCAAACCAGAAGGCTGCCGGGCGGGGACTGCGCCCAGACAGAAACACGTGGCGCTGGAAGAAGCCGCGGCGCGGAAAGCGACAGCACAGCCTGGGACCCTTCTTGTTTTTGTTACCTGTCCGAGTTTAATGTTTTGAATAGGTAACGTGCTTGTATGGTTTAAAAACCGAAGAGTTTGCAACGTCCACATGTGTCCCCATCAGGCACGGCCCCGCCCCACGTGGCGACCCGAGAAGCATCCCCGGGCAGAAGCCCCCGGCACGTGCTGTCTTTTCCGAGCAGCAGCAGGAAACCAGGGGCTGTTTCCTAGTACCCGCCTGGCAGGCCCGTCCACGCCGCCACGCGCAGCTCTCGGTCAGCCCGATACCTGCACAACAGCGTGCGGACAGCGCTGTTCCCAGGCCTGCGGGGCGTGTCTACACCCGCGCAACCGTCAGCACGGCCACGGGGAGCCCAGGGGATCCCCCGAGTTGAGGGGATGGGACTCAGAGTCCGGAAAGCCCGAGGCAGTCAGTGTGCAGTGGTGTTCCCGGGAAGAGGGACGCGCACGGGGAAAGCGCCTGGCAGTGCTGGGTGCCTGCTGCGGGGCCGGCACAGTAACAGCAGCGCAGGCAGGAGAAAACCCCAAGGCAGGAGGGAGCACTGCCTGGGCCTCACCAGGGTCCGGGACTGGCCGGTCCTGCCGGCCACCTCCCCAGGAGGTCTCGGCCCAGCCTGGGGCTGGAATCTCAGCTGGGCACTGCCCTACAGCGTACTAGCACATCATAAAAGCGAGACCCTGAAGGACCAGACCCTTCAAGAAATGTAATTGCATCTTCAAAACGAACTCAAGAAGATGCACATGAAACAAAAACACCCAGCACCTGGTAAGCTAAAACTCACGGTGCCTGCCATGCAACTGAAGACGATAATGAAGAGACCCAGGCATGAAAAGCAGCAGGAAACATGCCCCATAATGAAGAGATCAAGCAGTCAATAGAAACCTCCTAAGAAGTGCTCAGATATTAAGGTCAGCAAACGAGGACATTAACAGGGTTATTACAACACAGTCTGTACACTCAAAAGTTAAGCATAGAAAAAGGAAGATACAGAAAAGACCAAATCAAATTCCTAAAGGTAGAAGCTACAATGTCTGAGATGAAACACACTGCAACGGGTTAAGGAGACTGGGCTCCGTAGAAGAGAAGTTCAGTGAACTTGAAAACAGCCACAGAATCACCAAGATGGAACGAAGGAAGGACGGGAAAAGGATTTTCAGAAAGGAGAAGAGCACCGTGACGCTCAGGAACTGCTTTGTGAGGCACAATGTAAGTGTACAGGGTCCCTGAAGGAGAGGAGAGAGGGTGGCGACAGAGGAAATACTGGAGGAAAGTTTCCAAATTTGATAAAAGTAGAAAGTGCAGATCCAACAAGTCCCAAGCACAAGAAACAAGAAAAAACTCCTCCAAGGCACATCACATTCAAAACACTCAAAACCAGAGATGATGAGACACTTGGAAGCAGTTAGAGAAAACAGACATGCTACATATGGGGGAACAAAGCAGAGAGCCCGTCACAAACAACTCCAGTGAGAGGAGGATGGAGCAAACTCTTTAAATCTGTGAAGAAATACCCAAGGTAAACCTGGAATTCTATACTTAGTGAAAATATCTTTGAAAACCAAAAGTAGAAGAAGTTTTGGACACACAAAAGTGGAAAGAGTTCACTGGGAGCAGACCTACAAAGCTGCTAATGGCCACCGCTCAGGCAGGAGGTCGCCAGCACCAGACGGAAACAGGTCCACACAGAGAGGTGAGAGCAGAGCGCATGGCGGCCACTCGAGTAAGCGTTTCCTCAAACCATTTCAGGCACTCGAAGATATTTAAATAACTAAATATCCTTTAAAGACATTTAAATGAAACTAATAAAAATATATTAGGGGAAGTCAGGATGGAAGTATAAATAAAAAGTATGAGAACAACAGCATAAAAACTGGAGATAGAAATGAAAGCATACAGTTGTAAGGTTTTAAATTTTATTTTGTATGCTGTGCAGTGGGGGTCACATTTTATTCTTTTTCCATGTGCATATCCCATTATCACAGCTCCATTTGTTGAATGTTTTCTTTTTTCTTTTTTTTTGAGCATATGGGCTGGGAATCGAACCCAGTTCTCCCCATGGCAAGCAATAATTTTACCATTGAACTACCGTGCAACCCTGTTGTTGCAAAGTTTTTATATGTGTAAGGGTATAATATCATTGGAAGGTAGATTGTGGTAAGTTGAAGACGTATACTATAAAAACTAAGGCAATTGCTAAAATAACAAAGAATTATAGCTAATAGGCCAAACCCGGAAGTAAAAGGGAATCATAAAAATGACTCAGTTTACTCCCATGCTGGAGACCCGGGTTTGATTCCTGGAGCTTGCCCATGTAAAAAAAAAAAAAAGAAAGTCTCAGTTAACTCAAAAGAAGGCAGAAAAACAGGATAAAAGCAACAAAGAAGAGATGAGACAAGTAGGCAGAAAACAGAAAAATGACAAGGTCGAACTGAACCATATCAACAATTGCATTAAATATAAATGGTTTAAACCTCAACTTCTTTTCATTATGGAGAATGCAAAAGGCAAGGAGTGTAACTCTACAGAGAAGTCAGGGGAAGAATGCGTGACTCTCAAGTTTGAACCTGTGTTAGTAGAAACAAAAGAGGAACAGCAGCCTTCCAGCGAACCAAGCACATCAGGTTTACCAAAAACCTCAGCTAACGGCACCAAACGAAAAAAATCCAAGAAAGATGACAAAGCTTCCTGTTCACAAGAGAATGCACCATGCAACAACAGCCCAAAACCTCGGAAAAAGATAGCAATTCCTCCATTACCATCTAAATTGCCACCTGTCAACCTGCTGCACAGGGACATCCTGCGGGCTTGGTGCCAGCAGTTAAAGCTAAGCACCAAAGGACAGAAATTAGAAGCATATAGATGAATCTGTGAATATGCTTACCCAAATCAAAATGATATTCCTGTCACAGCAAAGGAGGCCAAGATCCTGACACAGTCTCAAAAAAAATCACTGGGGGAAATGCCTCTGGAACAATCGGAGAAAAGACACATGTCTTCTGAGGGCACTGATCCTTCGGAAATGGCTCCTCCACCCCAGGAGGGAGCATCTGCACAGGAGAAATCTGGTCTTCTTGAGGGAGTGAACACAGTTGTGGTGACAACTTCAGCCCAGGAGGCTGTCTTGGCCTCCTGGACGAGAATTGCAGCCAGGGCTGGGAGGATGGGAGCCATGGAATCGCCCCAGGAGGCCTATGGTGACAGGTGGTGTGTGGTGCATGGAAGAAGTCTCCCTGCAAACACAGATGGCTGGGTTCACTTGCAATTTCATGCTGGACAAGCTCGGGTCCCTGAAAAACAAGGGAGAGTGAGTGCACTCTTCCTGTTACCTGCCTGCAATTTTCCACCTCCACACCTGAAGACAATATGTTATGCCCCAGATGTGTTCAAAGGAACAAAGTCTTAATGAAAAGCCTCCAGTGAGATTGCAATACCAAGAAAATGGTACTTCCGTGATTGCAATTCATAGTGGAAAAGGGCCACAATCGACTTATGGTGCCACTGACCACAAGCCCTGGACCTCACTGAGCTCTCCATGTTCCCTGCTTATAGGACACACGAACTAGTGTGTCTCAGGTTTTACTCCTTCAGGCCCCAACAGTGCCTGATTCTTCATGGGTTGGGATATTGGACACTCTTAATGTTTAAAAATGGAAAGAAGAAAAAAAAAATGTTGCAAGTTACTATTCATTCCAGTTTAATAAGATGACAAAGTTAAAAAGCTGTCTATACTCTCAGATCTTCCTCCTGAAGTAGAACTGACTAAACAGCTCTTTTAAGTGTGTAAATGCGCTTCAGGTAAGCACTGTGGCACATAGTACCCTGCAAGATGTTGATGTGGTGTAAAAAGAAATTTCCTCCTGTATTGCACTTCCCTCCTTATAAGACTGCTTTGGAAACGGCTCCTTTGTAACTGTAAGTTCAGTGGCTTCAAATTGAATATTTTAAGCGGATGGGAAAACTGTTATTGGCCCCCCACCCCCCAAAAAAACCTGACTATTTTACAAAATGGCATTTTTCAAAAAGTTATTCTTAAGGCTATGTTTTGGCTCTGTGATCAAGACAGTGTCCTTCCCCAATCTTTATATATTGAATTAGAAATACATATATAAAATATTTCATTACCCATTGAAAAAAAATATATAAATGGTTTAAACAGTCCAATTAAAGGCAGAAGGACTATCAAATTGGACTAAAAAGCAACACCAAATCATGCTACCTACAAAAATATACTTTAAATATGAAGATACGAAAAAAGATATAATATGCTTACATTAAGAAAACTAACAAAAGAAAGCTGCAGAGGTTGTTGAGGTGAAACAAAGTCGATTTCAGAGCAAAGAGTATAACCTGGGATAAAGAAGGTAATTTCATAATGATAAAGGGATCAATTAAACAAGAGAATATAAAATGATAAATATTTATGCACTAAACTAATAGAATTGGAAAAGAAATAGGCTGGTCAAAAATTTCAATATACATTCCTTTAATAACTGATAGAACAAAATAGCAGAATGTCAAAAAGGATAAAGGAGATTTGAACAACAATCAACCAAATTGTTCGAATTGACATTTATAGAATGTTCCACCTACCAAAGGAGAATACATGTTCTTTTCAAGTGCATGTGAAATATTTACCAAGACAGATCATATGCTGGGCCATAAAAAGAGTCTCAATAAATTTAAAAGGACTCTAGTAATACAAAATATGTTCTGAAACCATAATGGAATTAAATTAAGAATCAGTAGGAGAAAGATATATGATTTACAATGGAATATAATTTATAATTTACAATAGAATCTGAAAGCATGAAATAACTAGGGATGAATCTGAAAAGGATATGAAAGACCTGCAGATTGAAAACTAGAATGTTCCCAGCACAATTTCAAAAGACCTAAGTAAACAGAGAAATACATCTTGTTCACAGACTGGGGAGACTCAGTGTAGTTAAGATGGCAATTCTCCCCAAACTGATCTACAGAATCAAAGCAATCCCACAAATCCCACAGGTTTGTACAGACCAAGAAGCTAATTCTAAAATACACGTGGAAATGTAAGAAACCTAAAGTAGAGGCGGGGCAAGATGACAGCCTGGTGAGGTGTGGAGTCTAGTTCATCCTCCAGAGCAGACAGTAAACAGCGAGGAACAGTACAGAACAGCTGGTGGGGCCACATCTGTGACCGGACACACAGTGTATACCAGTCTGGACTAAGGGGAACGGCTGAGACCACACCCAGAACTGTAAGACCCCCAAGCTGTGGAGGGGGCGCCCCTCCCCCATGGGCATGGCAGGCTGGTTCCCCAAGGGGAAAGGAAACAGACTTTACTAGCAGCAAGGAATTAGCTAAGCCAAGTTCTATTTGCGGAATTAACAAATTCTGACTACTAAATATAGGCCCCCAGGACAGATAAACTTGGATTAAGCATTAAAGTTACTAGGAGTTTTGCCCTAGCAGAGAGGAGGCAGGGCTGATGGGGAAGAAAAAAGAGGCTTTTTGAGCCAGACACCACAAAATACTGAAAAAGGGCTGGACCCCAAGAAAAGGGGGCACAGAGAGCCTGGGAACACACAGAGCCATGCACCTACTCAAGCTCTCGACTGGCAAACACGAAGAGCATAGGTCCAGCTCTGAAAAGGTTTTTGCTTTGTTTGTGTTTTTTACTCCTTAAACAGCTCAACAGATAGAACCCCCAGCCCTCTCGGGCTCCAGCACTGCTACAGGCAAGGACTGAACTCAGACACGTCTGAAGACAAAGTAACTAGTCAGGTGAAAGGGGTTAATTCCCTAAAAGCTGTGCCCTCCCCAAGAGAAAGGTGGGACCTAGCTCAAGAGGAATCCTTCCTTCTAGGAATTCAGACCCCAGAGTCTGGAAAACTGAAGCAATTAATGCCAGCCTGTAACCTCCCCTCTGTCTCAACCACGCCCCAGCAGGGAGAGTCTGCTGAAGTTAAAGGCACCACACCACTTTATGCACGTGGGAAGCTGTGGGCAGACAAGTGCCACGTGCTGGACAGGGCTGGAAAAGCAGAGTCTTGTGGCTTCGTAGGAAAGTCTGGCAACCTGCTGGGTCTCACCCTCAGGGAAAACTGATGCTGGCAACTCTTTCCTCTTGAGACATGGGCCAGTCTGGTCTGGGAAAATCTGACGGGGGTCTATAATATCTGAGGAGACCCTCCTCGAAAAATAAAGGTTCCATATAGGCAAGGCGAGAAACAGAAAAACAAGAGCTGAAAAAATTCTCATCTGAACAGAACCTGTGCTAGAGGTCTAGAATAAACTGAACTTAATGTCAAAGTATGGAGAAGAAAGCCATTCAGCAAGAAAATCACAGGCAAAAGAGTGAAAACAACCTCCAGAATAAACTAAGGAAACCAAATGCCTAGATGCCAGCAAAAAATAACAAGTCAAACTAGGAACACTGGAGATATGGTCCAGTCAAAGGAACAAACCAACACAGGAGATAAGATACAGGAGTTGAAACAACTAATACAGGATGTTTTGAACAGATATAGAAAATCTCATCAAAAACTAAATCAACGAGTTGAGGGAGAATATAAAGAAGACATTGGGAGAACAAAAAGAAGAAATAAAAAGTTTGAAAAAACAAATCACAGAACTTATGGGAATGAAAGTCACAATAGACGAGATGAAAAAAAACAATGGAAACCTATAACAATAGAATCGAAGAGGCAGAAGAAAGGATTAGTGAACTAGAGGACTGGACACCTGAAATCCAGAATACAGAAGAATATATAAGGAGAAGAATGGAAAATATGCGCAGGGTCTCAGGGAATTGAATGACAACATGAAGCACATGAATATACGTGTTGCGGGTATCCCAGAAGGAAAAAAGAAGGGAAAGGGAGGAGAAAAGACTAATGGAGGAAATAATCACTTGAAATTTCCCATATCTTATGAAAGACATAAAGTTACAGATGCATGAAGTGCAATGTACCCCAAACAGAACAGATTCAAATAGATATACTCCAAGACACTTACCAATCAGACTGTCAAGTGTAAAAGACAAAGAGAGAATTTTGAAATCAGGAAGAGAAAAGCAGTCCATCACATACAAGAGAACCCCAATAAGACTATATGTGAATTTCTCAGCAGAAACCATGGAGGTGAGAAGGCAGTGGTATGATATATTAAGATTCTAAAACAGAAAAACTGCCAACCAATAATTCTATATACAGCAAAACTTTCCTTCAAAAATGAGGGGTAGATTAAAATATTTTCAAACCAAAAGACTGGCTCTGTAAGAAATACTAAAGGCTGGAGAGAGAGGTCTGGAGAACAGTATAGAAATGAAGACTATCAATAAAGGTTAAAAAAAAAAAAGGAAAAAAAATTAGATATGACCTGTAAAATCCAAAAGACAAAATGGTAAAAGAAAGTACTGACTTTACACTAAAAGTTAACGGATTAAACTTCCCAATCAAAAGACTGGCACAGTGGATTAAAAAATAAGACTCATCTGTTTGCTGTCTACAGGAGACTCATTTTAGACCCAAGGACAAAAACAGGTTAAAAATGAAAGGCTGGTAAAAGATATTTCATGCAAAAAACAACCAGAAAAGAGCAGAAATAGCAATTCTAATATCTTACAAATTAGACTTCAAATATAAGTCTAACAATTAAAAGAGACAAAAAGGACACTATGTATTAATAAAAGGAACAATTCAACAAGAAGACATAACAATCATAAATATTTATGCGCCAAGCCAGAGTGCTCCAAAGTACATGAGGCAAACACTGACAACATAGAAGGAAGAAATAGACACCTCTACCATAATAGTTGGAGACTTCAATTCCCCACTCTCACCAATGGACAGAATATCGAGACTGAGGATCAGTAAAGAAACAGAGCATTTGAATAATACAATAAATGAACTAGACTTAACAGACACTTACAGAACATTACACCCCAGAACAGCAGGAGACACATTTTTCACAAGTGCTCATGGATCATTCTCAAGAACAGACCAGAGGCTGAATCACAAGGCAAGTCTCAATAAATTTAAAAGGACTGAAATCATACAAAACTCTTTCTCAGTTCGTAATGGAATGAAGTTGGAAATCTATAATAGGAGGCCCAGAAAATTCACAAATACATGGAGGCTAAACAACAAACTCTTAAACAACCAGTGGGTCAAGGAAGAAATTACAAGAGAAATCAGTAAATATCGTGAGGCAAATGAAAATGAAAATACAGCATATCGAAATTTATGAGAAAGGAAAAAAACATAAAAAAGTACAAAAATATAAAAACACATGCAAAAAAGAAACAAACAAAAAATAGAAAATAAGGGGATGCAAGGGTAGTTCAGTGGTAGAATTCTTGCCTGCCATGTGGGTGACTGGGTTCAACTCCTGGTCCTTGCACTTGCTCTCCCCCTCCCCCCCAAAAAAACAAAAACAAGCAAATCCAAACAAAAAAACATCAAAAATTCTACAAATGGTGTTGCAATAACAGGATACTCACATAGAAATATAAATGCATGTGGCCCCACCATACAGTAGATAAAAACAAAAGAATAATAATAAATGAAACAAATTTAAAAAGTAGGAAAAAAATTAGAAAAGTTATAGGATGTAGAAAAGGCAGCACCAAGAGGGAAATTTATTGCCTTAAATGCCTATATTTAAAAAGAAGAGTAAAAATCGAGGCATTAATTGTTTCATTGGAAGAACTAGAGAATGAACAAAAACTAAGCCCAAAGCAAACAAAAGGAAAGAAATAACAAAGATTAGAGCAGATATAAAGGAAATTGAGAAGATGAAAACAATGGAGAAAATTAAGAAAACAAGAAGTTGGTTCTTTGAGAACATCAATAAAATCAATGGACTCTTAGGTAGGTTAACGAGAGAGAGAGAGAGAGAGAGAGAGAGAGAGAGAGAGAGAGAGAGACGATGCAGATAAAGTTAGAAACAGAAAAGGAGACATAACAACTGACCCCACAGAAATAAAAGAGGTAATGAGAGGATAGTATGAGCAACTATATGCTAATAAACTAGGCAATGTAAATGAAGTAGATAATTTCCTAGGAAGGTATGCAACCAACGTTGACTTGAGAAGAATCACAAGTAAAGAGATTGAATCAATCATCAAGAAGCTCCCCAAAAAGAAAAGTCCAAGACCAGATGGCTTCACGTGTGAATTCTACCCAGAACTCAAGAAAGAATTAGTACCAACCCTGCTCAAATTCTTCAAAAAAAAATTGAAGAGGGAAAACTACTTATTCTATGAAGCTAACATCATCATAATACCAAAGCCAGACAAAGATACTACAAAAAAATTAGAGACCAATCTCTCTAATGAATTTAGATGCAAAAATTCTCAACAAAATACTTGCAAATCTAATCCAGCAGCACATTAAAAGAATTATACACCATGACCAAGTGGAATTTATTCCAGGTATGTAAGAATGGTTCAACATAAGAAAATCAATTAATGTAATACACCATATCAACAAATCAAAGCACAAAAACCACATGATCATCTTGATTGATGCAGAAAAGGCATTTGACAAAATTCAATATACTTTCTTGATGAAAACACTTCTGAGGGTAGAAATAGCAGGGAACTTTCTCAACATGATAGAGGGAATATATGAAAAACCCACAGCCAACATCATCCAATGGGGAAAGACTAAAAGCTTTCCCCCTAAGGTCAGAAACAAGACAAGGCTGTCCACTGTCACCACTGTTATTCATCATTGTGCTGGAAGTTCTAGAAAGAGCAATTAGATAAGAAAAAGAAATAAAAGGCATCCAGATTGGAAAGAAAGAAGTAAAACATCTGTTTGCAGATGATATGATGCCATATGTTGAAAATCTAGAAAAATCGACAGCAAAACTACCAGAGCTAATAAATGAGTACAGCAAAGTGGCAGGTTACAAGATCAACACCTAAAAATCAATAGTGTTTCTCTACACTTGTAATGAGCAATCTGAGGAAGAAATCAAGAAAAAAATTACACTTATAATAGCAGCCAAAATATTTAGGAATAAATTTAACTAAGTACCCAAGAGCCCTACACACAGAAAATTACAAGAAATTAATAAAAGAAATCATGGAAGACCTAAATAAGTGGAAGGACATACTGTGTTTATGGATTGGAAGACTAAAGAGAGTTAAGATGTCAATTCTACCCAAATTGATTTAGAGATTCAATGCAATACCAATTAAAATCCAACAACTTATTTTGCAGAAGTAGAAAAACCAAAAGTCGATTTTATTTGGAAGGGAAGGCTGACCCGAATAGCTAAAACTAACTTTCTTTACTTGAGAAAGAAAAATGAAGAGGAAGGTCTCACAATAGTGGTCAAAACAGCATGGTACTGGCATAAAGACAGATATACTGACCAATGGAATTGAACAGAGTGCTCAGATATAGACCCTCTCATCTATGGACATTTGATCTTTGATAAGGTAGTCAAGCCAACTCACCTGGGACAGAACAGTTTCTTCAATAAATGGTGCCTAGAGAACTGGATAGCCGTATGCAAAAGAATGAAAGAGAAAACATATTTCACACCCTGCGCTGGTTTGAATTTGTGGACCCCAGAAAAGCTAAGCCCTTTAATCCTCACCCTGGATTGCTGGGTGGGAGGTTTTTTTTGTTTTTATTTTAAATGCTTTTTTTTTTTAACATGGGCAGGCACCAGGAAACGAGCCTGGGTCTCTGGCATGGCAGGTGAGAACTCTGCCAGTGAGCCACCGTGGCCCTGGCTGGGAGTTTTTAAATTGTTCATGGAGATGTAACCCTTCAATTGTGGGTGAACTTTTGATTAGATGATTTCCATGGAGGTGTATCTCCACCCATTCAAGGTGCGGTTGCTTACCGGAGCCCTTTAAGAGGGAACCATTTTGGAAAGAGCTACAGAGACAGCAAACCAGAGACCTCTGGAGATGAAAAACGAAACTCCTCAGGGGGATATTCATGAAACAAGAAGCCGGGAGAGAAAGCTAGCAGATGCCACCATGTTTGCCATGTGCCTTTCCAGTTGAGAGAGAAACCCTGAATGCCATTGGCCTTCCTGAACCAAGGTTTCTTTCCCAGATGCCTTAGATTGGACATATTTATAGCCATGCTTTAGTTGGGATATTTTTACAGTCTTAGAACTGTGGACTTGCAACTTAATAAATTCCCCCTTTTAAAAGTCATTCTGTTTCTGGTATATCACATTATGGCAGCTAGCAACTAGAACACACCCTATACAACAACTAACTCAAAATGGATCAAAGAACTAAATATTAGACCTAAGACCATAGAACTTTTAGAAGAAAATGCAGGGAAATATCTTGGAAAACTTGTAATAGGAGGTGGTTTCCTAGACCTTACACCTAAAGCACGAGCACTGAGGAAAGAAAAAGATAGTGGGAAGTTCTCAAAATAAAACACTTTATGTATCAAAGAAACCTAAAGTAATCAAAACATTAAGAAGAACAAAGTTGGAGGGTTAACACTACCTAATGTCAGGAGTTATTACAAAGCTCTAGAATCAAAACAGGGTGGTGTTGGCCTGGCGGTGTATAGATGGGCCGATGACACAGAATAGAGGCCTGAAAAAGACACAAAGGCAGGGCCAACACAGTTCCGACACAGGTACAAGGCAAATCAGGGTAGGAGGGACGGTCTTTCCAACAAACAACGCTGGGACAATTGGAAATTCACAGGTAAAAAATCAAACAAGCAAAACAACCAAAGAAACTAAAATCTAAACCTTATATGATACAAGAATATTAACTAAAAATGGATCATAACTACATATAAAATCCAACATTTAAAATATTTTTAAAAGGAAATATAGGAGAAAAATCTCTGAGCTTGGGATAGGCAAAGATTTTTTAGTTACGACATCACGAACATGATATACAAATGAAAAACACCAGTAAGTTGGGCTTTATCATAAATACAACTTCTTCTCAGAAGACACTGTTAAAAGAATGGAAAGTCATACCACACACTGGGAGAAAATATTTGCAAAATAAATATTTAATAAGGGATTTGTATCTTGAACATACAAGGGGTTCTCCAAACTCACTAATAAGAAAAAAATCTAATTAAAAAATGGGCAAAACTAGCCCTGGCATTGCGGGATTGACAATGCCGTCCTGATCAATAGGGAGAAAAGAAATGCAACAAAATAAGGTATCAGTGGCTGAGAGATTTCAAATAGAGTCGAGAAGCGTTTCTGGAGATGACTCTTATGCAGACCTCAGCTAGATATTACTAATTGCCATGTATGCTAAGTCCCAACCAACAGGATTCCTGTAAACCCGAAAGAGCACCCGGGCCCTAAGTGGTACTCTATAAAACTTTCACTCACTTTATTTTCCAGAAACTTAAAACTTCCAGATGGTTCCTAGACCAGTTAAGCCCCAAAACCCGAGTTAGGAGACCCTCAAACAATACCAACTAGTTGCATTCCCCCTACGCCATAATGTTGACACCCCTTTCCAACATGAATAAGTAAGAATGGTCATTGCCCAAGTTCCCTGAAGACTGGGAGAAGGGTCAAATGAGAGGGAGGAGTTGCAACACAGAAGAGAGGATTTAACAAATGAGTGTAACTAAAAAAGAATTTTTTTAAAAAAGGGCAAAAGATTGAAATAAACACTTTACCAAAGAAGATACACGGATAACAAATAAGCACAAGAACAGACATGTTCAATAACATTATCCATTAGAGAAATTCAAACTAAAACCACAGGAAACACCTATTAGAATGATTAAAATTGAAAAAGACTGGCCATGCCAAATCTTGGCAAAGAGAAACAGGAGCTCTTATACACGCTAGTGGGAGTGTAAAATGGTATAACCACTCCGGGAAATAGTTTGGCAGTTTCTTAAAAAAGTAAACATAAAACTATCAGCCATTCTATTCATAGGCATTTATACAAGAGAAAAGAATATATATTTGCATACAACAAATTTAATTGCAATATAATCTCTGTTTATAACAGCCAAAAAAAAAAAAAAACTGGGGGAAAAAGCTAAATGTCTATTAACAATTGAAGGTCTAATCAAACTGTGGCCTATCTGTACAATGGGATATTACTCAGCGAGAAAAAAGAATAAACCACTGCTACGTGCACACACTGCAAACTCCCGAAATCCTCATGCTGAGTGAATGACACCAGACAGAGAGTGCATGCAGCATGATCCCGTTCACAGAAAACCTGAGGAATTGCCAACGGATGTGCCATGGCTGAACACAGACTGGTGGTCCCCCGGGGGAGGAGGGCCTCTGGGGTGGCTCTACGGGATGGACGCATGTCAGAACTTACTAAACTGTGCACTGTGAAGGTGCAGCTTACGGCATGTCACCTATACCCAGCAGAGCTGCAACAGGCAGCCTCCTACTTGTGGAAGTGGAGCGGCTGGTCAGGGGGTGCCCCTAGGGTCCCCGTGGCACTGCCCACCGGGACCCATGGTCTTCCGGGCTGGCACAAGGCTGAGCCTGAAGAAAGGGCTCCTCTCTGCACCCTACAACACTGATGGAACCAGGTGCCCGCCGTGGTGCCCCGACAGGGCAGATATCTGGGCAGAGGCCCCCTCACCCCTCACCCCACCTCTCCCAGGGTAGCTGACAGGAGGCCGCCGTGCAACAGGAAGCCGGTCTTGTTACAGGAAACAGTGACCGCTCACTCAGAAGGGCCGCTGGCTGAGGGCCGAGGACCCCACAAATGGCTCACTTACCCCCCAACCCAACCACCTGGGCAGACACTGGTCTCTTCATCAAGGTGAAGAGTTTCAGAGAGGCCAAGGGACTGGCCTCAGATCATACAGTGGCCCACCTGCAGCGGCTGAGGGTTAGAGGTGCCCGCGTGCAGCGGCCGAGGCTTAGGGGTGCCCACAGGCAGTGGTCTAGGCTTAGAGGTGCCCACATGCAGTGGCCAAGGGTTGAGGATGCAGTGAGGAGGAGGCAGGGCCCCAGCTCTGGAGCCATTCGGGCACGTGCATGGTCTGGCCAGGTTCCTGCTTGTATCCTTGACCGCTCCACTCCCCGAGCCTCTGCTTTCTCCTGCATCAAGTGAGGGGAGCCAGCCCCCACGGGCTCCAGACCTGGGAAAGTGAACGGCGGCAGGTGGGTCAGACGCACCAGCGAACCAGCAAGGAAAAAGCCGTGTCCTTCCCACCTCTATCCCTGACCTGGTGTAACAGCTGGACGGTGGACAGACAGCAGCTGTCTGACCTCGAGGAGCAGGTCAGAGTAGGGAGTGGTGGTTCCTTCCTGTCGTCCCTCCACCTGGGGAAGCACATGACAGCACAACAGGCGGCTGCAAAAGGAGCCCGAGTTCCTGCTAGGGGGACCGGAGAGTGCAGGGAGGCCGTGGGCAGGAAGCCACTCAGGACACGGGCTGCACAGAGCGGCTGAGGGGTCGAGACCACACCCGGGCACGTCTCATCCCAGCCTCAGGACCTGAGCTGACCTTAGATGCTGGCCCGCTAACATCCCAGGCAGACCTGGGGGCAAACACCCCAAAGGCCTGAGACCTGACCTGTCTTGCTGTGGCCATTTTCCAGGCCTCAAAACCATGAACGAATAAATCCCTGTTGTCCAACCCAACCCATTTCCTGGGAAGCGGAAACAAGTCCTCTGCTGAAAACATCCTGCCCCAATTACCCTAGGCTCCAAGTAAGTCTTATAATCTGCTAGTGTGACTCCTCCAATTTCGTTCTTCTTTGTCAAAAATGTTAAGCTATTCTAGGTCCATTGCTTATTTCAGAATAAGCAATGCCTACAAAACACTGCATGGGGTCAGACAGGAATCAGGCTGACTCTACAGATCCAACCTGGGAATAGGACGCCTTTATTACATTGGTCTTCCAGCCCATGAGGACGGTGGGACACTCTACTGCTCAAGTCTTCTTTCATTTCTTTCATCAGCAACTTGTAATTTTCAGGACTCAGATGATGTACTTTACATATTTATTGTAAATAAATTTATTGTAAATAAATATGTAAATAGTTTACATATTTGTTGGTAGTATACAGAAAGGCAATTTTTTTTTTTTTTTTTTTTTTTTTTTTTAAGAGAGAGGGAGGAAAGGAAGGAAAGAAGGGAGGAAGAAAGGGAAACATTTTTAAACATTTTCTTGTTTTTTTATTATATTTTGTTTGTTTGTTTGTTTTTTACATGGGCTGGGGCCGGGAATCGAACCGGGGTCCTCCGGCACGGCAGGCAAGCACTCTTGCCCGCTGAGCCACCGCGGCCCGCCCAGAAAGGCAATTTTTTTAAGCATACAATCAATGGTTCACAATATCATATGGCTGTGCATTTATCATCACAATCGACTTTTTTTTTCTTTTTTGTGCAAAATAACATATATACAAAAAAGCAATAAATTTCAAACCACATCACAACAACAGCTGTAGAACAGATTTCAGAATTTGGTACGGGTGACAATTCCACAATTTTAGGCTTTTACTTCCAGCTGCTCTAAGATACTGGAGACTACGAGAAATATCAGTACAGTGATTCAGCACTCACACTTGTTTGTTAAACCCGCCCTTCTCTGTGTAACTCCACCATCACCTTTGATCTTTCTCTCACTCTTCAGGGATAATCTGGGCTATGCTCATTCTAACTTTTTCATGTTGGAAGGGGCTGTCGGTAATACGGTAATATGGCGTAGGGGAATGGAACTAGCTGATGTCTGGAGGGGCTGGGCCTCTGCACTTCAGAACTTACATGGTCCAGGGACCATCTGGAGGTTGCAGGTTTTGGAGAATTACCCTAGTGCACGGAACCTTTGAGAAAGGCAATTTTTAAAATGTTGGTCTTGTATCCTGTGATCTTGCTGAATCCATTTACTTAGCGCTAGGAGTTTGTTTGTGTGTATATGGTTTCTTGGTATTTCCTACATACACAATCATGTTATCTGCCAATAGGGTCAGTTTCATTTATTTTCAATGGAATGCTTTTAATTTATCTTTTCTTGCGATACTTCCTGGCTAGAACTTCCAATATCATGCTGTAAAGAGTGATGAATTAAGATTTCCTTGCCTTGTTCCTGATCTTAGGAAGAAAGCATTTATTTGGTTTTTCACCAGTAAGTATGGTGTTAATCACAAATTTTTTGAAGATGCCCTTTATGACATTTTTGTTTACTCCCAGTTTGCTCAGAGTTTTTATCATGAATGGATGTTAGATTTTAAATGCTTTTTCAGAACCTGCATCTGGTCAACTGATACGATCATATGAATTTTTTTTTCTTTAATATGTTGATATGGGGGAATTACATTAATGGATTTTCAAATATTGAACCAGCTTTGTGTAAGTGGAATAAATCCCAATGGGTCAGTGTACAATAATTATTTTCACATATTGCTGGATTTAATCTGCTAATAGTTTGTTGAGGATTCTTGCATCTAAGTTTACAAGGGAAACTGGTCTCTAGTTTTCTTTGATCCCACCTTTGTCTGGTTTTGCTATGGGGGTAATAACAGTCTCACCAATGAGTTGAAAAGTGATCTCCTTTTCTATTCTCTGGAAGAGACTGTGTAAAACTGATGCTAATTATACTTTAAATGTTTGGTAGAATTCTCCAGGAAGAATTCTTCTTGGAAGCACGTTAATTACAAATACGTTTTTTAAATGCTTATACACTGATCTAGATCATCTATTTCATTTTGGTCGAGTTTTGGCAGTTTGTGGTTTAAGGAATTGGTCCACTGCTAATAAGTTACTGAATTTGTAAGTATAAGTAATTCCTAGCACTCTATAATAACCTGTTAAGGTGGCGGCAGGATCTGTAGCCACCCCACATTTCATTCCTGATATCGAAGATTTGTGTCTTTTGATGTTTTTGCTAGAGGTTTAGCATTTTTTTCAAAGAACCAGTTTTTTGTTTCAATAATTTTCTCTACTGTATTTCTCTTTTCACTGATTTGTGTTCTTCTCCTTATGTTTCCTTACTTCTGCTTATTTTGTTCTCCTTTGTCCAGTTTCCTAAGGTTGGGACATAAATTACTGGTCTGGGATCTTCTTTTCTAACGCAAGCATTTAGGGCTACACGTGTTTCTCGGCACCAGTTAGCTACGTATCATACCTTGTATCGTGTATTTCCAGTACACTCAATTGTATTTCTTTCCTTTGAAACTTCCTTTTTGCACATGACCTATGTACAAGTGTGCTGTTTAATTTCTAAACATTTAGAGATGTAAACGTTGTCTTTTTGCTACGCATTTTTGGTTTGAGCCCATTATGGCATTTTCCATACTTGCCTTTTCAGCCTCTCTATCTTGGAGTGTCTGAAGTGACTTTCTGATGTATAACATATGGTTTGGTCATGTATTTGTATCCACCCTGATAATCTTTACCTTTCATTTGGTACATTTAGAAAATTTACATTAGAAATGGTGCCCGCTTAGTGCTTAAATCTCCATATTTGTTGGTTCCCTCTGTGGCCCTTTCCTTCTCCTCCTGGGTTACTGGAACATTCTTAGAATTCCATTTTAACATATATATGCCGTATTTTTTAATATATCGCTTTGTAGAGTTTTCTTAGTGTTTCTTTCTAGGAACTGAGCTATGCACAGGGAACTGAAGGCTCACAGCTGTGGCACTTTACCACTGGAGGGAAGGGTAGAAACACTTTCCACCTTGAAATCCTTATGTGATTCTTCTCTCTACACTCAGCACCAACATTGCAGCTGCTGCACCTGCTGTCAGCTAGAAGGACGGCTATTGTACTTCTCCTGCGTTTATCCATCCCATTGCTTTTCCTTCCGAAAGTCCGACCTTTCTATTTGGAAAGCTTCCTTAGGGATTCTTTAAGGGCAGGTCGGCCAGAGGCAAATGCTCAGTTTCCCTTCATCTGAGAGTGTCGTGATTTCCCTTCATTCTTGAAGGATATTTTCACCAGATGACAAGACATTTCCTTCAGCACTTCCTTCTGCCTTGATGAGTTCAGATGAGAAATGTGCTGCCATTCGAACTGGTGAGTTCCCCGTAGGTACTGTCAGTTCTGCCTAGCTTCCTTCCAGATTTTTTCTTTATCTTTAATCTTCAGAAAATTGACAAGAATATCTCATATGGCATGGATTTCCTTGGTTTTTACCTGGTATGGGGTTTGTCCTGCTTTTTAAAATGTGTAGGTTTATTCCTTTTACCAAATTCGGGAAATTTTTAGACTTATTTCTTCAGATATCTTTCTAGGCCCCACTCTCTCTTCCCCTTCTGGGACCCTGAAGACATGACCTGCTGTGTTACCACCACAGTGCTCCGAGGCTCTATCCTTTCCTCCTCTCCCAGTCGACTTCCTCTTTGTTCAGGTTAATTGATCTCTATTCATTTGGGATAGAGGCCATGGATTCTTCTATCTCCAATCTACTGAAGTTTGTCCAGTGGATAGTTTATATAGGTATTGTAATTTCCATTTGATTCTTTTTGTAAATAATTTCTATATATTTTTGCTGAGATTTCCAACTTTTCATTTGTTTCACAAGGATTCACGATTGTTGCTGCAGCACTGTTACGACCGCTGCTGCAAAATCCCTGCCTGACGGCCCTGACATCTGAGCAGTCTCTTCTTGTTCAAGTTATTACTGTCCTGGTTCTTGGCTGGATGAGTGATTTTTACAGTGTCCTGGACACTGGAGTATTACGGTGTGAGATGCCCGGTGCTACTTAGTCTCCTCTTCTAGCGGGCAGCGTCCCGTCTGGGGGCCTGTGGCAAGGGGGAGCCCTCCCTGGCCGGTCCTGCTGCGGACGGGAAAGGAAGGCTGGCCCGTGCCCCACAGCTCTTGGGCGCAGAAGCTCAGTTTCCCCTTGGCCTGGCCCTGGGCGAGCGAGCAGAGCGCTGACGAGCCCCCCTGCCCCTCTGTGCGGTACGGGGCCAGCAGCAGGGGCTCAGTCCCAGCACGGCCCACAGACAGGAGAACTGGTGCACTGCCGGCGCCCACTGAGGGGGGTGGATGACTGGCCCCCCATTCGCCCGGTGGGCCCTGCCAGGTTGGGAAGATGACCGCCCTGGGCCCGGCTGGCACCTGGGTGGGCAGTCGCTGCTGCAGAGCAGCGACTATGTCAGCTCTCTGCGGGGCATCCTGGACTTGGCATCTGGTGAAGTCAGGTAGGTACTGTGAGAAAAGTGTCCCCATCTTTTCGCAGGAGGACAGGCCTTCCCTGGGCGTTTTCGTTGCTGGTGAACGGCTCTGGCCTGGAGGCTCAGCAGGACCCGCCCAGGCATTGGGGGCAGTGAGGAGACCCCAGGGCCTCGCACCACGGCCTGGGTCTGTCCACCTGTGGTGTCCAGACGCTTCAGCCGTGGGGTGCTGGGAGGGCCAGGGCTGGTCCATTCGGCAGGAACCAGAGAGCAAAGGTCTTCTTTTTAAAGTTCAGCAAGGCCCCCTGTCACACATGCTTCAGTGTGCCTCTCCTTAATTTGCACAACCCTGGAGGTTTATTTTCTTGGTAGAGAAAACCAAAGGTCTCCTGACTGAAAAATGCTAAATAAACGTGAGGGCAAAGTGAGCACGCTAAACAGGGACCAAGGAAGTCCCCACGAGGCGGTGCGGCCCAGCCTGCCGGTCCCAGGTCTGCGTCCACACAGGGCTTCTTCTCTAAGCACACTGCCAGGCCCAGAGAAATGACCAAAGGCAACGGTGGCCAGGAGCCACGCCCCCAGCACAGCCCCCCTGAGGTGTGGGCCCTTGGGAGAGGACCCTTGAGGGGGGACAAAAGTTACGTGGTGGCCTAAGTGGTGCAGGCTGGGTCTGAACCTCGTCTTGGAGGCTTTAGAGAGGAGCCAGGGCCCAGAGGGCAGTGACGTCAGTGGAACCCAGGGGAGAATGGAGAGGCCACTGCCCTGGGCATCGCTGCACGACAGGAAACAGCAGGACCGAGCCTTGCCTTGATGACTTCCCCAGTGCTGGACTTCCGGCCTCAAACCCTGAGCCAGTAAACCCCGTGCTTAACCACAGCCCTTGGCAGCCGGGAGGGTTCCCAGGGAGGCGGACCAGCACGCTACACTCTGGTGGGAGCCCAGCAACCAGCTCCCCAGGGACACAACCCCCACGGCTGCTCGGGGCCATGGCCCGACACTGAGGGAAGCCCCTCGCAGGAAGACCACGCCGGCACGGCCCCAGACAGGAAAGAGAAAACCGCAGAGACGCGAGCCGTTCACCATCGAGGCAGTGAGCACACCGTGCTCAAGAAATGCTCGCAGTGCTTCATCTATGGAGGAACGCTCAGGAGCAGCAAGAGCAAAGCAACAGAAAACTCCTGGGGGAATGAAAGCGTGATAGCGGGACTTCAAAAAAAAATCAATATAAGGACAGACTGATAAAGCTGAAAAAATCTTACAAAATAGAAAAGATGGAAAAGAGGATCAAAGGAGGAAAGAACAACAACATAAACAACGAGATCGCCAATGCCCAAACGACAGCAGTTTCAGGGAGAAGAAATGGAGACAATGGAGAAGAGCCACCAAGAAGCTCAAGCTGGTCCCTTGAAGGGAAGGGGGAGGCGCAGCAGAGGCCCAGGGACAGGTGGGCACGGGCCATGCCCAGGGGGCCCCAGAAGGCTGGGGGCGAGGGAAAGACTCCCTGGCTGAGGCCCAGACCCCACAGCACTCTGCCGGCCCCACCGCGGAAGGAGTGTGAGGGCAGGCAGGGGGTGCTGCAGGCGCCCAGGGGGTCCTCACCCTCCTGGCGAAGCCAGTGGTCGGGGAGAGGTGTAGCAAAGGTTCTGACAAGTGACCCGCCACGCTGGCCGGGGGCAGTGTGAGGCCACGGGGCTGGCTGGGCTGCTTCCAGACAGGCCAGCGGCCCAGGCCCAGGCCCAGGCCAGCACGGCCCCTATGAGGTCAGCAGGCCCCATGGGACAAAATAGAGAGAAGGGGTCTCTGTTCAAGGCCGGGGTCTCTGGGTCAGCTGGGCTGGGGCAGCCCTGGGTCAGACCCCGTCCCACTGTGCTGCCAGCAGTGGGTCCAGAGTCCACCAGGCCAGTCCTTGGAGCAGACATCACCCCCAACTCCAAGGCCCCCCGATACCCTGGGACCCGAGTGGAGAGGCCTCTCACAGGCTTCAGCTCAGACCCGGTTTGGGAGTCCCTGACCCTCCTGCTGGGAGGTCTGCACTCTGCCTGCAGATGGGGATTCTAGACGCAAGCCGGGGAAGGGGCCCTTCTGCTGCTGCCACTTACATCTTTAGACATTTCCTCTATTAAAAAAGTGATGTCACACGCATGCACACATGCACGTCTGTGTGCATCTCTCCTAACAAGTGTGCGCATATGTGTGAGACACAGGTACTGCCTATGCCCACCTGCGGCCTGGAGGACGGGTCCAGGACCCCTAGCTCCTGGGGAGGGGTCTGCGGGCAGCCCCTGCCCACCATGTCCTCTGGATGCTTCTGAGCTGACCCCTTTGGAGAACTGTGAGCAGAAGCAGCTCACGCCCCAGTGAGAAGGGGGAGAGGAAGGAATTAAAGGAGCAGGTAGTTTCCTCTCAGAAGGGCAGGCTGGGCCCTGCTTTGGCTCTCACATCCTCAGGCCGCTCTCACAGGGGTCTCAGCTCTAGGAAAAGCTCGGACAAGATGCCGGGGCATGGCCACCCTGCCCTGTCCCAGCCAGTAGGCCTGGTCAGATGGGTCATGGGGCGGCCCCCAGGGTGAGGCACATCCACGCCCTGGGCAGAAGCTGCCGCAGCGAGCCCTGGGGGCCCACAGGCAGTCGTGGCAGCACGTGTAAATGCCCGGACCACACGCCCAGGAACTGGATGGAGCATGAGCAGGGCGGGGCACAGCTAGCTTCAGGGACAGGACACCCATACAGGGGAGCGGGGAATCCAGGGAGGGGGAACATTGGAGATGGAGCAGGAGGCTCGGGGAGGGACCCCGGGGGTTCCCGCAGCCCCCGACAGAGCTGCAGCGGAGATGGCCACTGACTGAGACCAGGGCTGTTGGCTCGCTGGCTGAGTGCGGACCGGCCCCTGGGGCCCACCTGGGAGTGGGGTGGGGACCTCAGAGCCCCGGCTGGTGCAGCTGTGGGGTAGCAGCAGCCCTCCGGCTGTGACAGCCAGCGTACTCTCCCGAGACCTGCTCCACCTGCTGCCAGGGCTGGAGGCGATACCTCCCTGGGGATCCAGGAGGCCAGTGCTGCCGAGGCAGCTAGTGGGGCCACCTGTGGAGGAGGCCAGCCCTGCAGCCATGCCTCCCCTCAACCCCACCCTTCCCCACACTCGGATGGCGAGAAGGAACTGCTGAGAAGGCTGGGGTGAGGTGCCAGCAGTTTCCCAGCAAAGCTTTTCAAACAAATGTTGACCCGATTTCTATTAATTAGCCGCAAAGGCACTTCTTTCCACAGTGGCATTAGCAAAATGAGATGGTGGGGTAGGCTTTGATCTTGATGTGTAAAATACCAATGCTAAAGCCCTTCTTTTTAATTAAAAAAGTAAATCAAGTAATATAAGATGCCCCAAAAGTATGCGGCCCCACCAAGCTGCCGCGCCTGGCCGGGCTCACGCCGAGCATGGAATGGGCGGCTCTGTGCCTGAAATTTCCAGGGAAAGGCTCCCTGTGGCACCGTGGGGCTGTGCCGTGAGGCGTGTGAAGGCGAGAGCCCTGGTGACTGGGCTCCTCCGTGACAGTGACAACAGCTCCAGCTGCCCCGGCGCTGTACCCTACTCCCTGCAAGCAGCCCCTCCTGGCCCCAAGGGCTGAGGCCTGGCACCGGTGGTGGCGACTCCACGACTCTTCCCCTCTCGCGGCACGTGCCCCCCCCCGTCCTGTGCCGCTGCAGGAGATCCTGGCTCCACCCGTGGCCCCACCCGCCCTGCTCCCCTGCACGCCCTCTCTGGGTCCTCCCAGGGCCCCCCGCCCTCTGTACTGTAGGAACTGTCTCCATCGTGGACAGAACTGCTCCCGGATGCCGAGGAGGGCTGTGGGAGGCACAGGACAGGGCTTCTGCAGCCCTCGTGGGGAGCAGCTGGCCTCTAGCACTCCCCTCTTCCACCTCCCACATCTACTGCCAGGGAGACTCTAACTTCTAAATCTGAGCCCGTCACTCCTTGGCTCTAAACCTCAAAGGGTTTCCACTCTCTGAGGACAGAGACCACACACCCAGCAATGGTGCTTGCCCCTCCATCCCCCAGGGCCCAGCTCAGGGGCCATCCTCCGCCATCCCCTGCCATCCTCCAGGTTCAAATTTGGGTTCATCCTCTACCGTCCACCTGGCTCCCTGTGCTGCACCGCCAAGGCCCCCAGTAACCGTATCCTCTTGGCAGGCATCTTGCTCGCCGTTATTTCACACTCAGAGCAACACTGAGCCTTCAGGAGAGGCAGGGTCCAGCCTGAGCACCGCACAGCAGGGGAGGCCGGATGCAGTTGGGTCCCTGTGTGCCGGCAGCCTGGGCTTCCACTGGCTCCATAACGCGGCACTGCCCCCAGCCCAGCCCCACTCGGCACGGTGCCTGGGCGTCTGTCTGCTTCCATGGGCACTGGAGCTGTCTGGGAGCCTTGGGCCCTCTCCTCTGGCTCGGCTAGCCCTCCCGGGTAGCAAACCCCACTGCCCAGAGGCCGCAGGCAGCCTAGGGTCTGGAACCTAACCAACCCAGCCCTGCAGGCATCCGGAGCTGGGGGCCATTTTGCCTCTGCTCACACTGCGTCCCAGCCCCTCCATCTGCAAGACATCTGGGCAGGACGTGCAGACATGAATTCCAACTGACCACAGCCAGACTGCCTTGGAGCACTGAAGGTGAGCCAGGATGGGGGCCCTTCAAAGAGCTCTGCCCATCTCACCCTGGAAGTCTCTTACCTAAGGGCCCTGGTATCTCCCCAGGCCAAAGAGGAAAGAAGAGAGCTCTAGGGAAGAAGTCCCGGCAGCAGCCTCTTCTCAACGTGAAACGCCAGTGGGCTGGAAGGGAGTGGGGAGAGGCAACGCGATGTTCCGAGGATGCTCTCAGCTCAGCGTCCCCAGCACGTCTGGGAGACAAGATGGAGGCACCCGGGCTGGAGGCCAGAGGCCAGTGTGCCCTGGTAGTGGCTCTCATGAGTCCCTCCTCAAACAGGTTTGACTCTGCTTCCCATGCCCCAAACATCTTGCTGCCTCTGAAAATGCCTTTGCAAAATGCAAAGGGAATGACTCCCTTTTGCATCTGTTTCTCTGGCCAGTGGCTGCCCCAGCAGAAGGCTGTGGCCAGGGCTCTGCGGACTGAGTGGCAGGGATACCAGGGGGTCCCTAATGCCATCGGGGGCCCAAAGAGATGCCGAAGAGAGAGGCCTGAAACAACACAGACAGGCTCTTTTCTGCAGAGAGGAGCCTGAGAGGATGCAAGGTGACTTAAAAGAGAGCCCCTTCCAGGAAGGCGTCAGAGGGACAAGACCTGAAGAGACTCCAGATGCTCGAGGGAGAAGGAAGTGCAGAGAAGACATGACCAGGACGCCTGCAAAGCCTGGAGGCCCCAAGGGGTGGGAGCCAGCCGGAGGACCTACCTGAGTGTGTCCACCTCCTCTTTGGAGAACAGGAAGTTCTGGTCAGCAGAGTTTGACTGAGACTTCAGGATTTTCAGCTCCATCTCCAGCTGCAAGAAGGTGTAGGGACAGTCAGCCAGCTCAGACCAGAGTACTCCTGGAGCACCCCCCACCACTGGACCCCGGGAGCCCTTGTCCAGGCCTGGCCCCAGAGACCCGAACACCCCTGAGGTGGGAAGGTGCTCTTTTAAGTCACCTTAACCTTCCTGGCTCCCATGACTCCTGGAAATTCCAGAAGCCCGACTTTGCCAAACCTTAACATTTTTATCTCGTTCAAACACAAGTTCTCTCTCTTTTTCAGCACCTTATCTTCGGAGTAGCAACAGAGCTTCACGGACATAGTAGGGAATATGGAGGGGTGACATCAAATGTCCAGGGGACGGAGGGTACAAACTGCTTTCATTGGTCTCAACAGTCCTTAATATTTTCTTATTTTGCTACCTCAATGTCCTTTATAGAATGGCAAGAGATGCATATACTGGCTTTAACAGGGTTGAGAAAGTCTGCTGGGACAGGCCTGGGGGTGCAGGCGTTTGGGGCAGCAGGTGATGGTAGCAGACCAGGAAGGCAGGACCCCCGGGTCCAGAAGGAGAGGCTGGAGCTTCCCTCCAGGTGGCCGCGAGGTATGGCCGGGGCACGGGGGCAAGAACACTGCTGAGCCAAGGCCCAGCTGCCCCCAGGTGGCTGCCCAGGTGTCATGACCCATAGGCTCTCGCCCGCCCCCTCGGGTAATGCCTGCCCCCCGGCCCCCACTCAGAGTCCGTGGGATCGCCGGGCTCCGGCTTACTTGCCTGCAGAAATGCTCGGCTCCACTGCCTGCCTTCCCCATGCCAGCAGCGACCATCGAGAAGCCCTTTAAAACCCTGGGCCTGGATTAAACTCACGGATGACGTCCGGAGGAAAGAACACCTTCAGGACAGTGGCACGCCGATTCGAGCACGCGGAGGGCCTTTCACCATTCGAGTTCTCTACGGCCAGCCAAGGGGCCTTCACGCAGACCTCGGGCCTCTCCTGCAGGCTTGGGCGTTTGACCTTTTCATCCTTTGCTGTTGCTGTCATAAGCAGGAGTGCTTTTTCCTACTGTACCTCTAACTGGTTGTTTTGTGCACCTACATACACGACCTTAGAAGTCGGCATATGGATTTACTTCCCACCTCTATGAATTCTCAGCTGCAGTGGGCGTCCGCTGATTCTCTCGGTGCACGCTCCCATCACCTCTTCCTCCCAGCCGGCACAGCTTCCGTTCCCTTTTCCTGTTAATTTTGATTGCTGGAATCATATTACATCATAATGGTGACACTGGACAAATCCTTAATTTGTTTTTGGCTGTACTGGAATGATCTAATATTTTTAATTTACAGCATGCCAGTCTGGGTTGAAATGGACATATTGTATCAAGCCAAGAAACTATATGTAATTTATACTTTTTATGAAGAGTTTTTGATCAGGATGGTGTTGGATACCACCAACACCTCTTCCACGCAGACAGAGACCTTCACCAACTGAAGCCCGGGAACTGCCCGGCCCCGCTGTGGGACGAGCCCCTGCAGGGCGAGCGCTGCTGCCGCCTCCGCACCCCAGTGTGTCGATGGCCTTCGTGAGTGTGCTGGCTGCAGCCTGTGTGTGTGCAGGTGTGTGTGGGGGGAGCCGTGCACACAGAGCTGCGCAATCTGCAGTCGGTATCAGCATAATACTCACTTACGACAAAGATTCTGGACGCTTTCGGTGCCCTGGGGCAGCGTATCCAATTTTGAACATATCCGTATTCTGAAGATCTGGCAGAATTTCCTGGTGAAACGGACTTAGACCAATGCATTTTCTGTTCCCTTCTTTTTATGGGAGAGGGGCAGGAAGGGTAATTTTGTGATACCTTTATTCTATAATAAGTGGTCCATTTAAAAACGAATCATTACATTTTCTCAGAAAATGATCTGTTTCATCCGAGTTTTAGAACAGTACTAATTTCCCAAGGTCTAGCCTACACAGTGAGGGGACAAACCTTCAGAGCGAGATACGGGATCCGCAGCATCCCGGAAGCCCGTCCATGCCTTCCCAGGTAATCACTCCAAAGGGTTCGCCCTCATTTCTTATTTTTGGTGTTTATACCTTCTATTGATTTTTTCTTTTTGTTTTTCTTCTATTGATTTTTCACTAGAACTATGAATAATTTGTATGTTTTACAGGTTTTATTTCAAAGAATAGGCATTTGGCTCTATTTATTATTTCTACCATTTTGCAGTTTCTTATTAACTTCTGCTTTGATCTTTACAAATTCCCACCTTTTAACTTACTAAGGATTATTTTATTTTCCTTTCCTGACTTCTCAAGCTGGAGGATTAATCCATGTATAGCCATTCCTTGCATCTCCTTTTTGCTTTTTGCCGATGCAATGTAGCAGGCACACAGATATTTATGTGCTCTGAACAGTACCTTATCTTTGTTTCCCACGATGCTTTCTGTCTTTATTTCAAAATTCTCTGTAACCAAGCCCCCAGCCCTGCTTAAGTCTACTTCTGCCCGACTGCCTCTGCATCTGGCATTTCCCACCTTCAGGGAAGTTTGCTTTCCAATTTCAATCAGAAAGCCTCTTCCTTTCAGCAGGAAAGGTCTGTCCATTCACACTTTGATATAACACGTTTGAATTTATTTCTATTATATAATTTTTTGTTATGCTTTCCATGTCATACCTTTTAAAACTATTTCAGTAAGTGGCCTTTTGTTTTACTTGCTTTTGTGCATGTATAATTCTCTTCCTATTGAGAATGGTTTGTATTTTTTGTTCTAGAGTGGCTTTAAAAATTTTCTAATTTCTATATACCTATATTTTCCTGTTTCTTTAGACAGTATTCTTATATTTCCTACATTGAGTGCCTGATTAGTTGAATATATTATCTTCCTCTTTGCTCATTTTATAGAGATAAATATGCTTTCCTTATTAGATGCTATCTTTAAGTAGTGTATTTTAATCTTCAACTATTAATGATGAGAAAATCAACATTCTGATGTTTTTCCCATCTTCTCCATTCCCAACAGTGTTATTAAATATGAATTCTTTGCGATCAGAACATATAACATTTGCATTGCTTTTGTCTTCCTAACTTCCTCATTAGTTTTAATCTTCCAATTAAACAGATTAAATTCCCGCAGATGGTCCTTTAGCAGCTTTCTCCGACACGCCCCTTCCTGAGTTTGCTGCCTGCCTGGCGCCACCTGCCCACTGCCCTCTACCTCTACCCGCTGCCTGCCAGGGTCCTCCATCCTTGTCTGCTCCCAGTCCAGTGCCCTCAGCCCCTGCCCGCTCAGCGCCCTGTGTCCCTGCCTGCTGCCCACCCACTGCCCTCTACCTCCGTCTGCTGCCTTCCACCCCATCTGCTCCCAGCCCAGTACCCTCAGCCCCTGCCCGCTCAGTGCCCTGTGCTCCTGCATACCCGCTGCCCTCTACCTCTGCCTGCTGTCCGCCCAGCATCCTGCAACTTGCTCACTGTCCACCCGGAACCCTCTATCCGTGCCCGCTGCCCACTCGGCATCCTCTCTGTCTGGAGCATTGCCCACGCGCATCCCACCCGCCCTGCGCCTTGCCAGTGCTTGGCTCTGGCCGCAGAGGTTCCCCTGGACTGCAGTTGTTTTCCTGGTAAATGTGTGCATGCAATTTCCATCAGCTCAACGTCAAGTTTTTGATTTCCTGTGAAATTTTCTGCCATCTGTTCTTCCTACTTCTTTTCCTTTGTTCCTATAAATCTTCCTCACCACCGAGGAAGAGGTCTACTCAACGCAGTGGCGTGCGAAAGGCCCAGAAGGGGGGGTTCAGTCTGCTGGAGGCTGGCTGTCTTCTTCTTTAAAACGGAATCGGCCAGTTTGGTGTGCAAGTCCTGTGAGCCTTTGGGTCTTCCCTCCAGCAGCAGAGATGGGCAGCTGTGAGCTCTCCCATGAGTGCCAACATCTTCCTTGCTGAGCTGTCGAGCCACCGCCTTGCTCAGCTCCACCGCTTCTGAGACTCTGAGCCCAGCGCCAACGGGCCTCTCCTCTATGTCCCCCACGGTTGTCCGGGACAGGGGTCTTCACCTAGTGGGTACCAGGGGTCGTGTTCGTCCCATCGGGCCCGGGTCTCGGCTGTGCTTCTGCTGCATCCCCAGAAAGGTGCCTTTCGGGTGCTCACACTCTCCTGCCAACTCCGGATGATTCCCGGGAACAAAGGAGAAATGCTGGCGACTGCACTCCTCTATTTGGCCGTGCATCCCAGAGTCATGACTGACACGTGTTTCAACTTCATCCTCCCTGGGGCCAAATCCTCTGCCACCCCTGGGCTCGCCCCCACCTGCCCTGCAGGCTCCAGCCCTTCTTGTGGACAGCCTGCACGCCTCACACCAGTCTCACAGCGAGGACAGCAGCTGGCTGGAAGGCAGAAATGCAGGATGGTGTAGAGGCCACGTTTCCATGTGTAGCTCGAGCCCTGCCCCACCCCAGGCCCAGCTGATGGCTTCCTCGCCAAGCCTTCCTGCGCTGCAAGTGCGGGCTCCCGCTGCCCCGCTCTCCTGGCAACACAGGGTCTCTTCCGCGGCACATACCATACTCTCCCGCGTGAGACCACGCTCTATGAGTGTGACTTTCCTTCCCCACTGGCCTGGGAGCAACTTAGTCAACTCTTCACCTCCTGTTCCCAGCGGGAGCCTGGCACACAGTGGGTGCCGCATGGACGCAGAAGCACGAACGTGCAAGGTGCTGGCAGCACTGCGATGTGACTGAGGGCAGCGTGGTGCCCAAGGGACCGAGGACAGCGGGTCTCAGGGGACAGCATGAGGAAGTGGGGCGTCGAGGCCTCTAAAGGGCCCGAGCAAACGTGCAGGAGCGAGACAGACCCAGAAAGGAGAAGGAAGGCCCAGTGCTACGGTCATGGATGGTCACCCAACCAAGGCAACGACTGACATCTGAGAGGAGGAGAACCTGGCAGCCCTGGCGAGTGGGCCGAGCAGGGCCCTCTCGGTGGCACCCCCAAGCGGCACCCCCCCGGCACACAGTCCCTCTTCCCTGCTGACGAGTCCAAGGCACTTTCAAGGACACAGCTAGTTCAGAGCGCGAACAGTCGGTTGGTGGGGACGTGGGACCTGGCAGAAGGTTGGGGTAGCACAGGGTCTCGGGGAGCACGCACACAGACCAAGCCCTGATGGCCGCACCTAGAAAGCGGGGTGATGCCAGCAGGCTCAGGGCTCAGCACTAAGTGAGGAAGCTGGTATTAAAACGCCCGTGGGGTGCTGGCCGGCGGTGTGCACATGGTTTCGCTGTCTTGCAGCAAGCCTGGCCCTGCCCCTCCTCTCCTCTCCTCCCCTCCCCTCCCCGCAGCTGTTCCCCACAGACACACACACTCTCACCCCCACGGCCCGGCCCAGCCCATACTCACACCAGCACAGGCCTGTGGGTGCCTTTAACCTGCCTCCCCCAGGCCCCAGGCCCCCATGCATGTATCCTGGGGTGACCCACCACCCTCTGGGGGCCCAACCCTTCTCGTGGCCCTTAAGCCCCTGGACCTGAGCCAGAAGGCAACGTGGGTTCACCAGCCCTCGTTTCACCATCACCCACCCATGCACGTCACTACTGTATGGCACAGGAAGAGGGAAGGGAACACTGGAAACACAGTCTAACTTTGTAGTCTGCAACTACCCGTTTCCTACTTCACGGATGAAAATCCGCATCTGGAGTGGGTTTAATAAAAAGAGGACCGAGGACTAACTGGAGCACATCCGCGCGAGGCCCGGCTGAACCGCTGTCAGCACGGAGTTCTAGAACCACTCGCAAACTGCTGGACCCTGTGCTCAAAGGCTTCTGACGGGCAAAGGATCTTCAGGGCTGCCTGCAGCTCCAGTACGCCACGCTGCGAGAGGTTAGGTGGCCCACTACCCCCACATGCCCTGGGACGGGGCCTCTGCCCCTGCTTCTGTCAAAGAGAGTGATTTCCCAAATTTCTACTGAACGTCTCTGTTCTGTTCCATTTCCAAATTTAACATCCAGGAGGGAGGGTCCACTCTGCCCACTTCCAACCTCTGGAATTAACAGACACATCTATATTCTTTTCTCCCGCTCACTCTTCTAGATTAAGTGGCGCAATCACCAGCAGAGTCTGCTCCCGATGAATCCACCGCACAGGGGCTAGCAGCTGTGGCCTGGCCATGGCCGCCCCGCCACTGTCCGCTCCCCTGGGGCCCTGCTGTCCTCGCCCGGGAGGCAGGGAGGCCAGAGGTAGTGCGTCCACTCTGGGAGGCAGGGGGCTCGGTGGGCCGGGCTGAGCCTAGAGCCGTCGGACGTCATGAGCCTCCCGAAGCCAGGTTGGCCGCTCGCCCTGGGGGCGGGGTCGAAACCTGGCCCCCTCCTGTCCTCCACAGGCCCGACAACCACGGGGTCAGCACGCGCCGCCTGAGCCAGGGGGCTGCAGGCGTCCCAGGCCTGCAGCACGGCCGGGCGGCTGCGGGGAGGAGGCGGCCTAACCTCGGGCACGCGGGGCCTGTCAGAGTTGCCCCGCGGGGAGGAGACGGAGCGCATCATCGCACGGGCCTGGGAACCACCCCCCCAGCAGGCCCCACACCCCGCTGGGCCGGCGTCACCCCTCTGGAGTCAGGGCACACGGCCGAGCAGGCCCTGCACGCCTTCCCGGTGAAAAGATGGCGCAGGGTGTCCCCAGCTGCGGCAATCCCAGGGCCGCCGAGACTGTCCCCGGCTGGCAGACGCCTTCCTCAAAGCTCCTGGAAAGGGTTAAAGCGTCGCAGCACCTGGGGAGAGCGGAGTCAAGAAAATAGCTTTAAAAACAACAGGAGAAACCCACAGAGGTCCTGGAGAAGGAGAACCAACTAAACCCAAAGCGAGACAAAAGGAAATAAAGCTTGGGGCATAAATAATGAAACAGACTCAAAAAATAATAGAGAGAAGCAACAAAACCAAAAGTTGGTTATTTGAAAGAGCACTAAAATTGACAAACTTTTAGCTAAACTGACAAAGAAAACAAGAGGCAGGATGTAAATAACCAAAACCAGAGATGAAACAGGGGACACCACCACCAACACCACCGAAATAAAAAGTACTAAGAGGTTTCATGAACCATTTACACCAACACATCAGAGAAGCTAAAGGAAATGGGCCAATTCCCTCAATCACACACACTACCCACACAGACTCAGGAAACAGACAATCCAGCAGACCAAGAACAAGTAAAGGGACTGGACTGGCAATCAGATCCCTCCCCAAGAAGAAGGGCCCAGGATGAGGTGACTTCACCGGCGAATTTTATCAATATTCCAAGAAGAATTAATACCAATCATTCCAAAAAATTGAAAAGGAAACACTTCTTAATTCTTAATTCATTCTATGATGCCAACATCACCTTAAAGCCAAAGCCAGATAAAGAAACCACAAGAAAATTACAGACCAATACCCCTTATGAATATAGACACAAAGATCCTCAGTAAAATGCTAGCAGACTGAATTCAGCAGCTCATTAAAACAGTTCCACGCCACGTCCAAGGGGGACTTGACCAGGTACGCGAGGGGCTCAACGTAAGAACAAACGGTGTATATGCCACATTCAGAGTGAAGGGGACACCGCAGCATCTCAAACTGACACCACAAGGTATCTGACGAAATCCTGCATCACTTCTTAATAAAAACCCTTAGAAAACTAGGAATAGAAGGAAACTTCCTCAACATGATAAAGGGGCATCGATGAAAACCCCACAGCTAACATCCTCCTTACTGGTGAGAAATGCAAAGTTTTCCCTCTAAGGTCAGGAACAAAACGAGGATACCCACTGCCATCGCTGTTATTCAACACTGTCCTGGAAGATTTTCCCAGAGCAATTAGGCAAAGAAAAGAAATAAAAGTCATCCAAAGTAAAAGTTTTCCTACTTGCAGATGTCATGACCCTAAATACAGAAAATCCTGAAAATTCCACAACACAGATACTATACCTAATAAATTCAGCAAAACGGAGGGGAGCAAGATCAACATGAATGAAAAATGTGAAGGGGAAGTCAAGAAAAAATTCCATTTGTAAAAGCAACTAAAATACTGGAGCAGTAGAAAAAAAAATCTGAGAGGAGGGTATGGTAGCCCACGACAAACTGTGGGATCTGTTCTGAAACTACTTGTTGAAGAGCGCTTTGAAAACTATTGCTTTTCCCCTTCTTTGCTTTGTATATATGTTATACAATAAGAAAGTAAAAAAAAAAAAAAAAAAGCAACTAAAATAATCAAATATGCAAGAATAAATTCAATCAAAAACGAAATGGACTTATATACAGAAAACTACAAAACATTATTAAAAACATCAAAGAAGACAAATAAATGGAAAGACACTCCATGTTCATGACTTGGAAGACTAAATACGGTTAAGATGTCAACTTTACTCAAAGCGATTTACAGATTCAGCATAATCACAAACAAACTGCCTACAGCCTCGTGCAGAAACAGAAAAGCCAACTATCAAACCTATATGGAATGGTAAGAGGTCCTGAATAGTCAAAGCCACATTGAAAAAAAAGAACAAAGTTGGAGGACTTGCTCATCCCAATTTTAAAAACAGCATGGCACTGCACAAGGACAGACATATAGGCCAGTGGAACCAAAGTCAGAGTTCCGGCATCCACCTGCATGGCCAGGGTCAGCTGCTTCTTCACAGGGGCCACCAGTCCACTCAGTGGGAAACCCAGTCTCTTCAACAAATACTGCTTGGAAAACTGGATTTTCATATGCAAAAGAATGAGTGAACCCCTACCTCACATCATATACAGGAATCAACTGGAAGTGAACCAAAGACTAAATATGAGAACCGAATGTGTAAAACTTCCCAGAAGAAAACCTGTGTCAGACGCTTGCTTAGGCTTTATATTAAAACCATGAACAACTGAAGAAAAAAATAGGTAAATAGGACCTCATCAAATTTAAAAACTTTTGTGTATCAAAGGACTCTATCATTAAAGTAAATAGACAACTTATAGAATGGGAGAAAGTATTAGGAAAACCCATATCCAATAAAGGTTTAATATCCAGAATATATAAATTAATCATATAACTCAAAAACAAAAAGACAACCCAATTAGAAAATGGGCAAAAGACCTGAATAGACATTTCTCCAAAAAAGATGGACCAATGGCCAAATATCATGTGAAAAGATGCTCAACATCATTAGCCATTAGGAAAATGCAAATCAAAACCACAATGAGAAAACATTTCACATCCACTAGAATGGCTACGACTGAAAAACCAAATAAACCTAAAATAACAAGTGTTGGAGGGGATGTGGAGAAATAGGAGCTCGTCCGCCCACTGCTAGCGGGACTGTACACTGCTGCAGCTGCTGTGGAAATCAGCTTGGGTGACCTCTAAGAAAGTTAGAGAGTTACCATACAGCTCCGGAATCCCACCTGTAAGTATATGCCTGCAAGAACTGAAAGCAAGGACCTGAACAGACATTTGTACAAGACGGAAATAACCCAAGGGTCTGTCAACAGAAGAATAGATAAACTGTGGTCCATCCATGCAAGGGGATATGCTCCTTGAAGATAACTGTTTAATGATCTGGCTTTCACAATGTGACTGTGTGATTGTGAAAACCTTGTATCTGATGCTCCTTTTTATCTATGGTATGGACAAGTGAGTAAAACATATGGATTAAAATAAATAAATAACAGGGGGAACAAATGTTAGAACAAATTTAGTAGATTGAAATACTAGTGGTCAATGAAAGAGAGTGGTAAATGGTATAGAAAAAAATAGGGGAAACAAAGGCTAAATATTTTGGGTAGATGGAAATACTAGCAGTCGAGGAGAGGGAGGGGTAAGGGGTATGGTATGTATGTCATTCAGCCATAGAAGGACAAACACCGCAAATAAAAAATGGACAAAGGACTTGAATAGACATTTCTCCAAAGAAGAAACAGAAATGCTCAACAAACACACAAAGATGCTCCATATCACTACCCATTAGGGAAATGCAGATCACAACCCCAGTGAGATGCCACTTCAGATTCTCTAGAATGGCTGCTATTTAAAAATTGGGCAACAGCGTGGTTTCACTACCTCTTTCTTCCTAATACAAGGGATGTGTGTCTTTTCTCTTTACTAACAGTCTGCTGAGAGGTTTATCCATCACGCTAAGCTTCTTGCAGAACCAGCTTCTGGTTTTATTTATGGACCCCACCTAGGACCCCAAGAAGACGGGAGCAGCTTCCTCGTCTCTGCCAGGCCTGCAGGCAGCACTCCCAAGGGGTGGCAGAGGGCAAGGAACAGGGGCAGGGGGCAGGGGACAGGCCCAGGAGTGGGAGGAGCTGAGCAGGGAAAGGCAGAGCCAGCCTCAGAGAAGTTCCCGGGCCAGCAGACACCAGACGGGTGAGGAAGATGGACAGGCTCTGAGTTCAGGGTAGGCCAGCCCTCCCAGCAAGCCTCGTCCGTCTGTGGACAAGGTCCCCCATTTTGCAGAGTCCCTCGCAGCTTCCAAGCACCATGACATGTCAATGCTAAGGGCCCTCGCGGCTGACTCCGGTGCAGCCTAACCTTCAGAGCCCTGTGCCTGTGTCTAAGTGGCTGCCTCAGCAGCGGCAGCTGGAAGCCCTGCCCTCCCTCACCGCAGGGAGGCCCAGGGCCGTGGGGACAGCGCTCACAGGTGTGCACCCAGGCTCTCCAGGGCCCGCACCTGGCGGAGATGATGGGCACGGAGCACTCGGTAGAGGAGGGGCAGGTAGTGGTCCCAATGTGGCCAATTCTGGGAATGCAGTGAGGAGCACAACTGCTTTGGGCTGAAACCATGAAGAACTAGGCACTGAGAAAGAGTGTAGGCAGAAAGCGCCACAGGAGAGGCCCTGGAATTTACATGACATAAAAACATCTTTCCCTTAGAGTTACCTGGGTGACACTGAGAAGGCATGCGGTATATCTGTCCCTATATGGAATTATTCCCATATGTTTTAAAGATAAATTAACCAATTTCTCTGTTGGGGTTACTAAAGACCACCTCTCGCTCTCGTGCGCTGAGGGGTGAGACCCGCTGGGGTTTTCTACCCCTCTGCCCGGGCCCGTGGGCTGCAAGCTGGAGGTGGAGAGGGGCCAGGGGGAGCAGTGTGCGAGGGGCCAGCAGGGCCCACAGCAGCCACGAGCTGGGCCCATGCGTGGGCAACGTGGGGAGGGAAGGGCACGGAGGCCTGATGAGACGGACAGACAGACCAGGTTTCACTGGGAGGGCCCCGCTCCCACACTCCCCTCCAAACGCCAGGCAGCGCCAAGAGGGCTTCTGCAGGAAACCTGACAAGCCGACTAAAACTTATCTGGCAGAGGAAACACAAGAAAATCTAAGAAAATGTCCAAGTGGAGAACAACGAAAAGGTCACACCATGTCAGATGCCAGGCCTGCTGCAGGCCTCTGTAACTCTGCGTGCTCTTTGCCCAGAACAGACAGCCTGAGAGCTCTGTCCGCGTTCCCTCCTGGGGGGTGGGGGGGTAAATATCTGCTGCATGCCGGAAGTTATTCTCTGGGTTAAGAAACATCTTCTCAAGTAAACATTTAAATGTAAATGATCTTCATAAGGAATCAAGTCTCAGCTTCTTCCTGGGATGGGTGCAAAAAGGGCAAAGCAGAGCAGACAGGGTATTCTGGCTGCAGGAGGAGACAAGTGGGTAGGCGGCTTCCTCCTGCATCCATAGGCTGGGCCAGAAATGTTCGGCACCGCCCAAGTGCTGGGCCTGTGGCCACGGGCTCCTGCTGGACACCCTGATGCAGGGGAAAGACCCCCCACACACGGAGCTGTCGGAGCAGCCGGAAGGTAGCTGAATGGACTGCTGATGGAACCTGGGGTCTCCCTGACCCCGTCACCGGCAGCCAGTGGCAGGGGATGGGCTGTGAGCACTGTTTTCTCGTCCCAGTAACTGACATGACAATTGGGGCTCCCTCCAGGCTCTGTTCTGAGGACTGGACTGAAAGCCCGCCCTGGGGAGAGTGGACAGTGCTGGACTGAGAGCCTGCCCTTGGGAGAGCGGACAGTGCAGAGAACCCCACGGAAGGGGAAGGGAGGTGACGTGCCCAGAGGCCGCCCAGTGGGCACCGTGCCAACAGCGAGAGGGTGTGGGGAGGGCCATGAGAAGGCTGGAGAGACACCTGCAGGGCCAGGGCCACCCCAGGTGCCCGCAGCCCCAGTGGCACAGAACCAAGGCCACCCCAGTGGAAGGGTAGGGTGCAGCCACAGCAGGGGAGGAGGCAAGGGCTGCGGGCTCTCCTGGGGTCTCAGAACAGGGGTCCAAAAGGGGTGCTTGTAAGCACTTGCTGAATCGGACCAACTGAAAACACCCCTTTAATTCCATATACAACAGGACTTCGGGGAAACCAGGCCCAACGAACCGGCTGCTCCATCTGCCTACCCGTCCTGGGGGGAGGCCATGGGGGGCGGCCATGGGGCGCCTGGACCGAGGCTCCTGGAGGGAGGCTGCAGAGCGCCCGGGTCCTGGATCGTGGGTCCCTCTCCGTGAGGGGACAGCAGGGCGGCCGCGACCCTGTCTGTGGGTGTCCCAGGGGCCGGCAGGGCGCGGGCTCTGGCCACGGCGGCTGTGACTCAGCCTCGGGCAGGGCGGGGCTTCCCGGAGGGCCTCCCCTCGGGGCCCTGGCACGGTGGCCCGGACAGGCCTCCTGGGGAGGGCCATGAGGAGAAAGGAGCCACGAGGGAAAGGAAGACCAGGAGGGCGGTATTTAATTACACAGAGCTGTGAGGGGTGTACTTTCTTTTAAATAAAAAAACAAGCCTTCAGTTCTCACTTCCCAACGTACATAAAATACAGCTTTCATAAAAAAAAATCATAGCAAAAAGAACTCATTTCTCCCACCACCACTGGCCACAGCTAATGGGATGAGATGCGCCAGTGACAGGACACGGCCTGGGACAGCCCTCCTTTGTGGTTAACTGCATTTACGGTGCAGCATCAAGCCCGGCTATGCTGACAGCCAAGTCAGAGAGCCTTCGCCTCGTCATCTGCAGTGAGCCTACGACGAGACGACAGTCAGGCTGTCCTTTCCTTCGATGCTTGGAGAACGGAATGGGAGGGTGTTGCGGGCTGGGGGAGGAGAGCGGGCGTGGGGCGGCCCCAAGCACCTGGGGCAGGGCAGGAGGGGGACGAGCCGGGCTTGCAGTCCCACGGCCCACACAGGGGTGGTACGGGCGCCCAAGCTGACCGTGGTGGGCCCGGCTCCACCGCCCACACAGGCCTGGGCCTGGAATCCCTCCCCCAGGGCACGGGGTGAAAGCCAGGGAGCGCCGGCAGCTGCAGGGGCTCCTCCAGGCAGCCCCACAAGCGTCCCCTCGGCCAGCCCAGCCCTCCCGGGAGACGGTCACCTCCAACAGCTTGGGCTTGCAGGGCCCTGGTCTGCTGTCCAGCCGCTGGGCAATGCGTGCAGCGCCGTGGAGAACAGGCCCCAGGCGCGCAGCTGAGGCCAGACAGAGTCCAGGGATGTCCACTCTCACTAAGTGTCCACCTGCTCCTGGGCACGGCCTGGGCAGTCGTGGCTGGCGAGAGGACACGTGCGCTTGTTCAGGCCACCCCCCAGCCCAGCTGCCTCCTCTGGGCTGCCTGGGCCCCAGGCTGCTCCCAACAGCAGCTATAGGTGCAAAGTGCAGGGTGGGACACCACCAAGCCCACCAGTCCCTCCTCACGTTGGAAACGTGTGCAAGGAGGGCACCCAAAGGATGCTGTACCCCCACACTCTCCAAGCTCACCCCATTCTCCACAACCCTCGACATGGGAGCCCGGCACATTCTCACACTCATCCCCTACCCAGAAGCACCTCCGTCTGCCCATCAGCACCAAGGGGCCTTATCTCCTGCTGCACTTCTTCCTGTTCACTGCGTAGGCCAGAGCCCCCTCCTCAGACCCGGTTCTCCCACCTCGGGTCCAGCCTCCTGCAGCGCTTTGGTTCCTTCACTGTCCAGCAGCACCAGAGAGCAAATTTGCGGTGGCCAGGGACCACCTGACCACAGTGACCACAGGAAATTCAGGTGTGCAGGAGTGAGTGTGGAACCTTCGGGACGACTGGGGGACCACTGGGGTGCAGGAGTGAGCGTGGGACATCCCAAAGCCTTTGGGAACAGCCGGCTTCCAGGGTTGTCAGGAAACAAACAGGTTGAGCCCCCCGACCACTCGAGAAGGGCCCAGGAGAGCCATGGCAGGATGGAAAGTGCTGGAGGGCCCAACATGAGAATAGACAGGCTGACGAGGGAGCCCATGGGGCCAGCCTACCCACCCACACGCACAGCAGGGGCAGCACTGCAACTACCCCAGGGTACCCCAGGGTGGCCTCCAAGTCATGAGGCGCAGACCACACAGGGACGGCCCTGAGGTGGCAGAGGAAGGAGGGTGGGAGGGTGCAGGGACACGGCGAGGGCAGGCTGGAGCGGCCCCACTGCCCGGGTCACGGCACCCCTGGCGGTCTGGACTATGCAACTGGAAGCAGAAGGCTGGCCCAGGACCCCTGACGTAAGTCCTAGAGCAGACAGCACTGCCCAGGAGCAAGGCCTGAGCTGGGAGGGGGGAGTGCAGAGAACGTTCCAGAAAGAGCACACTCTGCAAGACGCCTGCAAATTGAAGAACTTAGCCACTCGGCTGTGGGAGTCACATCTCCAGTGCTCAGGCATGGGGATGGCGGCAGCACCGAGGGGGGCGCCCCGCACTGCCGCACACTGCGCTCACCTTCCTCCTGCCCTCTGCGGCCCTCTCCCTGCAGGGTCCTGTTGTCCCAGAGCAGGAACAACGCTCACAAAGCGCTGAGCTGGTGCCGGGGCCCTTCCTGCACCTGCGTGGTCTGAGCACTCCGCAGCTGCAAGGAAGCTAAGGCTCGGGCCAGTGCGAAGGAACAGGGGTCCACCGGGGCTGGCCCGCCACCCCGCACCCCTGCCAGCTGCTCGCTGACGCCGCCACCTATGTCCCTTGTACGTGGGAAAAGGAGAGGAGTGCAGGAGTGAAGTCAGCTGAAGACCGGGTGGTAAACGGCAGAATTTAGAACTCTGCCTGTGCAGAAGGCGTCGGCCCAGACCCAGAACAAGACGGAGGAGAAACAGTGCCAGGTGCTCATGCCATTCCACCTGCAGGCAGAGAAGGAGCACACTGGGATCAGGAGAGAGCCAGCTGGGCTCGGGGAATGCCCCTGGAGTGGCCCCACTGCCTTGCGGCCAGGGCTGCCCAGCCCCAAAAGGCTCAGGAGCAGTTCCCTGAAGACCGAGTGCCAAGTAAGGGCAGCAGCTCCCAGCCCAACTGCCACCCAAAGTGCCTGTCCTCTCCCACTTGATTAGTCGAGACAGGGACCTGGCCTCAGTATGTTTCTAAAACTCCTGGGTGCTTTCAAAAAGGAACAGAAATTTTATGGGCCAAAAGTAAAACCCACAGGCTAGAGAAACAGCTGACACTCCAAGCCCCCGGCTCTGCCATGGCAAGAGGCAGAGGCCCTGGGGAGTCTGTCCTGAAGCCCCAGGACAGACCTGGCCCAAGGACAACAGCACGCCCCCCACTCCCACGCTTCTCAGGAGGGGCCCGGGCCAGGGGGCGGCTGTCCTGGGACACGGGGCCTCCCACGAAGGGCACCTGCAGGGCACTGTGCAGGGAACGCTCAGGCCAGCTCGTCCCGGCCTCCTGCTGGACCTGCTGTGGGCGCATCCCAACACAGCCCACCCAGGAGGCACATGGACTGCAGAGCGTGGCTCCCCGGGTGTCCTGAGGATGTGCCAGTCCTCAGAGGACACCCCGCCCACGCCAGGCCACGTCCCGACCCGCCGTCCATCCCCCACGTCCCCACCCAGCATGACTGGAAAAGGGTAAGGCTGCCCGCTCAGCCACCCGCGTGCCCGCGCACCGCGCACCGCAGTCTGCAAACCCTCATTGGCCGGCCACGGGGCACAGACAGACCCAAGCCCACCCGGGTCCCAGCCCAGAGTGGGATTCAAGCCGAAGCCGCAGGACCCCCATCAAACGATGGTGGCCAGGGGCTCCCCTTGGAAGGAAGGCTCCTGCAGGAGACAGACACATGGAGAAGCACAGGAAACAGCCGCACAGCCAAAGCCAGCTGTTCCGAGCACACACTTCAGGAAGCACAGGATCGCACCGCGCCCCATCTCCAGGCCTGCCCTCCCTCCCTGCATCGCCTGTCTTCAGGTCTTCAGGCCTGCCCTCCCTCCCTCCATCGCCCGTCTCCAGGCCTGCCCTCCCCTCCCTGCATTGCCTGTCTCCAGGCCTGCCCTCCCCTCCCTGCATCGCCCGTCTCCAGGCCTGGCCTCCCCTCCCTCGATCACTCCGCCCTGGCAGGGCCCCGGGCCAGGCTCAACCCACGTGCCACCTGTTTGGACGTCTGGGCAGGGGAGCACGTGGGGAGCCCCCACTCTCCACTCTGCTCCTCTCCGAGGCGCGTCAGACCCTCCCTTCCAAGCTCCGGTTCAGCTGAGGCCGCCGCCCTGCTCCTCACATCAAGGGGAAGGGAGGCTGCTGCCCCGCTGGGCCCCGACATGCCCCCCTTGCCCAGAAGGAAGTGCCCTGTGCCGGCCTCCCCTTCCTACCACCCCTCACCCCCAAATAAGCCACCGCCCCGCCTGGTCACCTGTTTCCGTCTGTTAACAAACACCTCCAGATCTTATGTGGCTCAGGGGCCTCAGGCCCACACCCTGGGCCCTTCAGCGCACCCCAAGAATGCTGCCTCTGCCCCTGTGTGCCAATGCTCACCCTGGACCTTGCCGGCACCCCCCACCCACTGACGCAGCTCTTATTCCAAGGCCAACTCTGGGCACCCTGGATCCTTCCAGCACGTCCCTGGACACTTGCGCTCTGCCTGAAATGTGTCCTTCTCCAGGGCTCCCTCCTGGAGTGACCGCCCCCTCAGTGCCCCTCCCGGACCAGATGACGGGACCCTGGAGCACCCTGAAAAGGTCCCGGCCCCTAGGCTCGGGACACGCTCATCCCCCTGCCACCCAACCGCTCTGCTCCGGAGGCAGGACAGCCACTCGAGGGCCAGCCTCCACCTCCGCACCCCACCGCCCCACAGAAAGTCAGGAAGTTTCTTAGAAACAACAACACTTAAGCCTGTGGAAACGGTCCTGAGGGCACACAGCAGAGAAACATCTCCACAACGGTGACCCCAGCTCCCCAGGGCGGAGATCCCATGCCAGCCACCGCAACCAAGACCACGGGCTCAGTCAAGGGGTCCTTCCCAGGAAGAACGGGTGATGTCGGAGTGAGTGTGGTTGAGAGGCTCCCTTCTCCCCACCAGCCCCCACCTGTGCCTGCCTTGGTGGTCGGCCAGCTCTTAAGATGGAGGTTCCACGCCAGGAAGCCCCAGGCTGTCCTGTGAGTAGAGGCCCTCAGGGAAAAGCTTGCCGTAATTCCCTCATCCAGTCCCAAGGTTTGGTCTTGGGGGAGAAGCAGGCAGTAAAGCATGGAGTTCCCACTCTCCTTCCAAGGCAACTGACGTCAGTGTGTCCCTGCAGTGTGTCCCTCGGCAGCCCCAGTTTCACAGATACGACCCATGGAGCCCAGCATGGCTACGATGTGCTGGCATTACATGCTGGTTCCAGGAGAGCTCTGACTCGAAGCCAGGACTGCCTGTTCAAACCCAGCCCTCTCCATCCCCAGCCCTGCTCCTGCTGATGGAAAAGCCCGCGGCCCTCCAAGAAGCACTGATGCCTGCATCTGCAAGGTAAGTTGTGTGGGGACAGATTTACACCCTCTTCTAGCCACAAAGACACAAAAAGGCATTGTTTCAGGGTACTCACCATGTCCGCTCTTTGCCGCTGACCCCCCAGCTCCTCCAGGGCCTGGGACAGCTGAGCCTTCAAGACAAGAGAGATCAGTGTCAGGGGTTCCCTGTGCAGCTTCCTGGCCTTCCCCCCAAGGGGGTGAGGGGAACACCATCTCTTCTCAGGCCCCCTGTGCTACCCCCTGATGGGAACAGAGTGCAGGGTGAGCACCTCCTCAGCACTGAGGGACCCTGGGAGAACAGGAAAGATTCGGGGTGGCTCTCGTGAGAGGCAGGTACCCAGGAGAACCCCCGAAGTCCCCGGCCCATGCAGAGGGGGAGGGTCCCCTTCCTACCTCACCCCACCCCAAAGGCCCGGGGCGCGGGAAGCCCTCGAGTCCCTAGCTGGGGGTGCTGAGCTGAGGCCTGAGCACGAGCCACTCCTCCAGACAGGCCTGCACAGCAGCACGTGTGGACGCAGCCCTGGCCGAGAGCCAGCGGGCTCTCCCTGCATGGCTGGACCCTCTGCCGAGCATGCCCAGCTGCAGAGTCCAGGGCAGGGGCTCGCAGGCTGCTGTGGGGCGCGGGCATGTCAGGGTTCATGGAGCACAGGGCCCCACCAGACAAACCCAGAGACGCAGGCCCACGGAGGCCAGGGGGACCCCAAGCCTGGCCTGTACCATCTGTCCCCTCCCTGGCCCCCACGTCCCCCACCGACACCAGTGTCAAGTGTGGTTTGCCTCCAAAGTCATGAGGTGCTCACACACTAAGAGGACAGGTTTCGACCTCGCTCAGCCACAGAACTACATCCAGTGGGCTGCAGGGCCGTGGGGTGGAAGTGGCTTGGCCCAGCCGCCCGTGGAGCAGAGATTCTTCCTGGTCACACCTGGCCCCTGACCCCACACGCGTCTGAGCCACCACCATGGGCAGCGCCAGGGGAGGGGCTGTCTCAGGACGTGGCTAAGGAAGGAGGGTGGGAGGGCACGCCCAGCTTGAGCAGCCTGAGCCCTGTCGCTGCCCCGAGCAGCAGGGCCACGGTGGCGGGCAGCCACAAGCATCTTCACTACATTTCGGGGCCCCACTGTACCCTCTACAGGAACAGGGAGACCAGTCCTGAGGGCCTGGGCAGGGGCAGAGGCCAATGCAGCCCTGGCATCTCTGGGGGGTGCGGGGAAGAGGGACACCCGCGGCAGGGGAAGACTGGGCCTCGCCAGCCATGAGACTGTCCTACACGTCAGCCACACCCTGATGGCCGAGGCTGCATCTCTCTGCACTGCGTGAGGGTGTTTGATACACACTCGTCGGCACAGTACATCCCGCAGGAGCGGGACGTTTCCAGGATTGCAACTAAAAGCTTAGGTGAGGGGTGGGAAAGGCAGGAAAAGAAAAGAAAAACAACCAATCTTCCAGAAATAACATCCACGAAACCAAAGCAAAGGCACATGCCTTACGACCCGCTTGCCCAGACGCTCATCCAGCCCCGCAGGCCGCCATGGCAGGGCAGCTGTTCTTGGTCTGGCCTGCCTTTCTCAGCCGGGCACCAGGCCCCTGGCACCCGGCACAACTGCCACAAGGGGTGGGGGCACCCTACGGGCAAGGAAGGGGTCCGGCAAAATACTACTACCGCCTCCCCACCCCACCACAGGGTTAGCACAGGCCCTGACACCGAGCACCAACAGGCATAAGCACTTCACAGAGAGAACCCAGCAACACGTGAGGACCAGGGGAGGAGCAGACACCGAGGCCAGGCACCCAGGGGAACCCTGTGGGGACAGAGGGGCCTGCACGCTGCCCCTGGGGGGCTGGGTTCCTTCCTGCTCCTGCTTTCGGAGAGCTGTCCTCAGGCCTGCAGTCCAAGGCTCACACGTGCCCCAGCCCCCAGCAGACAGGGCCTGCCCGGAGCCCCTGGTGGCCATGGGCCTTCCATGCCACCCATCGTCTCAGGACACAAAAACAGAGCACAGGTGCCACGACCCTTTCCTCCTCGGTTCAGAAAAGACATATGTAAAGGGCACTGAGTCAACACAAAAACAGGGCAAAAGAAACAAACTGCCCTTCTCAGAGAAGCCCAGCTCAGAGCCTGCACACGGTGGGGCTGCTGGGGGCAGTGCGCTCAGCACCCAGCTCCTGTGCACAATGAGATTCGTGCCTGGATCCCAGCTCAGAGCCTGCACACAGTGGGACTGCTGGGGGCAGTGCGCTCAGCACCCAGCTCCTGTGCACAATGAGATTTGTGCCTGGATCCCAGCTCAGAGCCTGCACACAGTGGGACTGCTGGGGGCAATGTGCCCAGCGGCCAGCTCTGCACACAGTGGGATTCAGTCCTGGATCCCAGCTCAGACTGCACACAGTGGGACTGCTGGGGGCAATGTGCCCAGCGGCCAGCTCTGCACACAGTGGGATTCAGTCCTGGATCCCAGCTCAGACTGCACACAGTGGGGCTGCTGGGGGTAATGTGCCCAGCGCTCAGGTCCCTGCACATAGTAGGATTTGCACCCAGCTCTCTGCATGCAGTGGGCACCCACAGTGCTAACTCCTCCTCATCTCGCCATTCTGTCCACATCCTCTAGGGATCCAAATCCAGATGAAATATTAAACACAAACAGCCTCTGCAAGGTGAGGGGAGACAGGATACTTGTGATGGCCTGAGCAGAGGGCAGGAGGCTCCCAAAGGTGCAGGTGGGCTCCCTGTGATAAGGAGGAGGCTCCAGGAAACGTGCCCAGGGAAGGAAGCCCTGTGTCTGGGAGTAACGGGCAGGGTGAAGGGGTCTGAGAGGTGGGAGCCAGTCCCTGGCAAACACATGTGCAGGGAAGTGCCGCTGCTGGCAGCAGCCCCCACCTCCCTGCATCCAGACGCCTGACTCCCTGGAAGGTCACGAGAATGGACGTCTGCTCTGAGGACCTTCTGGAACTCCTTTCCGTCCAGCTCCACGGGCCCACGCAGGTTGTGGGCATGGCTCCTCAGATCACCCAAGGGTGGCGACGGGGCTGGAGGGTCACACTGGGGCATGCCTGCACCCCTGCCCACTGGGCAGCACCCCTTCCCCAGTTTCCTCACTGAGAGCCAGGCGAGGTGCCCAGGGTCTGGGGTGAGAAGGCACACGGCACAGAAACACCCGGAGTGTGTCTCACCCCGCAGAACAGGAAGCAGGAGCACTCCTCAAAGTCCACCAAGGCGGAGGCGGGCAGCACTGGCTGGGGAAGTCAGGTCCCAAGAAACTGGGCGGGCTCAGCACCACAGGCCCTTGGCCGGGCCATCAGCTAGGAGGAAGGACCGTGAGAGTGGCCCAGGGCCTTGGGGCCTCAGAACCGCACCCGAAGATGCACCTGAGGGCAGGTCTTGGCACATCGGGCTTGCGAGACCCAGACCTGCCCCACAGAGCAGGTGCCCTGGTTCGTTGCCTCTCCCTTCCCAAACCACGCAGGGGGCAGGCCCTATACCTTTGCAGAGCATCCAGACAGAACTGCCCCTGGGGTGAGGGTCTGGCACGACAAAACCCCAGCCCACCTCCAAGGCTCTCCCAAGGCTGGGCTCCACTCTGATCGCACTTAGCCCCCAGCAGCTGGTGGGGATGAATGAAGCAGTGGGCAGGGGAAGTTGGCCAGCCACGAGTCACCCAGCCCGTGCTCAGTCCCATCCGGTGGCTCCCCATTTCCCACCTACACTGTGGACACATCCTAAGTCCTGTCTGCCTCTGACAGCTTGCGGGGACTGCCTGAGCCATGTGGGGAAGGGGCCTGAAGGCCGGCTTCCACCACCGGTGGCAGACGGCCGTGACCGTTGCTGGCTGTCCTGTCCCCCCGCTCAGAGGCCTCAAGGCACAGCCCCTGCTCTGCAGCCCATCCTGTTCCAGCCGGGGTTTTCTGGCCCTGCAAGCATGACTCCCTTGCTGGAGCAGCAGGGCAGGGCTGGAGAAAAGGAGAAGGTGCCAGGCCTGACACTGTCACCGTGGGTGCCTCCACCTGCATGGGAGTAGCTCTGGGCCAGGGCCGAGAAGGGAAGGACAAGGGCAAGGCAGGCAGTGGCCATGTCCTAGGGTGGCTGTGGAGCTGCGGGGCTTGGCCTGGGTGCTGGCAGCGCCTGCGGGAGACCAGCACCTTGAAGGGCCGGCGGCAGCCTCTGCTGTGTCCTGTGCAGCTGGTGGTGGGTTCAGAAAAAGAAGCCAGCTCACAGCTGACTTTCCCTTGATCTTCCCCCGAAGTCTTCTCCTTGGGCCGGGCCTCAGCTAAGTGGCGAGTTAGCCCAGTGCTCACAGTCCCCAAGCTCCCCAGGCCACAAGGAGCGCTGAGTGCACTCAGACCCTGAGGAACTTCTGGCAGCAAAGCACCAGTGCCTTGGACCTACATGCAGCCCCAGGAAATCAAGTTACCGAATTAAGGAAGCATCATCACCCCACGGCCATGGACCAGGTGGGCAGGCCGCAGGCTGGCATACGTCACACACCGCATTTGGGGCTGCCCCACGGGAGCCAAGAGGGAACCGTGGGTGCCCAGAATTGGAAGGGGTGCTTGAACTAGCCCATAACACCAGGGGAAACCGAGGCCTGAGAGCAGGAGGATTTGAAGGCAGGGTTTCGGAGGCAGTGCAGTGCTCCGAGAGCCCGGCCTGGCTTCACCTGGCCTGCAGGCGGCAGACTCGCTCGCTGAGTGCTTTGGGAAACTGAGGTGTGTGTCCTCTTAGTCCTCACCAGCACCCCGAGGTGGGTGTCAGGCCCCTACTTCGGGAGACAGAACTGAAACTCAGAGCCATTGGCTACTTGGGGAGCACCTGGCCGGAGGTCACAGGGCTAGAAAGGGGCTGGTCACATACGCCCCCCAGAGCCCCATGTGTACATCCTGACCCCAGCCAGGCCACCCCTGAAACCTGGACAGCAAGCATCCACAGGGGCTGGCACAAAAGAGAGATGCAGAGCTTGCCTCTGGGTGCAGTGAGCTGGACGTGGGTGTGGGGCTCCCAGAGGGGAAGGAGATCCGGGACCCTGCGGAGAGGAGCGGCCAGACAGGTCTGCAGAGTCGAGCAAGCTAGACCTGAGCCCACTATCAGGGAAGGGGAGGGTAGGGAGATGTGGGGCACACCAGGAAGACTGTAAAGTGAAGGGCAAGTGTGCCAGGGGCAAGGGCCCAGGGAGGGCAGGGAAAAGGACAGCATGGAGAGCGCGGGAAGCCCTCAGAAGACTGCCTTGGCACGCGGCATTCCAGGACAGCTTCCCATGCGGCCAAGGCCTGACACAAGTGGCTGCAGGTGGCTGCGTCCCTTCTCGGGGCCCTGATGCAGGCGAGTCCCTGCCCGCACCTGAGCTGGAAGCCTGGCAGCATCCTGGCAGGAGCGGGCTCCGGGTGCAGGTTCTGGCCCTCCAGTACTGGGCGTCACAGTGCCCGCAGCAGGTGCCCAGCTCAGGCCTGGATGTGCCAGGCCCTGGCCAGCTGCTCAGAAGTGCCCCTGAGGAGGTGGCTGTGCGCCCAGGGTCCTGGGCAGGCGGGGGTCTCCACGCGCTCAGCCGTGAGCAAGGGGCTCCCCTCACGGCACCCACATGACAGGCCCTGACCTCCCGGGGCTGCTGTGAGAACCTGGCTGCACAGGGCCAGGCCTGGGGCAGCTTGGACACAGAGGACACCAGTGCCCACTGCACCTCCACTCATGGCCCTCCTGTGTCTACTCCACATGGGGCACTACCGGCGTGCGTGGTCAGCGTCCCGGGGCCAGGCTTCCGGCAGAGCCACGCCCCCCCCCTCCTAAATACATGGTGACCTTTCAGTTGTCTCAGTACTTTCTGTTCTGCTTTACTTACATTTCTTTAAGTGCAAATGATCTCACGTGCTTTTGGTAAAGAGCACTAAATAAATAAATACACTCGTAAGTAAGAAAAAAGAACGGCCTGGCCCTAGTACGCAACCAAAGGTCAGGAGCTGCCACTCGGTCTCCCAGCAGCTCTCTCAGGCCCAGGGATGCCACGGGGGTGAGGCCGAGCCCCGCAGGGGTGGCACACAGAGGAAAAGGATGTGGGAGCACCGCAGTGCTTGCTTCTAAGCTGGAAGTCAGAACTTAGTTCAGATCCACTGCAATCTTAAATTGGGATTTTCTGTCTACTTCCACGCAGCCAACACTTCCATAATCTATTTTAATTAAATAAATTGAAGAAACAAATCACGCGGGCATGCAGCACCCCGAGCGTGCCCTGCATGTGGAAAGCTCTGCTGAGAGAGGATGCGCGACATGCCAGCGGCTTCTGCAGCTGCCCTGTGAAATGGAATACACTTAATGGCACACCCTTTGCCCGAGAGCAGCTCTGGGGGCTCTCCTGTTGCCAACTCTCCCAGTTTGTTTTACTGAGATATTTTTGCCTGAATCAAAACATGTTCCACATCAGAACTGGCTGATTCAAGGGGAGAATGTGGGGCTCTGATGGATGCGAGTCTGCTGCTCCCCTGCCCCCCGGGATGGTGCACACGGTGCCCCTGCCACCCCTCCACACGGCACCCACCCCAGCCTGAAGTGCCCACAGATCTTGGGTGGGGGGCAGGGGCACTCGGCCATCAAGATGGCTCAGGGCAGGCGGCAGGGGCCAGGAAGTGACAGCCTGGGGCTGGGGTCTGTGAACTCCTACCTGTGGGCCACCTCGGGCCCCTCACCTAGTGTGGAAAGGAAGCTGCAGGGGATGCGGCCACGCCACGTGCTGACATATCCTAGGCCTGCCTTCCGGCCAGGACTGCAGGGCTGCACAGCTGGCCCACTTTACCGTCCCGCCCTTTATAGGAAAAGGATGCTACCGTGGGGTTAGGAGAAAGCGGAGCAGGGGTTGGTGGGGGGGGTAAGGGGGGGATGGAAGGGCAGGGAAGGAGTGAGAAGCAGGGACGGGGAGAGAGCAAAAGGGGAGGTTACAAAGGTGTGGCGGGAACAGGGGGAGAGGGTGAGGATGAAGGTGCAGTAACCCCAAGCCTGCCGGGCACCCCGCAATTCCAACCTGGCCTGTCCTTCCTTCCTTCCCAGTCGCCCAAGACCATCCACTGGGTGGGCAAGGAGGGCGACACCCTGATTACTCGGTGCTAACTGTGACGCAGTCAGGGTGGCTTGGGGCTTCCTGGAGGCACCATGGCCACCGCCCAGCCCAGGGTCAGCTACCTGGGGAAGTGATCTGTGGGCCCCCCAGTGATCCCTGAAATGGTGTGGCTGGCAGTCCTCCTGTCTATGAGAAGTGGGGGGCTCTCAGCTGCACCCACGCCCTCCTTGGCACGGAGATCCAGAGACCTACTGAAGACCTGCTGGGCAGGATGTGGGGGGACCAGTGGCCAGGGGGAAGACTTATAACCCCGAGAGGTGGGGTGCTCCGCAGGGCGTGAGGAGCACACAGTGCACAGCAGCTTAGCCAGGAGTCCCAGGCCTGGCTGCAGTAGCTGAGGTACAAGCAAATCCCCCGTCCAGAGGACACGCACTGGGGCTCCAGGGTAACCCTCCAGCCTCAAACATGCAGGGCTTCGGGAAGTGGGAGCCTGGGATGGGGGGGTTCATGTGTCTTGACACAGGCTGGGGTGGACGTGGGCTGGGTCACAGCGAGGACAGTCAGCAAAGGGCTGGGCTGCAGCGCGGCAGTGCGGCAGCTCCTGTGGCCCCGCCCCACGATCCCATCCCGCTATCCGGCAGGCCTCCAGCCCCAGAGCAGGAGGATGAGGAGGACAGCAGCGGCGCTGAGCACCGCTGAACGAGGACGTGCTCCTGCACGGAGCTGGCTCTCCCTCAATTCTCCCCCCAGTTCAGGGCTGGGCAAGGCGCAAGTCTGCCCATATCACTGCCTATCACGGAAAGGGAGGCAGGGGTGCTAGGGTGGGAGGACGGAGAGGAGGGACGGAGAAGGTGGCCAGGACACCCAGGTGCCCTGGTCTGTCTGGACAAGCGGTCACCCTGTGGACAGCACAGAGGGGAAGGGTCGTGAGTGGGGCCCATGGCGAGGGAACATGAGGGAGCTCCCGCTGCATGTGCCTTGCGTTGACCCCTGGCAGGGTGCAGGCCTGGGAAGGCGCCGATGAGGCCACTGTACTGGCCAGAGTCCTGAGGGCACTGACGGTCCCCTTACCAGCCAGCAGATGGCCTGACCACCAGGCAGGGATGCCAGGTGAGTGTGCAGCAGCAGGGCTGGCAGAGGGCGCTCTACCTGGTGGATGGAGGGCACCGCCCCTGCAGACCCCTCCTCACTGAGGCCCACCTGGAGCCAAACGTGCTGCGATGAAACAACCATTAACGCTCTTCTAGTCACGATGCTCAGTGCGGGTGGGGCTGACCCCACGAGTCAGGAATCTAAGGTCTACATGTGGTGTCCTTGCGGTGGGGCCGGGAGCTGCACAGCTGCCCGCTGGACGCCTCCTGCCAGAGGAGACCAAGACCCCAGGAGGGAAGAGCTGGGAGGAAAGGCCCTGCCTGAGCTCCTGACAGCTGAGCAGAGTGCCTGCCTGGGGGGGCGGAGGGCAGGAGCAGGGAAGGGGTGCAGGAGAGAGGCAGGAGCTGACCGGACGGCTTCACTGGGTTTGTTCTCACCACGTGGAAGTGGGGTCTGCACCCATGGGCTGGGGGTGCAGAGCAGGGTGTGTGCAAGTGAGCGGCAGAGGGCAGGAGAGGCTGCCCGTGCCCACGGTCCCGCGGACTTGAGCCTGGCCACCTATGACCACACGCTGCTCCCAGGCGCCCCCAGGCCTCTGCGCCCCAGGCCCTCACCTTGCCTCCTCCATTCCTGCTCAGGGAAGCCCCCTCATCCACGCATCCACACTCCCACCGCCCTACATGTGTCCTCGCTCCTCTACAGATGCGGTGACATGTCACACGCTACAGGGTCCTTTATTTCAGTTTATCCAGTGTCTCCCACAATAGGCCGGGAGCCCCCTGGAGACCCCACACCCCGAGCAGGGCCTGGGTGTGCCTTGCAGCACCTGGTTGAAACGTGGCTGCACAGACCTGTCATCGGCACAGCTACACAGTCCTGCGCAAGACCCCAGCCAGTCCCTCCTGGATTGTGGGCCTGCAGGGAGGGCTGCTTCCAACGGCCCTGGGTCTCTACACCGCACTGCAGAGGGAAAAGAGCACTGGGGCTGCTGCCCTGCAGGGGACACGGCAGCTATGGGCATGGGTGCCCAAGCACAGCCTGCGCCATGTCCTATCGATGGTCTCTGGATCCTCCACAAGCAAGCACTCAGAGCCAGCCATGTGGTGTGAAGCCCAGCCAATGCGGGCAGGGCAGGGGTCTAGGGTTGTGGTTCAAGACCACGGCAAGTCCGAGCATGAACACTCAGCAGCTGTGGACCCTGGCACATTCCTGGACCCCGCTGTGCTCAGCTTTCCTCGGTACCTGGCAGGGCGGCCATGAGAACCGCATGGGAGGGCACCTGGCAGCTATGAGTCAGTGTGGGAAGCCAGGAGACCCTGCCCCTGCACGATGCCAGGGGTCTCTCCTCACCCCTGGAAGGGCCCGTGCTGCACCCAGAGAAGAGACACAAACCCACTTTTCTCTGCTTCAGGCAGACTCTGGGAATGAGGTGGAAAAGACACTCCTGTGGGTGTGCGGCTAGGCTCTGGGGCCCTGGGCCTGCGTAGCCTCCTGCGGCCGCTTCCTGGAGCCCTCAAGCAATCATGGTGGTCCAGCGAGGAAGTGGTGGGGCCAGAAGGGGACAGGCACAGGCCTGAGCTCATCCTCGCACAGCCGAGAGGCCACGCTGCCTGCTGCCCACTATCACTCTCTCCTCGAGTGGGACCTGTCCTTGACCGAGATGAGCTAAAGGGGGCCTAGAGTTCCACAGAGGGACCACGTGACCCCAGGGCTGCCAACCACCCCACGGGAGCCAGGGAGAAGGCAGGAGAAGCCACAGGCAGTGGCCTGCTCTTGGAGGCACCCCCAGCCTTGCTGGGCTAGGTAGGTGGGGCAGAGGACACATGGGTGAGTCCCTCACCCCTGAACACAGGGCCAGGGAGGCAGCACTTGGACGAGGGTGAGCCCCCAGACTGTGAGCCGGTCACCCAGCAAGGGCCCCGGTGGCCAAGTGCTGACGAGGCCCCTTGGCTGTCACCTGGATGCCGAGCACTGCATGGTCGTGGCGGCCAAAGCCAGCTGCCCACCAGAGCAGGCCGCAGGGCAGGACAGGCCCAGGGGCAGGGAGCCCGCCGCGTGCACAGCTAGACGCACCTCCATCTCCGAGCTGTGGGCGTGCGCCTTCTGCGCCATATCCTCGGCCTCGCGCATGCGCCGGGTCAGCTGGGGCGAGCACTCGGCAGGGTTCAGCTCGCTGTCGTAGGACCCGAGGATGGCCCGCATGCCGTCCCGCTCCTGTGGACAAGACAGACAGTGTGCTCAGGGCCCGGGGCCCTGCTGCAGGGGCAGGCGGCGTGACGGGCTCCCCCAGTGCACAGTCCTGGAGCTGCCTGTCAGGCCGTGGGCCCTCACACAGGTCTTCAGGGGCTCAGGGACCCCGTTATGTTTTCCACAGCGCCACTGAGGCAAAGACAGGGCCCGAGAGGCTGAGTGACCCAAACCGGCCTGAATCACCAGAGCGAGCCGAGCCGGAGCCCAGCGCGTTCCGGGAGCCCCCCTGAGATCGCCAGGCTGGGGGCTGCTCGCCTGTCTGCGCGCGGAGGCCCTCCCTGAGCCTGCTCTGCCCCATCGGGCAGTGTCTCCTTTCCTCACTCCAGTTGGGAACCCGCTGTGACTTCTCCGAGTCCTAGCAAACTGGACCCAGGAAGTGGGTTTAAATGCTACCCCCGTGACTCCTGGCCTGGCCCTCCACGGACACGTCACGTGTACATGGACTCTCTGGATGAGAGAGCCTTCCACGCAGGGAAGCAGCTGGCATCCCAGTGGGACCGAGATTCCACCGTGCTTGCCACCTGCCCAGAGCCCTCTACAGGGCTCAGAGCCCCCCATCTCTCCACAACCCCAGGCCTCAAGTACGCCACATGTCCTGCTCCCTTTCTTCTTTTCTGGGGCAAAGAGTCAGTCCAGGTTTCCTAGAATGGTAAACTGATCACACAGAATCAGGATTACTACTTGGAGCTGGGACAGAAACTACCGCTGAGCTCTGCCCTGCTGGGAGAGTTGCTCGAGGCTGACAGCACAGCCCAGGGAGCAGGGCTGGGACAAGGAGCTTTCTTCAGAGCCACAGCTGGACAGCACCCCCCTGAGACACCAGAGCGATTGCCTCTTCCTGGAGCTGGAGGCACCGGCAAGACACCAGTGGAAAATGTGGAGGCTGGGCAGCCCTGTCAGCTGCTCCTGGAGACAGGCCTGTGGGAGGCCTGCTCCCCATAGGGCAGCACCCGCCTGCCCGCTGGGCTGTCCACTACCATGTCCTCCTGGCCGGTGGCAGGTTTTAGCTATGGATCTGAGACCAGATGCCTGGATTCTTCACGGCCACAGACACCCAGGCCAGGGTGGGAAACCTCGGCCGAGCAGACTCTAGGTCTAAGCTGTGGGGCAAGTGCCTCCCCTCCCACCCCCCACCTTTCTCCTACCTGCTCTGACACCCATGGGCCACTCTCAGTGGGCAACACAGCTAAAGGCAGGAGGGTCCTCCCAGAGCCAGGCTTGATGGGACACAGCTCACACTGGAGGGGCCCAGGGGGACCCTAGAGTCTACTGAAGTGCAGACTGAGCTAGGGCCCAAGGGTTTGCCTGTCTAAGAAGCCCACACAGTGTGCAGAGCTCGGGGGCCCATGTGCTGGGGCCGCTGCCCCTCTTCCTGGGGATGGGGTGGGGGTGCTGGGACAGTGCAGCCAGAACAAGGAGGTCAGGCTCCTGGGGGACCCAGAAGCAAATCCAAATTCTGCTCTTGCTCACTGGGCACCTCGGCCAGTTCATCACCATCCCCAGGCCTCAGCTCCTGGGGAAGTCAGGCCGCTGCAGCCTGTCCCCAACGACAATGTCAAGACTACATTTCTGAGGTCACACTTTCCACACACAGCCCGTAAACAGCTGGTGCTCAGCGGACGACAACCAACCAGCTGCATTAACACTGCAAATGGCCATGAGCCACAAAGTCCAGGGAACAAGCTCCTGCTCGTGCACGGTCGCAGCCCCTTCCCCGACAGACATGTTGTGGGCAGGAGAGGTGGAGCAGAGGTTAGGTGGGCCTCGACGGGCCGCAGCGCAGGGAGAGCCCTAGACACACCCCCAGGGAGCGCCGGTCAGTCCAAAGTGGGGTGCGGTAACAGGCACCCAGGAAGCAGATGGTCCCACTCCAGGGAGGCCCAATGCCAGCACCTGGTCACTGGCCCCAGAAAGCCCCAGGAGCCTAAGGGCCTGCCAGCACCCCGAGTGCCCGCCCACAGCCGAGTGTCCGCCCGTCACCAAAACCAGCACCTCGCCCCACATGTCACCATTAGCTGATGAAAGGAAATTCAATACGTGAGAAATTAAAGTTACAAATCCAACTGGAGCTGGGTTTTCAGCACGTCTGTGGAAACCTGTCTCCACAGGAAGGTTTATCGACTGCCGGGATGTTATTGGAATCCTGTATCTTCCCATCAACCTCATCACTCCAGGCTGGTCACCTGAGTCGCCAGCACCCGGCATCTGAGCGGCGCTGGGGTGGGCACTGCACTAGGGTTCCCTACATAAACAAGCTATGATCGTCTCCTTTATTGATCAATACATCTCTGAAAGCTGCCCTCCACCAAACTTCTCTTCTATTACGTCTCCAGGCTAGCAATGGATTGTAACAAAGAAAGACATAAAATAAAAGGTTTGTTGTTTGTACTTTTTAAAGAAACTGTTGTCATTAGTCGTAAAAGAGCAAGAATTGTGCTGGTTTGACTTGATAATGACTTTTAAATGACGGACTCCATTTGTGGTAACGTCCACATCATTTCCATCTGAGCAGATGCCACCAATCGACCACGGAGCAGGCAGGCACCCAGGCTGCACTGACAGAAGCCGTCGAGACTTGCTCTAAGATGCCCGGAGCGCAATGCTGTTTCCCTGACACCACGCCGTGGGCACAGGGCAGCCTGTCCATGAGCAACTACACCTGCCTGCGTAATAACTACCACTCACAGAGGACGCGAATACATGGCACAGCTCATGAAGAAATGGGTGGGGAAAAGGGATGGAAGGGGAGGGGGAAGGAAGAAGAAAGGTGGAGCAGGGACAAGGGAAGGTCAGAAAGATGGGGGGGAAGAGGGGTGGGGGAAGAGAGAGGGGAGGGGGAAGGAGGAGGTGGGAGGTGGGAGGGGGAGGGAGGGCAGGCTAGGTCAGGGGCTCTCTTTAGAGGCACTCCCAGCATGCATGTCAGAGTAGCCACTAGCCCTGGACAGAGAGAAAGGCCCATGTCACTACAGGGTACTGCGGTTTGGATAAAAAGGCAAAGCTGTGGACAGAGAGAATGATGTTCTGGAACCATGAGGAAGACGGGGAATTTCCAGACTAATGGCAAAGCTGAGCCAGAGAAGCAGAAGCACCCTTGGCACCCCTGTCCCCCATGGGGAGGTAGAGTCGGGGGGGGCACCCTCCAGGCTGCTGGCCCTCGAGGACTGACCCCAGCAGGCTGCTTTGGCTATCAACAGCCAGCAGTGGCCTCAGGCTGGTCCCTGACGTCAGGGGCCTCCAGGAAAGGTTACGTGCATGCACCGAGGGCGGCCAGCCCTGGAAACTGCTTCACAGGCTAATTCTTTCATTCGTACCATCTCACACACACACTCACACACACACACGTAGCCCCTCTGGGGGCTGAGGGCAGGTGGGCTTGGGGGGATCGGAGAGGAGAGGTGTTCATCGGGGTCGAAGGGCAAGGCAGGCCTGGAGTATTCAGCAGCCAGAGGCTGCGTGTGGAGAAAAGGCTCTGGGCCTCAGGGGACCTGGGAAAGGGGCCTGTACCCTGAGGGGGACAGGGGTGCCCCAGGGACTTTGACAAGGGCAGTGTGGAGGGCAACAGTCACCTCTGTGACCAGCTCGTCCTTCACTGATGGACCCCGGGGGCCGAGACAGATGAACCACATAGAGAGCCGGGAGAGACAGGGAGGGACCAACCGAGCAGCAGGGTGCTCTGCACCCCAGAGACATGCCAGGGACCAACATTCCAGTAAGAAAGTGCCTCGGAGAGGAGGGACAGGATGCTAAGATGCAAGGGGACAGGCCCGAAGGCCACTGTGGCATGGGCAATGATGGGGCCGGCCGCTCCCCCCACTGCTGCCCCGTGAGGCCTGGGTCCTGCGATCACCTCCCAGTCAGGCTCAGTTCTGGGCCTCAATGCCTGGCTGGTCACCTTCCAGACAAGTGGGGGCAGGGCCAAGGCATGGTCAGGACTCAGGACCCCTGGGCTCTGGTGGGGACATGGGCCCGTGACCAAAAGGCCCATGATGAAAGTCCTTGAGAGCTCAGGCTCCAGAGTCAGACAATAAAACCTGGGTGCAAACCCTGACTCTGCTGCCAGCCAGCTGTGCTGCCTTGGCAAAATGACTGAACCTCTCTGAATTCAACCTTCTCATGCAAAATAGTGACCTGACGACCCCCAGAGGGTGTGGGGAAGATAGAGAAGGGGGAGTCACTGCTCACAACACAGAGCCAGGAGACATGGCATTTGTAGAGCTGGAGTAGGGCGGTGGAAGCGAGGACTGCCAGCCTGGCACCTAGCCCCCTCAGGAGAGGCCCCTGTACTGCCCCCTCAGCTTCAGGTGCTCGTCTCCTGGCCCTCCTGTGATGGCTGAGGGCACAGTTCAGGTATGCGCTTGCAGCAGCGCAGCCTGTGCATGCTGCGACTTACTCGGGTGGCTGTCACTCATCTGCTCTCCTGTCTGGCAGGCACAGGGTTGAGGGACAGACACACGGAAATCACCCCTGAAATGGGGTTAAAAAGCACCAGTGCTGGTTTGAAACTGCTATGTACCCCAGAAAAGCCATGTTCTTTTAATCCTGATCCCATCTTGTGGGGGCAGATCTACTGCTTGGGTGGGGTCTTTTGAGTCGATGGAGAGGCGATCCCACCCATTCAAGGTGGAATCAGCTTACCTGAGCCTGTATGAAAAGAATAAAAGGCAGTAAACAGAGAACCTAGAGCCAACGCAGAGGCAGAGAGAGGAAACCAGTACACAGGTTCAGACATGCAATGCTAAGACAGGAACCCCAGGGTGTGCTGTGGAGACGCTCCACGGGGACCCCCAGGCTTGGGGAGGAGGCCACTGGGAACGGCAGCCGAGAGCCATGTGAGCCCCAAGGCCGGGAGCGACGGCCACAGACGCCGCCTGAGACACCGAAACCCTGGACCCCACCAGCCTTTCTGGGGAGAAGGTCCCTCCTGTGGAGTGCCTTCCTCTGGACGCTTTCACGGCCTTAGGATTGTGCCTTGTAACTGAATAACCACCTTTAGGAAGGCCCACCCACTTCTAGTGCACTGCACCCCCGCAGCGCTGGAAAACTGGAACGGCCAGCGAGGGTCTATCCTCTACCCAAGCAGCCGGGGTAGGGCCGACAGCTGGCAGGGGCAGTGCAGCGAGGGCCTTGCAGGCATGGTCTGACCACCAGCCCGGGTGTCAGGGTCGTGTGAGGCTGGGGCCAGGCTCAGAAGCAGCCTCTCTGCGTGTGGGCTCTGACTGGAGACAGAGGCTAACAGTAAAATACTGCATCTGATGGCACTGCCCCCAACCCGACAGTTCTCGAAGGGATGGCCTCCCATACACCATGCCTTCAATGGTCAAGAACTCCAGGTGTGTCTGTCCCAGTCGAAGCTGCCTCTCAGCAGCTGGCGCCTCATGGTAGCTGACTCAACCTCCTCCTTGTCGCCGAGCCCTGGAACACCTGCCATCCCATGTGATGGCCCTCCTGCAGGGGACAGGCCGCAGCAGCTGGTGGCGGAGCAAGATGGGACGTCAGAGCAGAGAACCAGGACCCCGAAACCCACTGGGGGCGACCGTGAGAGGGAGTAGAGCTCCACAGAGCTGCGGGAGACCCAGTCCACAAATGCGCACCCACACCCCTCACCTGTGGCTGGAATAAAAACACCACTGAAGACCACCACTGAGACTCTAACCACAGGCCCACACTCACACAACCTGGGAGTTGGAAATCTTAGGCAGGAAACCAGTAAAAGGAGTCCAAGATGAGGACCGCGAATCCTCGCTGGAAAAGCAGGGCTCAAATCCAGACAACAAATAAATCCCACACGAAGTTCTAAGGAGCATGAGCTCATGGTCAAAAGTCACAAATACAAATGAAAATGGGCCAGCAAAACCAAAACTGGGACAACTAAACCTGCAGTATTCAGGTAACAGAATAATCAGAAGCAGACTATAAAATAAATATGCATATATTTACAGCAATAACAAAAGGAATTTAGGTTATTAGTAAGAAACAATATACTGTAAGAAATAACCAAAATGAAAACTAAAGAATTAAATAAAACTAAGAGAAGTAAAAGTATAAGTACAAATTTTAAATTTAAGTTAGACAGCAACTTAGATGTAGCTAAAGAGAGATTCAGTGAACTGAAAGCTAAATTGAAAGAATAAACCAGAATGAAGAACAAAAGACTGAGAGACAGAAAATATGAACAAGAAGTTAAGAGGCATAAAGGCCAAAATAGGGAAGTCTACTATGTCTCCAATCAAAATTACAGGAAAAAAGTAGAGAATGGTAGGAAAGAGGGAAGAATCAAGTAGATTGAGAATTTCACAGAATTGATAAAAACTTTCAATCCTCAGATTTAAAAAACAGAAGAAAAAAAGCAAAGACTGGGTGGAGGAGTGCTCAGGTGGATGCATGGCAGTTCCCTGTGCAGAACAGCAGCGACAAAAGGCATCGTCCTCACAGGGAAAACAACTCAGACCTAAAAAGACAGGTGAGCAGCAGCAATGGTGGCTGGAAAAGGGTGGAATTAAAATCTTCAAGGTCCTAAGAGGAAATGAGAATCAATTAGATTCATATTCCCAGGTAAACTATCTTTCAAGAATGAGGAAAATAAAAAAAAGTTTATCACCAACATGACATAAGTAGATAAAATCACAATGGATATACTTCACGAAGAAGGACAATAATCACAAAAGGAAGTTTGAGAAACAAAAAGATTATTGAGCAAAGTAACTAATAAGTGTACATTAACCTAAATAAAACTTTGGAAGACAGAAACAATGCCAAGCTTATGGATTTTCAGAGAGGGGGGCCCAACACATACCCGAGGAAAGAGCCCTGAGAGGACAGGAGAGATGGGGGAGCCCAGCACATACCCGGGAGTGGGCACAGTGGCTAAACTGGAGAATTCTCAATTCATGGGCTTTGAGTATATAACTCAAGAGGGTCTCCCTTCACTGTGAGAGATAATCAGCCCTAATTGAACATTGCCCCAGAGGTACCTAACAAATAAGAGAAGCAAAACCAGAAAGATTCAAGCTGTTGTCTACTAACTTAATCAAGTCCCAAAACAAACATTAAAAGTAGCCATAGGAATACAAAAATATCAAGTATCCAATAGGGTGAAATTTGCAGTGTCTAGCATCTATTCAAAGACCACCAGGGATGTAGCAGACAGGAAATGTGGTCAATGATAATAATCAATCAATACAAACTGGCTGAGAATTACCTTGGCTCCTATAACCCAGTACATCATGCCCAGATGTGTCAAAAGATATAAGGTATGCTAAAAAGTCAAGAAAAAACACAGTCTGAGAAAAAAGCAAACATCAGAGCCAGATTTCGATATGATGCAGATTTTGGAATTATCACATAAGAAATTTAAACTAAATATGATGAAGGGCTCTAAAGGAAAAAGTGGACAACTGCAAGAACAGATGGATAACATAGCCAGACACACAAAATCTCTAAGAAAGAGACAAAAGAAAATGCGAGAACTGAATAAAAACTGTAACAGAAATGGAGAATGCAAAAAGGACCACCTACATGCGGCCAATGAAAGAACTGGTGAACATGAAGACTGCTGGTCAACGCAACTTCTCAAACTCAAATGGAAGAAAACGAAAATGAAGAAATGCACAACAGAATATCTAAGAACTTTCAGACATTTAAGAAAATACAACATATGTAATGGGAAAACCAAAAGGTGAAGAAAAGAAAGGCACAGAAAAAATACTTGAAGCAATAACGACCAAGAATTTTCAAAAATTACTGTCAGACACCAAACAAGAAATCCAGAAATCTCCAGAGAATACCAAGCAGAATAAATACCAAAGAAACCTGTATCTAGCCATGTCACGTCCAAATTGTAGAAAATCTTTAGAGAAACCAGACGGGAAAGCAGTATACCTAGAGAAGAACAGAGTAAGAATTGCATTAGACTTCTCTGCAGAAACCACGATGTTGCAATCTTTCAGCAACCCTGCGCAATGAGACACACGGACGCGGACGCTCCCTGCGCAATGAGACACACGGACGCGGACGCTCCCTGCGCAATGAGACACACGGACGCGGACGCTCCCTGCGCAATGAGACACACGGACGCGGACGCTCCCTGCGCAATGAGACACACGGACGCGGACGCTCCCTGCGCAATGAGACACACGGACGCGGACGCTCCCTGCGCAATGAGACACGCGGACGCTCCCTGCGCAATGAGACACACGGACGCGGACGCTCCCTGCGCAATGAGACACGCGGACGCTCCCTGCGCAATGAGACACACGGACGCGGACGCTCCCTGCGCAATGAGACACGCGGACGCACAGAAGACAGACAAGACGACTGCAGCCCCGAAGAGCTCTAGCTGCTTTTTTTTATGTCCTTTCTCACAGCTTTTTTGCTGACCAAGCCTGCTTTTTAGTATAATACTCCCTACATACAAGAGATAGTTAAAAAAAAAACCTTGGGGCTTAAGAAAAAACAAACATTCTGTTCCTCTCAGACTGTCCTCCAAGTAAGCAGATAACAGTCTCCACAGTTTACTGCCAAGGCCACTCTGAAGCCAGTCACTCCCAATAAATTCCGCAGTTTTCTATTAACCCTTGGCTCCTACACATGAAAGCAAGATGAGAGTGGGGTGAACATCTCAAGTGTTTTAAAGGAAAAAACACCAACCTAGAATTCTGTATTCAGATAAATTATCCTTTAAAAATGAAGGATGAATATTTTCTCAGACAAAATAATTTGTCTCCAGTAGACCTGACTTACAAGAGATGTTAAAAGAGGTAATTCAGAAAGAAGAAAAGTAATATAGGTCAGAAACTCTGATCTCCATAAAGAAAGGAAGAACATAAGTAAAGGAATAAAAGAAGGTAAAATAAAATATTTTATTTTTCTTATTCTAACCCAAAATAATAATCACAGCATGCATTAGGCAGTCAGAGAATATGCTACATTTGAAACAAGTATAACTGATACACTCAGAGGAGAGAAAATGGGATCATATAACATGCTGGATCAAAACCAGAAAAGGCAGAAAGAGGGGTAGGTAAAAAAAAAAACAGGTACAACAAATAGAAAATAGTTGCAACTCATTAACTCGCCTAGAAGGATAATTATTTTAAAAGTGAATGGTCTAAATATGCCAATCAAATGAAAGAGACTGTCCAAGTGGTATAGAAACACAAGACCTAACTATATGCTGTCCAAAAGAAACCCACTTCAAGTAGAAAGGAGCACATATGCATACCAGCTGGAAGCAGCGGAGAAGGGGCCCATGCTAATGAACCGAAAGGAAGTTGGAACAGCTGCACTGGTTTCAGACAAAGCTGGCTCCAGCACATGAAGAGTCTAGGGATGGAGGCAGCTCTACACAACACAGGGGCACGAGGGCAGCCAACAACATGTGTGCATCTAACACCAGAGCATCCACATGCCTGAGGCCCAAACCCAGAGAGCTACAAGGGGAGTCAGACAAGCCCACAACTTCAGAGGAGACCTCAGCGCCCCCCATCAGCTGACAGGCTGTGGCACAAGCCAGGCGCAGGGACATCGTTGAGCTGTGTGGCAGCGTCCAGCAGGGCCCAGCTGGTGCTCACAGCCACTCCACCCAGCAGCAGAAGAGTCCATGCACCAAGAGATCACATTTTGCACTCTCGAGCAAAGGGGAAAGAACAGAAACCAGATAACCTATGCCCTCAGACTAGGGTAGAAACTAGAATTCAGTAACGGAGAGAGAGCTGGAAATGCCCCAAATATTTGGAAATAAAATACCCTTACAAATAACACACGGGTCCAAAAAAATAAACTGCCTCAAGAGAATTATAAAATACTTTGAACCAAATGGAAATGAAAATACAGCTTATCAAAATTTATGGGATGCAGTAAAAACAGTGCTTAGAGGAAAATGGAGAACATTGACTGTATATTAGAAAAGAAAAATCTAAGACAATAACTTAAGCCTCCACCTTAGAAAGTTAGAGAAAGAAGAGTGATGAAAGCCTAAAACAAGGAGAAGAAAAGAAAGAACATTTAGAGCAGAAATCAATGAAACAGAAAACAGAAAATCAATAGAGAAAATCAATGAAACCTAAGCTTCTTATTTGAAAAGATCAATAAAATTAATAAACCTCTAGCCAGGGTAACCAAGAAAAAAAGGTAGACGGGACAAATCACTAGTATCTGAAATGAAGGAGGCATGCCATGATCTATGTTCAAAAGGAAACCATCAGCACTCCCACAGCAACAGCAGAGGTGAATAATGGTGTGAGGGACAACAGTTAAGAGGAGGTTTAGATTTCCTACTTGGCGAGGGTGTGTTTATGGTTTCCTTTCTCTTGGGAACAATGAAATGATCTAAAATTGAGAGTGTTGACGGACTGTGGACTTTGGGGCTTCTACATGATGCCTGATGAACGCAGGTGGCTGAAGGATGCGCTGACTGAGAAGTAAATCGGCGAATGATGGTGCACACTTATGATCAAAGGTTGTGAAACTACCAAAAGGAACAAAGTCGCGAGGCATGCAATGATGCGAATGAATATTTGGGACATTCAGTGAGACAAAATAAGCCAGAAACAAACAAACAAAAAAACGACAATGGTAGTCACCTTTAGAAAATGCTTGAAAGAAAACAGGGGCCTAGACTGTAAGCTTTTAGAGAGACACATTAAGTCTGGAGTGGTGATTATTATTTCTGGATTTCGAGAGGCTGTTCTATATATATAACCTGATATTAAGAGATAAGAATGAAGCTGAACAGGTTGGGGTTAAAGTAATTCAGAACATACGGGTAAGGAAGACTGTCTATATTTTAGAACCACACATACTCTTAGAGACCAATGGAAGAAAAGTTTATTTGATCTGGAACTGAAATTTTCTGCAGTACATAATCTAACCCAACCTATCTGTACAGCTCATTTGAACAACTAAAACACAGGGAGCCCAGAATAAGAAAGAGGTCCTTTAATCCTGTACAGATCATTGTAATGCCCGGAAACATCTTAGAATATATTAAGCAGATAATAAAAAAGTACTGGCAAAATCCCCTGAGGGATGGGAGAAAGATTATAGAACTATTAATTCTTACCATCAGGGAATCCCCTGATACTGTGTCAAACTTTAGGGACACCAAAATCAATAGGCCATGCCCTGATCACGAGGCTCACTCTTGTGAAGCTCATGTAGGTAGCGGAGAAGCTTAGACTACCTATGGGCATGCCTGAGAGTTACTTCTGGAGGACCTCTGTGGTTGCTCAGATGTGGCCTCAGTCTCTCTAATTACAATGCTGCAAGCGAAATCACTGCCCTTCCCCCTACATGGGACATGCCATCCAGGAGAGAAAGTCTCCTGGGAAACTGGCAATGTGGGAAATGACTCCCAGGGATGAATCCAGACCTGACACTGTGGGATCAACAATTCCATCCTGACCAAAAGGGGGAAAAGAAGTGTAATTAATAAAGTATCAGTGGCAGAGAGAGTTCAAATAGAGTCGAGAGGCTACTCTGAAGGTTGCTACCTGTCATAACCTACCAACCCCCAACCAGGACAATTCCAGCCAATCCTAAAGAACACCTAGGGCGATATATAAGATTCCACAAGGGTTCCAGGCACTGGAGGAACTTTCCAGAAACCTACAATCTCCAGGTGGGTACCTGGTCTGCGTAAGTCCTGAAACCTAGCCCAGCCTCTCCAGAAATCAGATAGTTCCATCTTCCTACCCCATATTAGTGACAGACCCTTCCAATATCAAAAATTTAGAATTGCCATAGCCCAAACAACCCCGATGAGAGGTATGGAAAGATCAAAGGTGATGGTGGAGTAATGCATAGAAGACAGGATTAAACAAATAAATATGAATGCTAAATCATTAAATTGATGCCTTTTAGTCTCCAGTATTTTAGAGCAGCTAGAATTAAATACCTAAAATTGTATAATCGTAACCCATGTCAAACTCTGAAAATGCTCTACAACTAACTGTGGTGCTGTGCTTTGAAATTTATAGTTTTTTTTGGTATATATGTTATTTTTCACAAAAAAAAAAGGGAAAAAGTCGATTGCGATGATAAAATAATATTTAAGCCTTTTAGCCTCCTATATTCTGGAGTAGCTAGAAGGAAAAATATGAGAGGATCATATGGTAGCCCATGACCAACTCTGGGATCTGTCCTGTAACCACTTGTTGAAGAGTGCTTTGAAATCTATTGCTTTTTTATTTCTTTGCTTTGTATATATGTTATACTATACGATAAAAAAAATAGTAAATAAATAAATAAATGAAGGAGGGGTCTTCACTAGTCAATTCCACTGATATTGAAAGGATAAGGGGAATACTCTGAACTCTAAAAGCAATAAATTTGATCTTTTAGAGGAAATGGACCTACTCCTTGGAAGACACAAACCATCAAAAATCACAAGAGGAAACAGATCATCTGAATAGGCCCGTATCTGTTAAAGGAACTGTATTAATAATTAACAAACTTCCAAAAAAGAAAGCACCGGGCTCTGATTGCTTCACTTGTGAATTCTACTGTGCTGGTCTGAAAGGATGTCTGTCCCCTAGAAAAGCCATGTTCTAATCTAAATCCCATTTCATAAAGGCAGAATAATCCCTATTCAATACTGTATGTTTGAAACTGTAATCAGATCATCTCCCTGGAGATGTGATTTAATCAAGAGTGGTTGTTAAGCTGGATTAGGTGATGACATCTCTCCACTCATTTGGGTGGGTCTTGATTGGTTTACTGGAGTCCTATAAAAGAGGAAACATTTTGGAGAATGGGAGATTCAGAGAGAGCAGAGCAGAACGACATAGCCACGAGAAACAGAGTCCACCAGCCAAAGACCTTTAGAGATGAAGAAGGAAAACACCTCCCAGGGAGCTTCATGAAATCGGAAGCCAGCAGATGACGCCGTGTTCACCATGTGCCCTTCCAGATGAGAGAGAAGCCCTGACTGTGTTCGCCATGTGCCTTCTCACTTGAGAAAGAAACCCTGAACTTCATCGGCCTTCTTGAACCAAGGTATCTTTCCCTGGATGCCTCTGATTGGACATTTCTACAGACTTGTTTTAATTGGGACATTTTCTCGGCCTTAGAACTTACACTAGCAACTTATTAAGTTCCCCTTTGTAAAAGCCATTCCGTTTCTGATATATTGCATTCCTGCAGCCAGCAAACTAGGACATCTACCAAATATTTAAGGAAGAAATGAAACCAACACCAGGAAGCAGGAGTGGCGAGACTGTGGGTCCGGCACTGCCGTGGTGGGCAGTGAACAGAAAGCCAGATGGAACCTCAGCCCGCACGGTGGACAGGCCCCTCACAGAAACCCAGGACCTCAGTCAGTGGTGGTGCATCCCTCGTAGCATGAGAGGAAACTGGAGTGGGGGTTGACTGGGCACGCCAGACCATCTTTTTAACTTTTTCGTAAATGTAAACTATCTTAAAAATAAAGTCCATTATTTCCTAAACATTTAATCACAAATACAAAAGAACATTTACATAACCTCAACCAAAAAAGACAAAAACAAAAAGCGGTGAGGCAGAGCAAGGGAGAAAGACCGATTTCTTCCCGGGAATAAGGTATGGCGGGCGGCTGGCTTCTGGAAAGGCAGAGGAACCAAAAAGCTGGGGACGGCCTCCTCCCGGCGCTGGTGTCCGAGCAGCCTGGCAACCTGGGATCCCAGACCCGGCAAGAACACTCTTCAAAAGTAAGTAAAATAGGGTGTGCACTGGTGGCTCAGTGGCAGAATTCTCGCCTGCTGTGCCAGAGGCCCAGGTTAGATTCCCGGAGCCTGCCCATGCCAAAAAAAAAGAAGAAAAGAAAAGTGAAATAAATACAAAACAAAAAAATAAGAAAATTCTTCACCAGAAGATCTGCAACCAGGAAACACAGAGCACTAGGCAGGCAGAAGGCAGACACCCCTGGCGGAAGTGTAAAAAAGGGACAAATGTGTAAATACACGTGAATATATCAAAACAACATCAGTACATCCCCTCAAACACAGAAATGCGTGTATGTAATTCAAGTACGGAACAACTGCCAATAAACAGGGCAAGGGCAAACAGACGCAGAGTGCTTTAAGGTCCTTGAATCGCCTGGGAAGAAAGAGAAGTACGATTCTCGTTAGACTGTAGTGTGTCAAGTGTACCTGTTTTCATCACTAAAGCAGCTACTAAAATACTCATATAAAAGAATAAACTCACTACCAATACAATGAGGAGGGGGAGATACAAAAAGAAAATATCTTCATTCCACAACAAGGTACAAAATGAAAGGAAAAAAAGAAAACACATGAACAGAAAGTAAACAGAAAGAAGGCTAATTTGAATGCAAATATCTCCTTAATTACATTAAATGCAAAACACTGAACATTTCAACAACAAAAACAAGGACTGTCAAGCTAAAAAAAGTTATAAAATCTAACTCTACCCGATATAGAAGAGACACGTGTATAATAAAAACCACGAAGAAAGTTTCAAGATGAAGAAGCAAAGGATGCAAATGCCATAAATAAAGCAAGCTGATCTATTTAGATTAATGTCACACAAAGGAGATGTAAAGATGAAAAGAATCCATAGAAATAAAAAATTTCATAATAAAAGGTTAAATTCAGCAGGAAGATGATAACTTTCGATTTGCATGAGCCTAATAAGAGCCTCCAAAGACATCCTGCGATAACAGCAGTGCAGGGAGCAAGACAAGCCCGGGCCACCCTGGGAGGTGCCCGTGGAGCCACACTGCGCCAGAGAGAAAACAGCAGCATGACACTGTGATGCTGACGGACACACAGAGCCCGACACCCAACAACTGCCAACACGCATTATCTGCAAAGCACACTTGGGCCATTTACACACACTGGCTTTATACAGGTTATAAAACAAGTTGGAGCAATTTCAGAGAATTAGTATCATTCAGAGTGTGGTCTCTGAACAAAATGAACTTAAGCTAGAAATCAATGATAAGATAGATGGAAAACATCACCCAATGTTTAGAAATTCAGAAATTTATTTCCGAATAACCTGCGGGTCAAAATAAAAACTGTAATGGAAATTGATAAATATTTTGAACTAAACCAAAATGAAAAGACAACATATCAAAACTTGTGGGATGCATCTAATTTTATCGCCTTAAACGTAAACACTAGAAGAGAAGAAAGGATAAAAAGCAATATCTACATCTACAACTCAAGAAGTTTGAACAAAACAGCAAATTGAGCCCAAAGAAAGGAGGAAATAACATACGTAAAAACAGAAATTAATGAGACGGAAAACTACAGCAGAGAACCAAAAAACACCAAAGATAGCTTCGTTCAAATGAAGAATAAAATTGAAACAGTCTTGATGAGGAAGATAGAAAAAAAAAGAGAATAGCCAAATAGCAAGATTAAAAAAGGGACCTAACGACAGATCATTAAAATAATAAAATACAGGAGGGTATCATGAGCAACGTTTCATAAGTAAATTTAAAAGTACAGATTTAAAAGTTTAGCTGTAATGGCCAAACTCTCCCACAAACCCAGGTGCACAGCCTGCAAACACCGTCTCAGACTGTGGGCGATGGTGACAGCCCAAGACTGCTCATTCCTGGAAGGAAGCTTGGTTTACCACTTGAAAATCAATTAACTTAATTCACCACATTAGCAGAAGAAACATAAGATGATCTCTCTCTATACATATGCAGAAAAGGCACCTGAATTAGAAAAAGAAAGAACCCCTCAGGAGGAGGCCTGGAAGGGAGCTTCTTTAACCTGGTTAAGGTAAGGGCAGCAGGGAGATGGGAACGCTTCCTGCTGAGGTTGAAAGGGAAACAAAAATACCTGCCAACAACACTTGTGTTCAAAAAGGTTTTGGAGATCCTTAGGAGAACAATAAGACAAGAAATGACATAAAAGGTATAAAGACTGGAAAGCAATCAAAGACTATTATTATTAAATGACACAATTAGTAAATAAACTTAGAAAATTCAATAGAATTATATGTCTACCTACCAGCAAAAGTCACCAGAAAATGAAATTATGGAAAAGATGCCAGTTACAGTATCATCAAAAAAATTTAAATGCTTAGAAGATATATACCTAGAAAACTTCACAAAACTACTGAGAGAAAATAACAAAGAGCTAGAAACAAGGAAGCACTTAAGATGTTCATAGATTAGAAGATTCAACAACAACAAGACATTATTTCTCCCAATAAAAATCCCAGCAGGGGGCGGGCCGCGGTGGCTCAGCGGGCAAAGTGCTTGCCTGCCATGCCGGAGGACCTCGGTTCGATTCCCGGCCCCAGCCCATGTAAAAAACAAACAAACAAACAAAATACAATAAAACAAGAAAATGTTTAAAGATGTTTCCTTTCCTTCCTTCTATCCTTCCTTCCTTCTCTCTGTCTTTAAAAAAAAAAAAAAAAAAAAAAAAAAAATCCCAGCAGGTTTACTCGTCGAAATTGACAGGCTGAGTTCTAAACTTCCTACGAAAATGCAAAGGTCATGAGTAGCCAGGATAATCTTGAAGAACTCAAAGCGGGAGATAATAACTCTCAAAGCTGCAGAGCAGGAGAGGACATCTGCAGCAAGGGAGCTGACAAAAGGCCACTATCCAGAGTGCATGAAGAAATCCTACAAGTCAGAAAGGAAAAGGCAGACAACAGGCTGCTGGGCTCTGCTCTGAGAGTGGCTCCCCCCACATCAATCAGCAATGAAGATGCATCCGCAAAGAGCAAATTGGGAGCACAAAGAGAACCCACGACCCACGGGGAGCAGGGCACATCACGATGAGTGCGTGAACTGTCAGCACAAGCATCAGCACCCCCATGGAGGCGCACAGTACATGCCTGAGCAGCTCCGCCCCGGGTTTGCACGGACACAAGCCCCCACACCCATGCCGGAGACAAGCCGACGATGGGTCAAGGTAGCCTTATTCACAACCGCTAACAAGGTCTAAAAACTCAAGTGCCCATCAAAGAAGCATGAAAATGTAAGATGGAGGTGGGCTCTTAAAACAGAAACGGACAGCGACATGGTGAGGTAATTTACAAGTTCAACCTCAGTATTATTGTATAACTCTATGAATTTACGTGTATCACCTCAGAATTACTGCTGTGTAACTTTATGAATCTATGTGTATTACTCTGTGTATTTGTGTGCCTCACTCCATAAATTGATGCATTCATAAAGGTATATAATTGCAAGCTTTCTCGAAGGAAAAAAAGCTGAATGTCTGCAATGCTGTAAATCACGTCCAGGCTTACTCAAGCAGGTCTGAAGATATTGGTGTGCAAACAAGGAGGCTGCCAGGCCCGTTTCTTGTCATGCCCAGGAGCTGCCTTATCTCGGGCAAGAGTTCAGCTAAGGGCCATATAGTAACTGCCACCCTGCAAGTCCTGCCTCTGCACTTTCCCAGATTTACTGCCCGTTCCCTTAGTAACTCCCGCCTTGCTCACTAGCCTATATGATCTAGCAACAAAGAATATTCGGGGCTCAGACTTTGGACACAGAGTCCTCAGGGCTGCCAGCAATAAAACCTTGTCCACTTCTGAGAGGCTCAGGTGCTTTCTTGGGTGGATCAGAGTTTTCCCTACTTCAATGGTTTTAAGCCAAAGAAACCAAATGCGAGAGGCTGCATCCTGCAGGATCCACTCACGTAGGTTTCAAAAACAGGTGCAAAGAGAACGTGTCTCTATGTTACAATGGTGGCCACATCTGCAGCAGCACGAGAGCAGCGTGGGGGGCACACGGAAGCTTTGGGGTGCTGCCTTTGTGCTGCTGTCAGAGGCGGGCTGACTTAATCTCGGTTCGCGGAGCGCACCCGGCAAGGCACACTTTCCCGATGGGTGTTACACGCTGATGAAGAGCTGAGAAAGCTGACCGTTTGCAGAGCACAGCAATATCAGGCTTTGTGACGCAAGGCCATGGCCAGCAGTCCAGGTAGGCTTACCAACAGCTTATGGGGGAACCAGCGGGGCTCCGGCGCCTACAGGGACGGCAGGGTGTGGACGAGGCCGGCCGGAGTGGGCCGAGCATGACACCGAGGAGAGCGTGCACACAGCCTGGCTTTGTGCACAGGGATATGGCCGAGGCCAGCTGTCTCCTGTGGGAGGATGTGGCGGGTGATGGCTGGGCCCAGCTCACAGCCCCCCACCCCCCCAAGCAGGAAAACGGGATACCCCAAAGGCTCTGGGCAAGAGAGTGACCTGCAGGGAGTGTAATAGTCCAGGAGACCTACAGGGAGTGGAGACAGGCTTCTGGGGTGGGTGCAGGCTGACCCTCTCGCTCTGACACCCCTTCAGGCATGGGGTGTGGTGGGAACCTACAAGGCCCAAACCGCCGCTGGCAGCTCTGTGGGCCTACCCTGCTGGGACCCCACAACCCAGCCACCCTGCCAGGGGCCCTGGGGACCCACGAGGGAGGGCCTCTCCTAGGCACTTTAAAGCCAGGAGGCTTTCTCACATCAAGTCCTGCTGGGTGGGGGAAAGGCCAGGCCAGTGGTGATGACTGAGCTTAGGGGAAGGCTGCAAGAGAATCTAATTCATTTCCACACAGTGACTTCCACAACGGTTAAGGAAGAGTTACTGGACATCTTTCCCAGGTAGGGGAGGCTAATTTAGAATGAATCTATCTCTCAGTTATACCAATGAGACCTTAGTAAAATAGTTACCAAGTACAGTTTGGTGCGCATTTCTTTCTGGGTGAGCAGAACTTCTGCAAAAGGCAGCGTAGCCCGTGCCAATGCCTCTCGACGGGTGCAGGAGAAAACACTTCCAAAGCAAAGCAAACAGGGCCCTGAGCAGAGCATGTGGATGATGGGCCTCTTACCTCTCCCCGGGACAGGGCACTGTTCTGTGGAAGGCTGGCCCATGTCAGGGGAGGTGGGGGTGCGGCAGGCAGCCTCGGGGCCCTGGGCACAAGGCTGTGCCCTCAACAGTTTCCTCGGGGCACCCAGATCTTTCCACAATCCCAGCCCTGAGCCCACTGAAGACTGGGAGGTGGTGCCTCCCTCCCCTGCTTTTCTGTTTTTCTTTATTTTTCCTCCCTTAATTCCCATCAGCTTTGTTACAAGATCATCTTCTTTCCCCAAAAATCATGAGCCAGGCTGGGCCCTGCACTGAGAGAAGGGACGCCAGCCTCTGAGCGGGTGCCGGCTGGCAGTCAGCTGTGCATCCGCTTACGCTGCACCTGCAGCTTCCCCCCAAAGGCAGGGCCCTCGCAGGGCCAGGAGCGCCCAACTGCACCCGCTGTCTCCTCTGCCTGCACCTCCACACACGGCCTGAGCCATGGCCAGGTTCGGCCCGTGCCTTCTCACCGGCGCCCACCTGCACTTACCTAGAGGGGTTGAATAGGAGGTAATTCTCCTCCTGTGAAAAAGCTCTACAACACCTATTACAGGAAGGAGTGGGAATCAATTGAGATTTCCCGAAGCAATTTTACCTAGATTTCACACCGCTTGATTACAAATTCCATTTTATCTGTGTTAGTCCAGCAACGCATCCGCCAGCAGCCACGGGAGCCAGCGCAGCGTCCTGACGGCAGCTCTCATGGGGGCCGGCGTGGCAGAGCCAGGTCCTGGGTGCCGCTCAAGGATGGCCATCTTGGCAGCAGCCGAGCCCAGGGGCAGGCGCTCTGGTCCGTGCGGTGACTCAGCACACAGTACGGGGCTGGGGGTGTCACAGGGCCACATGAGCAGCCACTCTGTGGAGTTCACTTCTATCTTTAAGTGTAACTACTGGAAGGACACCTGTCTCCAGAGCACAGCCAGGCTCAAACACTACCTCACCTGCAAGCACTTCATGGCACTCTTCACTGGCAGGAAATCCTAAAGGAAGGGGCACTATGGTTTCCACACCCCTGCCCCCCCCGACGTCTGGGCCCTGCGTGCAGACTGGCACAGTCAGTGGGACACCATCGATGCACCCAGCCGGAGGCCAGCCCCCAATGCATGTTGTTCTAGTTTGCTAGCTGCCAGAACGCACTATACCAGAAACGGAATGGCTTTTAAAAAGGGGAATAAGTTACTAGTTTACAATTCTAAGGCTGAGAAAATGTCCCAATTAGAACAAGTCTATAAAAATGTCCGATCAAGGTATCCAGGGAAAGATACCTTGGTTTAAGAAGGCCAATGAAGTTCAGGGTTTCTCTCTCAACTGAGAAGGCACATGGCGAACACAGTCACGGTTTCTCTCTGGGCTGGAAGGGTACATGGTGAACACGGCGTCATCTGCTAGCTTTCTCTACTGGTTTCCGGTTTCATGAAGCTCCCCGGGAGGCGTTTTCCTTCTTCATCTCCAAAGGTCACTGGGTGGTGGACTATCTGCTTCGTGGTGCTGCAGCATTCTCTGCTCTCTCTGAGTCTCTCATTCTCCAAAATGTTTCCTCTTTTATAGGACTCCAGAAACTTATCAAGACCCACCCAAATGGGTGGAGACATGTCGTTACCGAATCCAGTTTCACAACTACTCTTGATTGGGTTACATCTCCAGGGAGATGATCTAATTACAGATTCAAACATACAGTATTGAGTAGGGATTATTCTGCCTTTACAAAATGGGATTTTGATTAAAACATGGCTTTTCTAGGGGACATACATTCTTTCAAACCAGCACACGTGTGCCTGCAGCAGTATCCCTTCTAGACGGAGAAACTGGTCTGTCAACCAGATTGTCAGATGCCTAGGTCTCACCACCATGGACAGGCCTGATGGACAGCCACCTGGAAAAGTGCTCACAGAGCAAAGCTCCAGCAGGCCCCTGCTCAATCCGGCCAGGTGTAGGCAGCGTAAAGACCAGCAGGGACAGTGGTCCCAAGGGCTGCGTACATTCACTGACGGATGTAAACTGAGCCCCAGAGACACTCAACGTCACCCCAAGAGCTCCAACTAACTCCCAAGGCCCACCTCAACTTGGAATGCCACACACCCAGCTGCAATTTGTTACCCCGGCCTCCCCCACCAAGAGAAGCCCCCAAGAGCTGATCTCCATGCTCCGGCACGCAGCAGTCCTCGCCAGGTTTTCATTCAGGGATGTGCTTTGATGACTGGGACCAGACCAGGATGGAAGAATTCAAATCAGGAAGCTTATTCAATATAGCTCAATGAACGCCTGTGCTACTCTGGGTCACACAGTTCAAAGGTGAGCTCAGAGTCACTCTGAGTTAATCTCCTGCACTGTGGGCACCACGGAGTCGGTTCTGTACAGTGTCAGGGGAGAGCGCCCAGCCTCCAAGAACCCTAGTCTGGGCAAGGAGCTGAGCCCGTGTTGGGGTGGCCTGGGGGGCTCACTGAGGAGGGTCTCAGGGCTGGGGAGGGCAGCGAGCATGCAGCCCAGGGAGGCAGAGGGCTGTCCCAGGCAGAGGAAGTGGCACCAGCAGGAACAGACCAGTCTGTGGGGGCCAGAGGACTTTGCGAGCCCCCCTTTGCAGTCTGGTGCTTACAGACCTGGCAGGTAGACCCTTTCCCAATCTGTGGGTGGAACAGGCAGACCCCGCCCCAGTCTGTGGGCATGGCACCCACGTTCAAACGCTCCCACTTCAACAAAGTGGTCATGGTGGCAGGGATGGAGGTTATGCGTGGGCTCAGCAACATGGACTTCCACTCACCAAGGCCAGCCTGGCTATGGCCACTGCTGAGTGCCCACTCTGCCAGCAGCAGAGACCCACGCTCAGTCCCCAGTATGGTTCCATTCCATGAGGTGACCAGCCTGCTACCTGGTGGCAGGTTGATGACACTAGACCACTTCCATCATGGAAGGGGTAGCAATTTGTTCTAACTGGAATAGACTCATACTCTGGAAGGGGTTTGCCTTCCCTGCTAGCAATGCTTCTGCCAAAACTACCATCTGTGGACTAAAGGAATGCGTTCTCCACTGTCATGGTATTCCACACAGCATTGCTTCTGATCAAGGAACATACTTCACAGCAAATGAAGTGCGGAAATGGGCGCATGCTCACGGAATTCTCTGGTCTTACCATGTTCCCCATCATCCAGAGACAGCTGGATTGATAGAACAGTGAAATGGCCTTTTGAAAACTCAATTACAGT